>NW_012111919.1:7163556-7203695 GCF_000951035.1 Colobus angolensis palliatus | reverse complement strand
GCTCACCACAACCTCTGCCTCCCGGGTTCAAGCAATTCTCCTGCCTCAGCCTCCCAAGTAGCTGGGATTACAGGCGTCCACCATCATGCCCAGCTAATTTTTTTTTGTATTTTTAGTAGAGACAGTGTTTCCCCATATTGGCCAGGCTGGTGTCGAACTCCTGACCTAGAGATCTGACTGCCTCAGCCTCCCAAAGTGCTGGGATTACAGGCGTGGTTTGTAATTTGGTTCTCTTTCTGGAATAACCAGTGCTAAGCAACCCATTCTCTCCCAGTTGTAATTCTGATAGAAGTATCTTTTTAGACGTATTGAATTTTGCAGCTGTAGCTGAGTTCTGTGCTTCCTCACTTCACACTTTAGCTGAAAGTCTTCGCTATCAGGAGAGAAGGTCATCTTAGTTTTAATGAGAACCATGCTGTCCTGGCTAGGCATTGCTTTTGGCCTTCTAAGATATAGTACAAAAGTCAAAATTCTGTCCTTTGACATCATCTAATTTGCTGGTTTGTTTCCAATATCTTTGTTTCTTTTTATTTCCTCTTAAACATTTATTTGTTGAGTAGTCAATAGCTACACAGGGTACAAAATATAAAAGGTGTAAAAGCATATTCAGTGGAAAGCCAGTCTCCTACTCTTATCTTCCAACTCTCAGTCCCTCTTCTTAGGCACCCGCAATTACCAAAGTCTCTCTGTATGTTCAAAACTATGAGTATTAAACAAACGAACAAACAAGCCACACATGGTGATGTTGTTTTGCACCTTGATTTTTTCTCTTATCTATCTCTTGGTGATAATTCCCTGTCAGTGACATGGGATTGCCTCCTTTTTTTTTTAAAACTAGCTGCCTATGGTTGTTCTGTAATGTAGCCAGAACCCCTGTTGGTGGACATTCAGGTTGTGTCTGGCTTTTTGGTCTTTTTGTTTTCATGGACAAACTGTTAACCAGATGAAGAGAGGTAAAAATAGCTCCTACGTCCTGAAAACAACTTCAAGGTTACCATCGATTCTGTAAGATCCTGTCAGGCTGTAAGACACCTCCCATATAAGTCAGCCGGTGAGTGTTCAATGGCTCTTGGCAAGCTTTCTGTCAGATCTTGGATTCATGCTCAGCTCCTAATCAGCTGTATCAGGCATACATATGGCTAATTCTGAATGCCCGGCTCTGTGTTCCCCTCTCCCTTTTCTCCTCTCTTTCTATGCTATATATGAAAAAATACAAGAATAAATAGCAAAGACAAAAAGTGGTATAAGAGTTTGGAGGAAAAAGACTTATGCAAACTGGAGAACCAAAAATATATAAATATATTGCAGGTAACATTTGAGTAGGGCCAGGCCAGGGGTTGATAGAAAGGAGGAATTAGTAAATTAAAGGCAAGGAAAACAGAAAGCGCAAAGGCAAAGGGAGGTGGCCACCGTTCAAATTTAGCAGACCGTGAGATCAAGCAGACTGGAACAAACATTTCATGCTGAGGAGCAGAGGCAGATGAGGTAGGATAGATAAGGTGGAGTGTGATTCTGGAGGATCTGAATCCATGGATGGCAAGCTTATATTTACTCTTAGAGGGTCTAAGATAAGTCTGGATATCTGGTATTCCCAAATTGTTCTCTTTCAGGAGTGCCTTAACTTATTATTGATCCTTTGTTCTTCCACATAAAATTTAGAATCATCTTGTTAAATTCTCTTTGGGATTGTACCTGTAATAGCATTGGTTCTATAGATTAATTTAAGGGGAATTGACATTTTTACACTTTTATCTAACAATGAACATGGTATATCTTCTCATTTACTTACTTTTTTTTTTTTTTTTTAAGACAAGGTCTCGCTCTGTTGCCCAGGCTGGAGTACAGTGGTATGAGCTCAGCTCACTGCAGCCTCAACCTCCCAGGCTCAAATGATCCTTCGCCTCAGCTTCCCAAGTAGCTGGGACCACAGGTACATGCCTTCATGCCTGGCTGATTGTGTTTATTTTTTGTATAGTCAGGGTCTCACTATGTTGCCACAGCTGGTCTTGAACTCCTGGGCTCAAGCAATCCTCCTGCCTCAGCCTCCCAAAGTGCTGGGATTACAGGTGTGAGCCACCGCACCCAGTTTAGGTTTTTTTTCTGAGACAAGAGTCTCACTCTGTCACCTAGGCTGGAATGCAGTGGCACAATCTCAGCTCACTGCAACATCCGTCTCCCGGGTTCAAGCAATTCTCCCTCAGTTTCCTGAGTAGCTGGAATTACAGACCTGCACCACCACACCCAAATAATTTTTGTATTTTTAGTAGAGAGAGGGTTTCACCATGTTGGCCAGGCTAGTCTCGAACTCCTGACCTAAAATGATCCGCCAGCCTCGGCCTTCTAAAGTGCTGGGATTACAGGCGTGAGCCACTGTGTCAGGCTGGCTTAGGTATTCTTTAACAGCTCTAAATAAAGTTTATTTTCTCTTAGAGGTTTTACTAATGTTTTGTGTATTTGTTGTAGTTTGTTGCTACTGTAAATGATATTTTCAAATTATATTTTCTATTGCTATTTTAGAAATATAATCAATTTGTAAATATTGATTTTATATCTAATAAATTTATCTATAGACTTTGGGGGGTTCTTATGTAGAGAATCATATGATCTGAAAATAATGATACTTTTGTACATTCATTTTCAATCCTTATACATTTTTTTCCTTTTTCTTTTCCACAGTTTCCTGAACTGGCTGGGTTCTTCAAGACAATGTTAAACAGAAGTGGCAATATTGGATACCATTGTCTTTTTTAAAGGAAATATTTTAAAATGTTTTATCATTAAGAATGGTGCTTGTTACAAGTTTTTAATAGATTGCTACTTTGGTTACAGTTTTTAATTGCATATGCCACAATGCATGCTTGGTTTGGTTAGCTCCCTTGGTCTTATTTTCTCAAACAAATTATACAAAAAAAATGCATAATTTTGGCATGTGCAATTAAAATGTATATGTTGGCATATGCAATTAAATTATTGCATTAAAACTATAATCATTTTTAAATGGAAGAAATTTATTAAGGGCAATAGCTCATGGAATCAATGGGTAGGATGAAGAAATAAAGAGCATCCTGAGGTTTCACACAAACAACTTCCAAAACAATACCCCTGAAATGGGCTGCTACTTCCTCTATGATCAGGAAACTGCAGAAACAGAAAACTGCTGCTACAAATGCTGGCCCCAGAAGACACTGCCTCAGAAAATCACCATGACAGCAGCAAGCTCCAGAACCAAGCCAGTTCTCTCATAATTTATACCAGGAAAATGGATGCCATGCTCCCTGCCTCTCTCCCCACATGACTCGGTTCCAAATAAAAATGTAACATAAATTCATCTCAGGACAGAAATTAAATCACATTGGGAAGATTTCTGATTTCTGATAAACATGGACTGGATTATTTGGCCAGTATTCCTGCTGAAAACAACAAAAATGCTAAATAAAACAAATTAATATCTTCATAAAAGCACCAAAGATATCAAAATCTAGAAATAATACATTAAGCAAAAAATCTAAGAGAAAGGTAGAACCCAAAGAAGCAAGCAGCCATTTTATACTTTGAGAGTATTTGTTTATATAAACTGTGAAACCAAATGATAATTTTGACAGACTCATAAGGGAAAGGACAAAAAAATCAAAGCCCAATGCAACCTAATAGACCCACATATAAAGCTGAACCCCCAAAGGGGTACACCATTAGGATAAATGTATAGAAGTAAACTGCCTTCTCCCTCTCGCATCCTATAGAAAGAATTGCCTGCATGCTGAAGACAGCAGGGGAAGATAAAAAAGAAAATCATCTCTGATTGGTTGAAACCATGAGCCAGTCCTTACATAGACTTGAAGCCTAATTCACATCTTTAGGGTAGACCAAGTAACCACAAGCCTTGGAATTAAAGGTATACTATCTAAACTGCCATAAATAAAAACAAATCTTTTCTAGAGAAAGATAGCTTCATTTTAATCCTCAGGAGATCCCTATGAGTAAAATGTAAATCTAAACTCAAAGATAACCAAGCATGCAAAGAAATAAGATCATATGAGTGAGGTGCAGCAGAAACAACTGACAGTAGAAACAGACCAGCAAAGACTTCAGATATAAAACTTTTATTTAGATACAGATCATAACATAACTATGCTTACTATATGTAAGTAAGTAAAGGAATAGCTGAAAAATATTTTCAGAGATGAGGAAACTCTAAAAGTTGATAGAAACTTGGTTTTGTTCACTGGTATATGCCCAGTACCTAGACCATTGTTGAACACACAATAAGATTAAGTTTGAGGGAGTGACTGAATATCTGCACCTGAGGCCTCCTGCCTGTGCTCATCTCACATATCTAACTGCCTATTGGTCATCTTTATTAGGATGTCCTTTTGTTTCCTAACTTCAATTCCTATCTAACATTTACCATATTTGTCTGTTCTCATGCTGCTATTGACACAGAATTTTTCTCAGCCACTTTGCCAACTGGGGACCCAGACCTGCTACTGGAGGCACCCCACCCACTCAGCCCATCTGTGTTATGGCTTGTACCTGTATTTGGTGGTTCCTGAGCTCTTGTCCTATATCCAAGAAGAATGAGGATACACTGACAATTCAAAGGGTGAGGAGGGCAGAGATGAATTTTATTGAGCGATGGAACAGATCTCAGCAGAGAGGGGATGTGGGGGTGGTTTCTCTCCCAGTGTGGCTGAGTCTGGGGCTTTTATGGGCTCAGAATAGGAGACTATATGCTAATTGGTTTATGAATATGCAAAAAAACCCAAAACAGTTAAAACAAGGGCACCAAAGGTGGGCATGACAGTGTAAAACACCAACTAAGGAAGGGTACAATAGGTGAAGGGGGGTATCAATCAGAGGAAAGTATGCAGGTTCTCAATCTGGTCCGAGGATTTACCCAGGACTATCTTTGGCTTGAAGTTCAGGTTTCACTGGGGACTGGCCCCTATCTGCCTAAGCATTTGTCTGCCTCTCATCACTATCAATTCCCTACTCTGAAGAGGTACATCTAACTGCCACTAGGATAAGGATGGTGACTGATCTTAACTGCTTCCTGCTGACAGGGAGTGCTGTTTTTGGAAGACAGAGTCAGATCTCTCTCAGAGGCCTATCTAAGGGTCCCTGGTAAAATGGAGCCATCATCTGAGGCTCCGGTTGCATGACTGTTTGGAGTTTGATGGCCTGAAGGCAAGAAGAGACAAACCAGTTATTAGAAGACTTGTACCAAATGTGTACCAAAACGAAATAAGGGGGTAAGGACAGCTAAAAAGTCCCAAGGCTGCCAACATGCCCAGATAACTGGTGGCTATAGTTATGCCTGTTAAGATTTGGGTGCATGATGCTTGGTTTGGTTAGCTCCCTTGGTCTTATTTTCCCAAACAAAGAAACCCCTGGGTTATGGGTAACCTATTTACTCCTATCACCTGGCACAATTTGCAGGATAATTGCCTAGAACTAGAATATTGATCCAGATTTTTACATTACCCAGCCCTTTTGTTTCTTCTGAGCTGCAGCTGGAGATCACTGGTTGGTTTGCAGGAATAAGCAGGGTTAGTCTAAAATGTAGGCAAAAATTATTTTTTTTTGAGAGGGAGTCTCACTCTGTTGCCCAGGCTGGAGTGCAGTGGCATGATCTCAGCTTACTGCAACCTCAGCCTCCCAAGTTTCAAGCAATTCTCCTGCCTCAGCCTCCTAAGTAGCTGGGCTTACCAGTGCCTGCCACCATGCCCAGCTAATTTTTGTATTTTTAGTAGAGATGGGGTTTCACCATGTTGGCCAGGCTGTTCTCGAATTCCTGACCTCAGGTGATTGCCTGCCTCACCTCCCAAAGTGCTATGATTACAGGCATGTGCCTGTAATCTGGCAGGCACCCAACCTGGCAAAACATAAAAACAACTAATGAGACTATAATTTAATGACAAGTGTATGATGTTTTCCCTCTCCAGTCTTCATTTTTGTTAAAAATAAATCATAATAGGACTGAGTTATTTGCAAAATAAACGTTAGTATTGTACTTGGCCTGATGATTTGCATAAAGTACAACAAGAATAATTATTTGTCACATAGGCTTTTAAAATTGGCTTTGATGGAACTCTGTTCCACATGGAATCTCAGATAAGACTTTTTAAATCTGAGCTCAGCCATGGGTTTGTACCCTCAAATACCTATGAGTTGGGTAAATTTCTCTCCTCTTGAGGTGCCAAGATAACTCGGGGATCCTGGGCCTGTTAGAAAGTGACAATTTTTACTCACCACAGGTTAGGAACCCTGTACAGGGACTGTGTAGACAAGGTATTAGGCCAGATTTCCCAAAGGCTTTTACTGGCTCTACAAGTCAAGCTTGATTCTGTAAAGGGGAGCACACCCTTCCGGTCAAAACGTTGGTAAAACAACCAGTTTCTCCAATTGCATCATGTTGCAAAATAAAATGAATTCTTATTGCACTGATGCAAATAAGTATATTGCCATAAGTTAAAAAAAACTCACAAATAGGCTGGGTGTTGTGGCTCACGCCTGTAATCCCAACACTTTGGGAGGCCAAGGCAGGCAGATCACCTGAGGTAAGAAGTTCAAGACCAGCCTGGCCAACGTGGTGAAACTCCATCTTGGCCGGGCACGGTGGCTTAAGCCTGTAATCCCAGCACTTTGGGAGGCCGAGATGGGTGGATCATGAGGTCAGGAGATTGAGACCATCCTGGCTAACACAGTGAAACCCCATCTCTACTAAAAATACAAAAAATTAGCCAGGTGTGGTAGTGGGTGCCTGTAATCTCAGCTACTCAGGAGGCTGAGGCAGAATTGCTTGAACCCAGGAGATGGAGGTTGTAGTGAGCCAAGATTATGATCATGCCATTGCACTGCACCCTTGGTGACAGAGCAAAATTCTGCCATAAAACAAAAAACAAACAAACAAAAAACAACTTCACAGCTTGTTTGCAAATTCTGCAGAAACCATCCATAGAGAAGCAATTTTGTTCATAGGAATATACCTTACTCAATTGTTAAAAGCTGTAAATAGTTCAAAATAAAAGTTTTCCTGACTTTGAAAAACAGAACAAGGATCAGCAATGTTTTAAGCAAAAATTTATAAAAGATTACTTCAGCTTTCTATTAGTTCAGCCCATTCCATCAACTCTTGTTCTGCTTCATATTCATGAACATTTCAGCTCTTCATGAGTCCTGTATGTTTTTCCTCCATTCCAAATCTCCAAAGTTATCAGAAACCTGCAATTAAGAGCACCTGTCAAAGTCCTATAGCTGATTATAAACCATCTTTTGAAGAGGATCAAAACAAGATTACAACAATTGTCTGTGAACAACAAGATGTCTTCAGGTAGTCAGTCATAAACACGATTGACAAATAAATTTGGCTATTTCTGTGGTTTACAACAACTTAATAACCTTAATTATGATTGATCACATATACTCAGACATTAGAATTATAGAAATCCCATACAATTTTGGAACATATATTAATATTATTCATTAAAATATGACCTGAAGAGGATTGAATCTTATTTTTATTTTGGCAATTCCATGTAACCAAGCATGTCAAATAATCCTGTTTACCTCTCTTTTGGATGCTCTAGGGGCTTTCTGTAGTACTCAAAAGATAGAGGTCAAAAAAGACAATTTTTGAAGCTGAAATTTGATTTTGGAAAGCATGTTAAATACATTAGAGGTTTAAAACACTTGATATTATGGAACAGAATTCCAGATCACCATAAGTCATTTTATTTAGCTAAAACAATGACTCAAAAATTACAAGGCAAAAATCTTTACTCATTAAGAGAGAAGACTTAGCTTTCCAAACAATCTGCCTCCTGTCTTCTCCTTCTTTTTTTTGGTAGTTTATTCACAAGGCCAACAAAAATCTTTCATTATATTTTACCATTACATGAAAATCTTGTTCAAGGGAGAGAAAGTCATATTTCACCCTTGCATTAGTCTACTATTAATGTCAACCTCAATTTTTTTAGTGAGTCCTCATAGATAATTCTGTCCAATCTTAACTAGTTTGACTGTGACGTGAGATTCTTAAAAACTTTTTATAACCCTGCACAAATTTTTGTTAAAGAGCAGATCAGTGCCTTAAGAAATCCTTATTGTGCTTTTATTCCAATGCTCAATTTATGGAAAAACCATATAATACCCTTTTGAATTTAGTCAATATGTTCACATAAAATTTCTTTTGTAAGATTAATTTTTACAAACCTCTCACAACTTGTTTAGACCTTTAGCTTTATCTTATTTAATCAGAAACAGTCCTTTAACCCTCTAAACTAGGCAAAAACTTACATTCCCATGCCTTCTTATAATCTTTTCCTAAAACACATTTTACTTCCCTTACATACCTTGCATGTAAATCTATTTTCAGTAGTCTCAATTGCATGTTATAATGGTGACTGTTAGCGATTTTTAATTTTAATGTAAAACCTGGTAAGTTATTTTAATTACGTGCTAGGTGTAGATAAGGCCTGGCCCTTTCCAGAATAGTTAAGGGTGTGGTTAATTCCATATGTCCCCAAGCCTCGCCAAATTGTAAAGCAAGCAACTTGAACAATTTTCAAAGCCAAAGAAGTAATTCATGATCTTAAAGCATTTAGCAAACCTAATATGTGAATATAATTTAGACTACATGTCTACATTTTCAAGACATTTGTATTTTGCCAATACTCTTTAAAACTGTTTTTATTTCTCAAAGATTAAAGTCACATGAACTAAAAGGCATTACAGCTATTTTTCTTCAAAAAATATTTGATCTAAGCACTTATTTTTCTTAGAAGCCGATTAATTAGAGCTCTTTTTTATATAAACATCACATACATACACATATATAACTACACAGACAAACAGAAGAAGATCCAGTAGTTGTAAGATTTGTCATCTGCTGGTTTCTTAATTGGGTTACTGGCCTCAGGGTGGAGCCCTTCAAGAAGCAGGTCTAGGAAATCATGCAGTTTCTAGGGCCTAATAAGCAGATATAGCTGGAAGACAAAAACAGATTTTGAAATGGAGTTATTCACTTTTAATTTCTGGGGTTCCATGAGGAAAACAGAAGTTTTCCCCAAGCAGTCCCAGACTATCAGAAGTTATCTTAGAGCCTCTCATACATGCATTAAGAGTGGCAAGGCAGAATGGGAAAATTAATTCAGTCAACTGAGAAAGAAAAAAACCCTTTTCCAGCAAAACAAGATCCGAGAAAAAAAAAAAACAAACCCATAAAGGCCTTTCAGATAAACCTATAGCTTGGATATCCACTTTCAATTAAGCTAACTTTTAACCACAGTGCTCTTTAAAAAAAATCCTTTCAAATCCCTTATTACCTGACTTTAACCATGCCAAACAGCCAATATTTCTGGCTTTTGAACTTTACCAAAAGTAACCTCACAGATGAAACCAACAAGCCTCAACTAAGGTTATGATTTAACTGAGTGTATGAGGTATTGTCAAACAGGTAGTAAGCAGTTTTTATGAAACTTAGAATCTTTAAAGGTAGCTCAGAGAAAAGAAGATTTAGTAAGGGAAGCTAGAAGTTGTTCATGGAAGGGAAGAGAATCAGCAAATGGTAAAAGTCACACAAACATTAATCAGAAAGTACTCATTCTCTAAGCCAGGATTGAACTCACGTCACCACTGTAAAATGGCAGAGATCAGAGATCAAAAGAAAGTACTGCCACATGGCTTACAAGGTCGTTTCCAAGGATGTAAAACAAGATGGAGACCTCATTCAGTTTTTTTGTTTTTTTCTTAAGAGACCTGCAGCAAAGTTTGTTACTGATCAGGTTGATGGGCTGGCATGAGCAGTTAACCCATGTTTTATCCTGAGGTACTCCTCCTTATGACAGAACCATACTGAAAAACACACAAAGTTCTTTGTGTGTTCTCTTAACTAGCTTAATACAGTTTAAGACTAGCCTCACAAATACTTTTTTCCACTAATCAAAACTTTGCAGAGGGTATAAACAATGATTTTTATCATTCATTCAACTGGTCTGCACAGAGAAAGAGAGGCCAAAAGTCTGACTGGTAAAAAACTTCACCCTTTTGCTGGCAAGTCAGCCTTCTTGGTTCCCTTCCCCTGAGCTATGGTGCCCTTTTGACCCTGGAGTCTCCTAATGGGGGAGCAGATAAAGAGGTTTTTGCATACTGTAAAAGTAGTCCCTCCTCAGGAGATTTGCTCTGTTTGATCTGTAATTTCTTCCTGGTTTATTTTTAAACCAAACAGTTTAAGGTTTGGGGAAATTAAACTTTTTCTAATTTGGGAGATGCATCCAAGTGGAGTGTCCTGCGGTATGGGGACACAATTACTCATCCGTGAAGAGAGGACAGAGGAGGAAAAAGAAAAAAGAAGCATTTTTTTTCCCCCAAAGGAGTCCCAGTGATTCAGGATGCATTAGAGAGAAATAAGAGACTGAAGATGGTTGGTTACCCATCTGGAAAGAGGGGAAAAATGAGTCCCTTTGTTCCTTTCTTTTCCCAGTGAATATGTGGGGCATGTAAGGGAGAGAAAGAAAAGGCATCCCCTTTTTTCTTCCATCCTTATATCCCCAAGTTCCAGCAATCTCGGCAGAGTGCCACCCATGAGTGCCAACACGGCTTTCACCCATGTAACAGGAAGGTCTAGAGGGTAGGAACTATCCACACTCACCTACACGCTGGCCTGTCCTCCCTGCTGTTGGTAACCTCATCTATGCCATGGATACAGGTATGACCCTCATCCATGAAATAGAGGGAGACCTAATCAGCAGGAATTAGTCATACTCAGCTGTGCTGTGCCCCTTGACTTCCCTTGTCATCTGTCTCTGGATTCCTTAGATCCAGTTTTCCTTTCTAGGACTTCAACCAAAAGCTTGGAATTGAGTTTGGGACAAAAAGGTGCCTCAGAAGGGTACATGAACTCTTACGTTAAGTCCCAGGAGACCTTTGCTAGACTGTAGCCAGCAGATGGCAGGGCCGCTCCTTTGGTGCTTCCTTATCATAAGCCAAATGCTAAGGTGAAGCTGTGGAATTGGGTCCTCCTCAAACAAAGCAGTGGAAAAGGAGTTCCATGAATTGGTGTCCTGGCCTAGTAAGATGCCTTCCCCCTTCCAGAAAAACAAACAAACAAACAAAAAACACTCTTGCATAGAAAAGCTCCCTGTATTCACAGGGCTGTGTTAACTCCTGACATAGTGGAGAAAAGGAAAGAAAAAAAAAAAAGCATCTTAAGTGCAGGGAGGGGAAGGTGCCTGGGGGAAAAAGCCTCTTGATCTTCTGCAAATGGGTTCCTCCAACAGAGAGAGAAACTCCTAATCACTGCCTCCTCCCCTCTTCTAAGAAGGCAGAAACTGCATTGTTCTGAATTACATTTTTGATGACTGGGCCAAATGCCCATTCTTCCCAGTAATTTCTGTAGTTTGCAACAACACTCTCACCATTGTAAAAGCAGAGATGGGTGCCATGACAGCCCCAACAGAAAGAAGAGAAATGCCATAGAAAAGACTGGATTGGAACAAGGCCAACATTCTCAACTCACGAGAGCGATGGTGAGGGTTCCTCTTCAGCATCCTTTCCTCTGCAGTTGTGCCATTTGCTGGGGTTTGTTTGTTTGTTTTGAGACAGAGTCTTGCTCTGTCACCCAGGCTGGAGTGCAATGGCATCATCTCAACTCACTGCAACCTCCTCCTCCTTGGTTCAAGTGATTCTCCTGCCTTAGTCTCCCAAGTAACTAGGATTACAGGTGTGCACCACCACACCCAGTTAATTTTTTTTAAAGTATGTATTTTTGGTAGAGATGGGATTTCATCATGTTGGGCCAGGCTGGTCTTGAAGTCCTCACCTCAGGTGATTCACCCACCTCAGCCTCCCAAAGTGGTGGGATTACAGGTATGAGCCACCGCCCCCAGCTATGCTATTTGCTCTTAACTAGCTAATCAGAGGTTTGATGCTTTGTCTATCTTCAGAAAAACAGTGTAAGGACAAGAAGCCTCAGAAAAAAGTGAAGTTATATGTTCACATTCATTCACCCTTCCGACAAATCTCAGATGAGCCCCCAGATATGATGCAGGATTTTTCTCAGCTACTCTGCCACCCAAGGACCTCCATGGCCAGTGATACCCCAACCTCCACCCTCAGCCTGGGCTTTGCTGAGCCCCAGGCCTACTGCTGGAGTGCCCCCCTCATTTGGTCCACCTGCATTATAGCTTGTAGCAGCATATGGTGGTTCCCAAGCTCTTGTCCTGCAATCAAGAAGAATGAGGGTATGCTGATGATTCAAATGGTGAGGAGGGCAGAGAAGAATTTTATTGAGCGATGGAACAGCTCTCAGCAAAGAGGGGATGTGGAGTGGTCCCACAACCCTGTAGTCTGTTGGTTTCTCTCTCAGTGTGGCTGAGTCTAGGGCTTTTATGGGCTCAGAATAGGTAACTGCATGCTGATTGGTTTCTGAGTATGCAAATAAAAATTAAAACAAAGTTACCACTCAAAGGTGGGCACGACAGTGTAAAAAAAACAATTAGGGAAGGGTAGGTATATGTAAAATAGGTGAAGGGTGGGATCCATCAGAGGAAAGTGCACCAAATGGGAAGACAGGTTTTCGATCTGGTCTGAGAATTTACTTGCAACTGTCTTTGGCTTGAAGGTTGGGTTTCACCAGGGACCCACCCCCATCTGCTTAGGCATTTGTCTGCCTCCTGTCACTACCACTATGAAGAAATAATTGAGACTCGGTAATTTAGAAAGAAAAGAGGTTTAATTGACTCACAGTTCCATATGGCTGGGAAGGCCTCAGGAAGCTTACAATCATGGTAGAAGGCAGTTCTTCACAGGGTGGCAGAAGAGAGAATGAGTGCCAGCAGGGGAAAAGCCAGACACTTATAAAACTATCAGATCTTGTGAGAACTTACTCACTATCACGAGAACAGCATGGGGGAAACTGCCCCCATGATTCCGTTACATCCCACCAGGTCCCTCTCATGACACGTGGGGATTATGGAGATTACAATTCAAGATGAGATTTGGTTGGGGACACAGCCAAACCATACCATCCTACTCCTGGACCCTCCCAAATCTCATGTCCTCACATTTCAAAACATAATCATGACTTACCAACAGTCCCCAAAAGTCTTAACTCATTCCAGCATACACTCAAAAGTCTAAGTCCAAAGTCTCATTTGAGACAAGGCAAGTCCCTTTTGCCTATGAGCCTGTAAAATAAAAAAACAAGTTAGTTACTTCCTAGATACAATGGGGGTACAGGCACTGGGTAAATACACCCATTCCAAATGGGAGAAATTGGCCAAAACAAAGGGACTGCAGGACCCATGCAAGTCCACAAACCAATAAGGGCAGTCATTAAACCTTAAAGTTCCAAAATGATCTCCTGTGACTCCATGTCTCACATCCAAGTCAGGCTGATGCAAGAGGTGGGCTCCCATGGCCTTGGGAAGCTCTGACACTGTGGCTTTGCAGGGTACAGCCCCCCTCCCAGCTGCTTTCACAGGCTAGCAGTGAGTGTCTGCAGCTTTTCCAGGTGCATGGTGCAAGCCTTGGTGGATCTACCATTCTGGGGTCTGGAGGACAGTAGCCCTCTTCTCACAGCTCCACTAGGCAATGCACTGCCCTAGCTGAGGTTCTCCATGGGGGCTCCATCCCTGCAGCAAACTTCTGCCTGGACATCCAGGCCTTTCCATACATCCTCTGAAATCTAGGCGGAGGTTCCCAAACCTCAATTCTTGACTTCTGTGCACCCACAGGCCCAACACCATGTGGAAGCCACAGGGCTTGGGGATTGCACCCTCTAAACCAATGTCCTGAGCTGTACATTGGCCCCTTTTATCCATGGCTAGGACACAGGGCACCAAGTCTGGAGACTGCACAGCAGCAAAGCCCCAGGCCTGGCCCATAAAACCATTTGTTCCCTCCTAAACCTTCAGATCTGTGATGGGAGGAGCTGCCATGAAGACCTCTGATATGTCCTGGAGACATTTTCTCCACTATCTTGGTGATTAACATTTGGCTTCTCATTATTGCAACTGGTCATGTGGGCATAGCTGGTATTGATAACTACCTTCTTCTACTACCCCTTCTCTATTACCTTTGCCTTCAGCAAGCACCTCAAGGGGTCATGGTTTTTTACCTGATGGAGTGACTCAAACTTTCATTCCTGAAGGGTCTGGGCCATTTGTAGTCCTGCCTGGATTGGGTTGTTGTAGTTTCTGATTGACCTTAATCATAGGGCATAGTAATACTAAGAGACACCCTAAGGGATCTCCTGTATTCCATGCATACTCTTCCTTACCTCCATTGTGGAGTAGCAGACTGATTTCATCTTGATAGTTTGGGTCAATCATCTTAGCCAGCACTGTAACTCCCTTCTTAGCCTGTTGACTTAAGAGGCAGGAGGAGCCCAAAGTGGCCAGTGGCAATCTTAACTTCCAGTTTAATGGAATCATTGCTGTGTCTCCTGGTGGCAGCATTCCTCCCTCTGGAACTAAGACCTCTAGGCCAGCAGAACGTAATGTAGCTGCAACAGGAAGCAAAAATTTTGCTAGTAGGTCACTAGGGGTGATGGTGAGTGGTGCCACTTCCACTTCCACTTCCACCCCTTGATTCCTGGACCCATGAATCCTGGCTATGGGAGAAACAGTACCACATACTGGAAGCTGATTTGGGGCGTATATAACCTTCTGGGGAACTTTGCCCCAGCCCTGCAAAGTATTGTCACCTAGTTGGCATTGTAATTGTGACTTCAAAGGCTACTCCACTGCTCTATTAATCCAGCTACTTCAGGATGATGGGTAACATGGTAAGACCACCAAATTCCATTAGCATGAGCCCACCACTGCATTTCTTCAGTCATAAAGCCTTGGTCAGAGGCAGGGCTGTGTGGAATACGATGACGGTGGATAAGGCATTCCATGAGTCCACAGATGGTAGTCTATGCTCTTATGCACGGAGTCTGTAACATTCACCACGGATACTCAAATGATCCACCAATCAGTCCAGTGTGCTTGCTATTTCTTGCCCACTGGATCCAATCAGCACAATGTCATCAATGTAATGGACCAGTGTGATATCTTGCAGAAGGGGAAAATGATCAAGATCTCGTGATAACTCACTCACTATCACGAGAACAACACGGGGAAAACCGCCCCCATGATTCAATGACCTCCCACCAAGTCCCTCCCACAACACATGGGGACTATGGGGATTACAACTCAAGATAAGATTTGGATGGGGACAGAGCCAAACCATATCAATATCCAAAATTACAACATGTTCAAAACAGATCTTGTTTTAATACCTCTCCTTTGGGGTCTCCTTATTTCTGTCAGAGTGACTGTCATCATTTCAGCCACTCAGGTTCCAGAACTTGGGGTCAGCCTTCACTCCACTTTCTCAGTTTGCTCCACACCTAGCAGTCACCAAGAAGCTGTTCCTATTGTAGTTTTTTCATCTCTTCCTTGCTATCCATTCCTATTGCCATTGTCATCTAGGTATTTATTACCACATGCCTAGGAACTACTGGGCTTCTAATGGCTAACCATAACCTACTTCTTTCTATTCCATTTTTTCTTTTGTTTTGTTTCCTTTTTTAATGGCTAACCATAACCTACTTCTTTCTATTCCATTTTTTCTTTTGTTATGTTTCCTTTTTTTTTTTTTTTTTTTTAGACAGGGTCTCACTCTGGCAGCCAGGGTGGAGTGCAGTAGTGTGATCTCAGTTCACTTGCAGGCTCAACCTTCCTGGCTCAAGCGATCTTCCCACCTCAGCCTCCTCAGTGGCTGAGATTACACATGTGTTCCACCATCCCTGGCTTTTTTTTTTTTTTTATGAGCCACAGTCTCCCTCTGTTGCTCAGACTGGAGTGCAGTGGTGCCATCTCGGGTCTTTGCAACATCCACCTCCCAGGTTCAAGCGATTCTCATGCCTCAGCCTCCTGAGTAGCTGGGATTACAGGCATGCACAAGTGGATAGGGTGACTTGTTCTGCCCACCACCATACCTGGCTACTTTTTGTATTTATTTTTTTAGTACAGACAGGGTTTTGTCATTTGGGCCAGGCCAGTCTCAAACTCCTGACTTCAAGTGATCCACCCACCTCACATCCCAAAGTGCTGGGATTACAGGTGTGAGCCATCATGCCTAGGCTAATTTTTTTATTTTTTGTAGAGATGGGGTCTCCCTGTGTTGCCCAAGCTGATCTTGAATTCCTGGGCTCAAGTGATCCTCCTACCTCAGCCTCCCAAAGTTCCAGGATTACAGGTGTGAGCCACCACACCTGGCCTTTTTTTAATTTTTATTTTTTAAGAGACAGGGTCTCTCTATCTTGCCCAAGCTGGTCCTGAACTCCTAGTCTCAAGCGATCCTGCCTCAGCCTTCTAAAAATGCTGGGATTACAGATGTGAGCCACCTCACCTGACCTACTTCTGTGTATTATTAATACCACTCCTAAATTAGTATTTTTAAATGATGTTTTGTGCATGTTAATTGACTCTCCAAAATGTCTGTCAGTTGCCAAAGAACTGATAGTCACATGCACTGACCAGAACAAGTTGCACTCCTTAGCCTGACAATGTACTGCTTTATCAGAAGACCTGGCTTTCAGCCATCCGCTTCTTCAACAAATGCTAGCTAAGTTTCCATTCTGTACCAAGCTTTGTCCTAAGTGTTGGGAATACAAGTGAACTACAGAGACAGTCATTGCCCTCAGTGAACTTGCTGCCTGGTGGGGAAGATGGCCAACTAGATGAACAATTACAGTTCAGGGTTACAAGTGTTGTCATAGAGTCACTACATGGGGGTTGTAGAAGCCCGAGGAAGAGCCAAACTTGGGGTGCCTGGATACAAAACAAGTGTCACAGAAGGCTTTCCCGACTAAGGAACGTTCAACCTCATTTCCCACTATTTCCCTTTTGCAACTTTCTGTTCCATTATTCATTATTCTTTCCATATCTTATCTTTCCCTCAAGGTCCATGTTAAGTTTCTTCCCAGATCTCATGCTCACGGTGGTCATCTTCTTAGCTTTGATAGCATTACCAATTGGTGCAGGGGCTATGCTAATTTGAATTTGTGTATGTGTGTATACACATGTACATACACACCCATTAATTTGAATCATACAAAAAGTATAGAATATTTAACCATTTTTAGCCCACAAAAATGGCAATGCCATATGGTTCAACCATATGACTTGGAAACTTTCCCTAGAGCTATCCCTATATAAATCCACATACAAACTTACAGTTTAGCTTGAAGACATAAACTTATAAGCAGCTCTACAAATGCTCTGTCATATTTCCTACAGAGTCAAAAAAGTGTAAATTCTCATTTACATATTTTACATCTGATCACATATACACATATAAACCCACAAAACGATAAATTCATTCACAAACGTCCTCATATAGCATACATTCAATATGCACACACAAAGCCAACAGATGCAGTAGATGCTAATGCACACACTCTTTCACACACAGTCATTATAACCAACACGAGTATATCCAGAGACCCCACACATATGCTTGCATACGTACATTTGTACCCAGATATATCCAGAATAATTCCCAAACTTAACAAAGCCAGGCACGTGGGCACCCTTGGGAGAATTTCACCCACTCACTTCTACCCTGTGTTTTTGCAGACCTAAAAAATCAGATAACAAGGTGATACAACTCTGTTTAAAATAGGGATTCATAAGCTCGGAGCAAGGATACGGAGAACACTACAGTGAGTAAAGAGCTTATGCTCTTACGCACGGAGTCTGTAACATTCACCATGGATACTCAAAGGCCTTTTTGGGCTTATGCCCTCAGTAAGGTTAATGAGGCATTAGTGTCTCCTGATCCAAGGAAGGCCTTTTTTGTTTGTTTTCAGTCCCTGCCAGGCCAACTTTTGCGCTGGGTTGGGGAAGATGAAAGCCAGGGATGGAGAAGGTGGGCTGGAAGCAGTTATGGGTGTAAATTATGACAAGCAGCAGCCAGAGTTGTCCTAGGTGGACAGTCATGGTGACAGGGAACTGGCTATAGCCGACTGAGATCTGAGAGTACAGGAAGGGAAGACTCGTGAGGGGTGCTGGGGGGGGGGGTCTGTTCCTCTGTCGCATGCGCGAAGCTTCATGGCTCCAGTTTCCCTCTGGCTTGTTTCCCCATCACGCTGTCTCTGTCTGGTTTCCATGGACACCACGAGCTATCACAGGCACAGCACAAGAAACCCTGAGCAGAGAAAAACATCAGGCTGGGGCTGCGTATTTAGCTCTTAGGCCCTGTGAAAATTAGGAAGGAACTGTTTCTGTAAACTTTTTTGAAGTGTGACATACTATAGAAGAGCATTATACAGATCATTAACATGCAGCCCTCTGAATTCTCATGAAGTGAATACGCCTATGTAACCCCCACTCAGATCAAGATCTAGAACATGACCTGCACCCAGACACCCTCCTTATAGCCCTCTTCCATCACTATCCCCAAATATAACCAGAATCCTGACTCCTCGCTCATTGATTAGTTTGATCTGGTTTGAACTTTATATGATTGGAATCATACAGTAATATTCTTCTGTGCCTAGCTTCTTTAACTCATCATTACATCTGTGAGATTCACAGCAGTAGCATAGCATTGTATAGCATATTTAGTATTCTACTGGAAGAATATACCACTATTTATCCACTCCTCCACTGCCGGACAAATGAGTTGTTTCCAGTTTTTTACTATTACTAATAGTAGTGCTATAAATATTCTGGTGCAAAGTGTATATATCTGATAAAGAATATATATGTAGAATACATAAAGATTTTTACAAATCAATAAGAAAAAATAAGCAACTCAATAAAACATTAGATAATCGAACAGGTACTTTTTTTTTTTTTTGAGACAAGGTCTTTCTCTCTGTCACCCAGGCTAGGGTGCAGTGGTGGAATCACAGCTCACTGCAGCTTCGACCTCCTGGGCTCAGGTGATCCTCCCCCCTCAGCCTCCCAAGTAGCTGGGCTCACAGGCCTGTGCCACCATGTCCAGCTAATTTTTGTAGAGACAGGGTCTCCCTAACGTTGCCCAGGCTGGTCTTGAACTACTGGTCTCAAGTGATCCTGCCCGTCTTGGCCTCCCAAAGTGCTGGGATTACAGGTTTGAGCCATTGTGCCAGGCAACAGGTAATTCATATAAGAAGAAACGACCTTTAAAAATACGAAAAGGCACTCAACCTCATTAGTCACCAGGAAAATGCAAATTAAAACTACAATTAGATACTACTACAAATGTCTAAGGAAGGCTAAAATTAAAAGACTAGCAAAATTGAGGGGCCAATGAAAATTTGGAACAGTTGGAACTCTCATTCACTGTTGGTGGGAGTGTAAATTGACAGCCACTTTGGAACACCGTTTGGCAGTACCAACCAAAGCTGAACAGACGTACTCTATGACAAAGCAATTCAACTCTTAGGTATATACCTCTTAGAAATGTGAGTATGATATAAGTAATGCTGATGGACTTTTACTGCAAAATGTTAAAATTGAGTCAAGCTGCCAATATGCATAATCAATCAGCAGCAGACTGATCATTTAAAATATTCTTTCAGGTCCTGGCATGGTGGCTCATGCCTGTAATCCCAGCACTTTGGGAGGCCAAGGCAGGTCGATCACCTGAGGTCAGGAGTTCCAACATGGGCCTGGCCAACATAGTGAAACCCCGTCTCTATTAAAAATTCAAAAATTAAATGGGCGTGGTGGCACACACCTGTAGTCCCAGCTACTCGGAAGGCTAAGGCAGTAGAATCACTTGAACCCAGGAGGCAGAGGTTGCAGCAAGCCGAGATCATGCCACTACACTCCAGCCTGGGTGACAGAGTGAGACTCCATCTCAAAAAACAACAACAACAAAAACTTCTTTCAGTTGTCCATTATAAGCAACATTGTTGGCTAGATGTAGTAGCTTATGCCTATAATCCCAGCACTTTGGGAGGCTGAGGCAGGAGGACAACTCGAGGCCAAGAGTTCAAGACCAGCCTGGTCAACATAGCGAGGCCTCGTCTCTGCAAAAAATAAAACAAAATTCGCCTGGCATGGTGGCATATGCCTGTAGTCCTAGCTGCTTGGGAGACTCAGATGGGAGGATTCCTTGAGCCTAAGAGGTTGAGGCTGTAGTGAGGTATGATCATACCACCACACTCTACCCTGGGTGACTGAGCAAGACCCTGTGTCTAAAAAGGTAAAACAAAAACCAACATTGTTTCCAATTTTGAATTGTTATCCACAACTTTTTTTTTGAGACAAGGTCTTGTTCTTTCACCCAGGCTGGAGTACAATGGCTCGATCCCAGCCCATTGCAACCTCTGCCCCCCGGGTTCAAGGAATCCTCCCACCTCTGTCCCCAGACCAGCTGGGACTACAAGTGCCTGCCACCACGCTTGGATAATTTTTGTATTTTTTGGTAGAGATTGTCTCATTATGTTGCCCAGGCTGGTCTTGAACTCCCGACCTCAAGCAATACACCAACCTCGGCCTCCCAAAGTGCTGGGATTAGAGGCGTGAGCCATTGCACCCGGCCAGTTCACAACTTTTTAATATATCTCTCCTATATATTTACCCAAATTGTTAAAGAGAGCTGGGTTAAAAAGTAGAGCCCTGTGCATAGCTCTAAAGATCTCCCTCCTTTATTTTCTTTCCTTTCCCTTCTCCCTCTCCTTCCCTTCCCTCCCCTCCCCTTCCCCACATTTTTATTAGGCAATTGGGTGCCATTAACTGCAACTAGATATGTAGGTGGAAATACTGGTTTGTGCCAAAATCTCCTCTCCATGAGGAGCCAGACCAGTATGGCTGCAGAACCTCAAGATCTAGAGAAGGGTGTTTTAGGCAGAGGCCTATATACAAAGGCCATGAGCTGCAGGTGAACTTGGCATTCAAAGAACAGAAGGAAGATAGCATTTGAGCACTTCTAGTAATCTGCTAGGTACCACAGGATGTCTCCTAAGAAATTGGCACCTTGCTCTGAGCTCAAATTTCTTGGCGGGGTTAATGACAATTTTCTACCTGTCCACATTACTGAATATCACTTGTTATGTGTTCCTTATTGCTACACTCCACTGCTTGTTGGCATCTTTGCTTCATTGTCTTGGCACTTTCAAGATGGCTCAATCCCATAGCTGGCAAGTTGGTGCTGCTTGTCATATGGGAGCTCAGCTGTGGTTGTGGGTGTGAGTGGGGAGCTCGTTTCTCTCTCCATGGTCCTCTCCATGAAGAGCTGGAATCTTCAGTTTGGTGGCTGGATTCCAAAAGTGAGCATTTCCAGAAGGAAATCGCATTGCCTTTTATGACTTAGCTTTGGAGGTGGCATAACGTCACTAACACCATAGTTACAATTCCACCCAGATTCAAGGGAGAGGAACATAGACCTATGGAGAGAAGTCTCAATCCCACTGTAAGAATTTCATACGGGAACCTTGAAGATATTAAGTGAAATAAGCCAGCCATTCTACTCATATGAGGTGCCTGGAATACTCAAATTAATAGAGACAAAGTAGAATGATGGGTCCCATGGGCTGTGGGGAGGAGAGAATGGAGAGTTAGTGCTCAGTGGTATGGAGTGTCAGTTTGGGAAGATGAAAAAGTTCTGGGAAAGATGGCAGTGATGGTTGTACAACAATATGAATGTGCTTAATGCCACTGAGCTGTACATCTTTAAATGGTTAAAATGATATATTTTGTTATGTGTATTTTGCCACTATATAAAGAAAGGTCATATGGAATAGGAGATGTTGTCGCAGACATTTTTGGAAAACATGAACTGCCACACACTCTTTGGGATAGTCTGTAGTAGGATGAATACATGGATGTGTACATGGAAGCACAATATCCATGCTCGCAGACTCAAAACTAAGATCCTCTACCCCTAATAAAGAAGGCAGGAATGCGCAGCAGAGTCAGGGTTCTAAGGTTCTTACATTGCTCAGGAGAGACTCGTCCCCATGCCAGGTGCTTCTCCAAGATTTTCACTCCCCTCTACCATCTGCCTGGTTTCTATTACTCTTCAAAATCTCCCAGTAGTTGTTTTTTTCCTTCCTTTCCTTTCTTCCCTCCCTCCCTCTGTCTCCCCCCCACCTTCTTCTTTCTCTCTCTCTCCCTTTTTCTCTTTGAGGAAGAGTCTCACTCTGTTGCTCAGGCTGGAGTGCCATGGCATGATCTTGGCTCATTGCAATCTCTGCCTCTTGGATTCAACCACTCCTCCCACCTCGGCCTCCCAAGTCGCTAGGAGTACAGGTGCGCACCACCACACTCAGCTGATTTTTGTATTTTTAGTACAGATGGGGTTTTGTCATGTTGTGTGCAGGCTGGTCTCAAACTCCTGACCTCAAGAAATCTGCCTGTCTTGGCCTCCCAAAGTGCTGGAATTACAGGCATGAGAGACCGCGCTCAGCCCTGTTACTGTTTTTTAAGCAGTGGGAGAATTATCTGAAAGGGTTTACACTACCATACTGGAAGCAGAACTCCTTTAAAAATTGAATTTATAATTAAAACCTTTCCCACAAAAACTTGGTCACTGAGAGGAATTATTACCAACTTTTCAGTATGTATATTAGTTTTCTATTGCTGCATAACAAATTACTGCAAATTTAACAGTTTTGAACAATAGACATTAAACATCTTGCAGTCCTGTAGGTCAGAAGATGAGGCACACAGAGGCTGGGTTCTCTAGCCCAGAAATCTCACAAGGGGCCAGGATGGTAGCTCAGGCCTGTAATACCAGCATTTTGGGAGGCCGCGGTGGGAGGTTCATTTGAGGCCAGGAATTTAAGACTAGCCTGGGCAACATAGTGAGAGCTTGCCTCTACAAAAATAACTAGCCAGGCATGGTGCTACAGACCTGCAGTCACAGCTACTAGGAAGACTGAGATAGGAGGATCACTTGAGCCCAGGAGGTCAAGGCTGCAGTGAGTTATGATTGTGCCACTGCATTCCAGCCTGGGAAACAGAGAGAGCCTAGCTTAAAAAAAAAAAAAAAATAGTAGGCTGGGCATGGTGGTTCACGTCTGTAATCCCAGAACATTGGGAGGCCGAGGTGGGCAGATCACTTGAGGTCAGGAGTTCAAGACCATCCTGGCCAACATGGTGAAACCGTCTCTACTAAAAATACAAAATTAGCTGCATGTGGTGACAGGCGCCTGTAATCCCAGCTACTCGGGAGACTGAGGCAGGAGAATCACTCAAACCCGGGAGGCAGAGTTTGCAGTGAGCCGAGATTGCGCCACTGCATTCCAGCCTGGGCAACAGAGGAATACCCTGTCTCAAAAAAAAGAAAAAAAAAAAAAAGTCTCACAAGGCTGCAATGAAGGTAGCAGAAAGCTGGGTTCTCATCAGAGCTCAGGAGCTCATTCAGGTTTTTGGCAGAATTCAGTTACTTCTGGTTGTAGGACTGAGGTGCTCATTTTCTTGCTGTTAGCTGAGGGTTACTCTTAGCTCCAAGAGGCCACTCTTAGGTCCTTGCCAAGTGTCCCCTTCCATCCTGGAGAACCTTCCTCCTATTGAATGCTTCTCACATTTTTAATATCTCTTGCCAGGAAAAGCCCTATCCTACTTAAGGACTCATCTGATTGAGTCAGGCCCATGGAGGATAATATCCTTAGTGTAAAAACAGCTGATCTGGGAACTTAATTACCAAAATCCCTTTGTAGCAGGACCCAAATTCATGTTTGATTAACTAACTGGGAAAAGGTATGTGTGTACCAGGGGCCAGGAATCTTGGAGGCCATCTTAGAATTTGGCTTACCACAGTATGCCAGTTAGATTTCATTTACGTTTGTACTTTAAGAGCTTCACCTTCTAAAGTACATAATAAGATATGAGCACACCTAGCACCCAGATCTTGGTTTCTAAATACCATCCTCTATTAAAAGGATCCTTGGAAGCAGGGCTTGTTGCTGTGCTAAGAAAGTAAGAAAGTGGCTGGGCGTGGTCACTCAAGCCTGTAATCCCAGCACTTTGGGAGGCTGAGGCAGGTGGATTGCCTGAGCTCAAGAGTTTGAGACCAGCCTGGGAAACTCCGTCTCTACTAAAATACAAAAAATTAGCCGGGGGTGGTGGCATGTCCCTGTAATCCCAGCTACTCAGGAGGCTGAGGCAGAAGAATTGCTAGAACCTGAGAGGTGGAGGTTGCAGTGAGCCAAGATCGAGCCACTGCACTCCAGCCTGGGTGGCAGAGCAAGACTCTGTCTCTTAAAAAAAAAAAAAAAAAAGTAAGAAAGTGCTAAACAAACAGAAACAACAACAACAAAAAAGGTGCAGACATCAAAAGGACATAGGAGCCAACCTGAGTATCAAAATAAGTAATAATATTCATGGAGTAAAATAAGCATATACAAGGCCATACTGATATAAATGAATGAATGAGAAAGGTAAGCTTTCCCTTATGGTAGAATACCCAGTAATAAATATAAATGGAATGATGGAGTTGGAAAATCAGCATTTTGCATCCATCATAGTAATAATCTCTTCAGCCACAAGTAATCACCAGATTCTAAAAATTTATGGATGAAAGTTTAGTGAAGAAAGGATAGCCATATATCTCCAAGCATCCCTTAAAAAATTACTTATTACAAAAGGAAAAGTCACTTTACTGTAGATCAGCCTCATGAACCCCACCTGAACCAATGAACTAAAGTAAGCATCATTAATAAATGGAAAAAATTGGCATCCCAACTGATACGATGCCCAAAAAATGACATAGTATCTTTTTTTGTTTGTTTTAGATGGAGTCTTGCTCTGTCACCCAGGCTGGAGTGCTGTGGCATGATCTCAGCTCATTGTAACCTCTGCCTCCCAGGTTCAAGCAATTCTTGTGCCTCAGCCTCCTGAGCAGCTGGGAATACAGACACGTGCCACCATGCCCGGCTAATTTTTTTGTATTTTTAGTAGAGACAGGGTTTTACCATCTTGGCCAGGCTGATCTCGAACTCCTGACCTCAGGTAATCTGCCCGCCTTGGCCTCCCAAAGTGCTGGGATTACAGGTGTGAGCCACTGTGCCTGGCCCATAACATCTTTTCTGTGGCTTTCCAGCCAAACATAACATAACTGAATCTAATTGCAAGAATACACAAACACAAATTCAGGAACATTCTAAACATAACTGTCATTTTGAAAGAAAAAGAAAAGCTGAAGAACCATTCCAGCTTAAAGACTAAAGATATATAACTAAATGATCCTAGATTATATCCTAGACCAGCTGACCAAGTCAGACATAGCTATAAAGAATATTATTGGGACAAATGGTGAAACTTGAATATTATCTGTGGATCAGATAAAAGTTTCCCAAATTTTCTTGGTTCACAGTGCTTTTAGCATCTCAGTTTTTGTTGTTGTTGTTGCTGTTTTGAGATGGAGTCTCGCTCTGTCACCCAGGCTGAGTGCAGTGGTGCGACCTCTGGCTCACTGCAACCTCCACCTTCCAGGTTCAAGGTATCCTCCTGGCTCAGCCTCCCGAGTAGCTGGGATTACAGGTGCCTGCCACCACGCCTGGCTAATTTTTGTAGTTTTAGTAGAGATGGGGTTTCACCATGTTGTCCAGGCTGGTCTCAAACTCCTGACCTCAAGTTACCACTCACCTCAGCCTCCCAAAGTGCTGGGATTACATTTGTGAATGACCACGCCTGGCCTCTCAGTTTTTGTTTTGTTTTGTTTTTTGGTATATATATATTTTTGAGACAAAGTCTTCACTCTGTTGCCCAGGCTAGAGTGCAGTGGCATGATCTTGGCTCACTGCAACCTCCACCTCCCAGGTTCCAGCGATTCTCCTTCCTCAGCCTCCCGAGTAGCTGGGACTATAGGCACGTGCCACCATGCCTGGCTAATTTTTTGTATTTTTAGTAGGGATAAGGTTTCACCATGTTAGCCAGGATGGTCTCCATCTCCTGACCTCATGATAAGCCTGCCTCGGCCTCCCAAAGTGCTAGAATTACAGGCGTGAGCCCCCGTGCCCCCGGCCAGTACTTTTTTTTACGATGCCCCTTGGTGAAAAGAAATATCTAGGTCCAAACAACTTACTAAGTATTTATGCCCTAATAATTTAGTAGCCATTAAAAAAATACATGCAAATTAAAAGGAAAACAATGTTTTTCATTCTTAAACAACCACACTTACTTACTAATGGGATGTGTGCACCTGTTGGGCACATACTTCTCAAACCTTGGAATCAGATTGGGCAAGGCCACCCTCATTTCCTGTTCCACATTGATTTTTGCAGTGTACTCACTTTTCCTTTTTTTTTTTTTCTTTTTTTTTTGATACAGAGTCTGGCTCTGTCACTCAGGCAGGTGTGCAGTGGCACAATCTTGGCTCACTGCAAGCTCTGCCTCCCGGATTCATGCCATTCTCCTGCCTCAGCCACCTGAGTACAGGCACCCAGCTAATTTTTTGTATTTTTTAGTAGAGATGAGGTTTCACCGTGTTACCCAGGATGGTCTCGATCTCCTGATGTCGTGATTCGCCCCCCTCCGCCTCCCAGAGTGCTGGGATTACAGGCGTGAGCCACCGCACCCGGCCCAGTGTACTCACTTTTCATCACAACCAACTGGAGAGCCCACATGCCCCAAGATATGACATAGACAAGGAATTTGGCGCCATCTATTGTTGAAACTGTAAGCAACCTAGTAGCTAGTAGTTTTGCACAGTCGCTTAGATTTCATTTTGTTTGCCTTGAAAATTTAGAATGCAAGCTATTCCACAGATATCCCCCTGTGGATTTACTGTGGGAATGTGAGGTACCTCAGTGCACAGTTTGATTCAAACAACAGGATTTTATAATAGTGCTGTATAAATACTGCATTTTCTGATTTTGATAAATTACTGTTGCCATGTAGAATAAAGTCCTTCTGAGGAAACACACATTTAATTATTTATGGATAAAGAAACATGCTAGCTAGGCACACTGCCTATAATCTCAGCACTTTGGGAGGCTGAGGCAGGAGGACTGCTTGAACCCAGGAGTTCAAAACCAGTCTGGGTGACATAGTGAGACTCTTTCTCTAAAAAAAAGAAATATATATATATACACACATATGTATATATACACATATATATTTACATATATATAATATATACACACATATGTGTATATATTATACACTATATATATGAGTATATATTATATGTGTTTATATATATTTTTGAGCAATTCTCCTGCCTCAGCCTCCCAAGTCACTGGGATTACAGGTGCGTGCCACCACATCTGGCTAATTTTTGTATTTTCAGTAGAGATGGGGTTTCACCATGTTGGCAAGGCTGGTCTCGAACTCCTGACCTCAAGTGATCTACCCGTCTTGGCATCCCAAAGTGCTGGGATTGTAGGCGTGAGCCACCGAGCTGGGTCTGCGTTTGTTCATATCTATCTATCTATCTATCTATCTATCTATCTATCTATCTATCTGTCTATCTATCTATCTATCAAAATGTCTGCAAATAAACCTGAAACTACTCAGAAAAATGTGAGTATACATGTACATACAGAGAGCACAAGTGATAGAAAAAATGGGACAAAATGTTAACAATTGATGAATTTGGATAAAGGGTAGACAAGATTTTTTTGGTACCATTCTTGAAAGTTTTCTGTGTAAAATTATTTCAAAATAGTTTTGAAAGATGAAAGGCAATACTACCTTTTAAGGTATATATTCATACATAGTAAAACAATTTTAAATGCCTGGAAATTAAAGCAGCATTCAGATTGTTGCAACTGTTTGTTGAGACAGAAGAGGGATGTATTGGGAAAGACTATGCACAGTATCAGTGATGTTTTCTTTTTTCATTTATTTATTTTTAGACAGGGTCCAACTTTGTTGCCCAGGCTAGAGGGCAATGGCACGATCATAGCTCACTGCAGCCTCGACCTCCCAGGCTCAGGTGATTCTCCCACCTCAGCCTCCCGAGTGGCTGGGACTACAGGCTTGGGCCACCACACAGCTAATCTTTTTTTTTGTAGAGACAGGGTTCTGCCATGTTGCCTAGGCTGATCTCGAACTCCTGGGCTCAAATGATCCACTGGGCCTTGGCCTCCCAAGGTGCTGGGATTATGGGCGTGGGCTACCATGCCCAGTGGTGATATTGTATTTCTTAAACTGGGTGGGGGATACATGGCTATTCATTCCATTATACTTTATACCTTTAAGTATGTCCAAAATATTTCATAATTTCCTTTCTAAAAATACACATTAAAAAGATGTAGGATTTTTCTTAACACATAAAAAAAGTATGAGCAAATGAGAGCATGTAGCTGCTGTATGCTGGGGACTACTGTGTACTTCGTGTGCATTATCTCCTACAATCCTTATCACCACCTCATGCCTACAACATATGCCAACATTAAGTGTATCGTGCTGGCTCCAGTATCCACGCTCGCACCATACCTCCCAGGTCCATACTATGGAAAGAACAGCTAACTTGTGCTCATTTTTATTTTTTTTATACTCAAAGAGTGGGGGAAAAAAAACGACTTTCTTGCTCTTTCAATTCCAAACTAATTTATTACATACAGTAGAAAATGTAGCTACATATAATAAAATGTCAAAAGCATCAATATGGGCCGGACACTGTGGCTCATGCCTGTAATCCCAGCACTTTGGGAGGCCAAGGCAGGTGGGTCACCTGAGGTCAGGAGTTCAAGCCTGGCCAACATGGTGAAACCCCATGTCTACTAAAAATACAAAAGTTAGCTGGGCATGGTGGTGGGCACCTGTAATTCCAGCTACTCAGGTGGCTGAGGCAGGAAAATCGCTTGAACCTGGGAGGCGGAGGTTGCAGTGAGCAGAGATTATGCCACTGCACTCTAGCCTGGGCAGAAAGAGTGAAACTGTCTCAAAAAAAAAAAAAAAAACCAACAATATGAAAAAAATAGTAATCAATTTTAATCTCTGGCATGTTTTACTGCTTAGTCTCAACAGCACCACACTTAATCAGTCGTTAAACAGCTGAAGATTTGACATTTTACAATTATTCTTCGACAATACCAGTTACCCTATTACAGGGCCAAAGGTGAACTGCCGAAGAAATCAGATGTTTAGCAGTTTGATTTATTAAATCATACTGAGAAGTTAGCATGTGGATTCTTTTATGCTTTAAAACTATCCAAATTCTAACCAGGACTTATATTTCATATTTGTAAATAATTTTAGAAGCTTCAGTGAATTAAGTTATATTATTTGATTATCAAAACAATCCAGAATAAACGTCTTAAAAAAACTTAATGTTTAAAAAACACATTTTAAAATTAAAATGTCGAAAATCTGACTTTACTATGAAATGTTGAGCCTTTGTTCATTGCCTTCCCGTAATGCACTTCCCTTAAGATGTTTAAAGTTAGGTGAGAAAAGAAGCAATACTTTGTAATATACAGGGAAATTGGCAGCCGTTCTTTTTCAGGGCACTACAATCATTGTCAAGTTCTATTTATCTTCTGTAACTGAAGATATTGACTGAAAAAATAAATTACCATTCCTCTCAGACTGACTTTTATTCAAGCAGCTGCTTTTCTCATCTGCTGGAATGCAGCAGAAAAATGGTTATCTTAGGACTCTTTATTCTTCCACTGTTACATTGTCAGCTAAAGGGAAGGGGAGAGCAGACCTCGAGGTCACGTTGGACGTTGGAAGTGAACAGCTGGGAGCTGAGGAAACTGAAGTCCACAGCTCCAGCATGCCTTAGCGTTAACACCTGCAGCGGACCAAGCCTTTCTCACACAGAGGAGTCAACAAATCCATCAGAGCTCTGTAATAGGAGGGCCAAGACTAAACACTCTTGCCTTGACTCCAAATAGACAACTCCATTTAAAATGAAAAGCGATAGGAACCAGATTCAGAATCGCTTCCCGCCTTGCCCAAGGCCCTCTTCCAGAACCAGGGTTCCGACCTCCCCACTTTCCTGACTCTGGGGTCCGCCTCTCGGAGATCTCGAGCAAGGGGAACATAATATTGGAGGGGGAAGAGGAGCAGCAGACCGGCCCATGAAACCGAAGAAAAATCCAGGAAAAACAAAAAACAAAACACTCCCCAAAGGACCAGATACTACCAGACCTGCCCTGAAGAGCCAATACATTTCCACCACTCGGCTGCGAAAGCAACAAACGCCTCCCGTCCGGGCGTCCCTGAAAACAAGGCCGCGGTCACCTCGAAGGCTAAACCCTGCCGCCCCCCAACGCCGCCTTCCGGTCAGCGGACGCGGCCCCAGAGACCCGGTAACCACGGCCGCGTATCCAGGGCCTGCAGATGACGTCACAGCCCCGCGCTAGCATCGCGAGACTCCCGCCTCCCTCTCCTGGCTCCCCGCGCTCCCAACCGCCCGCGCTTGCTGCCAGGCAGCGGCTGGGAGGGCGAGCAGCGGAGGCGAGGCGGTGACGAGAGCAGCGGGTCTGCCATTGGACGAGGAGGCCTGAGGGACGGGCCAGCGGTGCACAAGGAGAGACCGTGGCGGGTGGCCCCGAGAGAGCCAAGGCCATGGAGGCCAACATGCCGAAGCGGAAAGAGCCCGGCAGGTCTCTCCGCATCAAAGTCATCTCCATGGGCAACGCCGAAGTGGGGAAAGTGAGTACTGCGCGCCCGGAGGGGCGGGCCCCAGCGTGCGGGGCGACGTGCCCATTGGCTGGAAGGGCGGCCACTCAACGGCCTGGGCCCGGCCTCCTCTCCGCCCCCGAGCAGGCCCGGGTCTCCGCGGAGGGGTGCGGCTCCGCGAGCCAAGCTCCCCGACCTTTTTGACTTTTGCGTTGCCCCCTCGTCCTCCGACGTCACTCTCCCGGAGATGGAGTCTGGGGTGGCCTCTAGGCCTTGAGTATGTCCCCAAAAGAGTAAGGAGGCCTGGGTCCCCATTCGGGGCCATCGGCCTAGATGCCTTGCCCGCGTTCTAGGCGATTGTCCGGGACCGGGAGGTGGAGGATGAAAGTTTAGTTCTCCCAGCCGGGCCTGGGAGTTGGCGGAACGTCATGGGGTGCGTCATGGGGTTCGCGAAATGGTGCCCGGCAGCCCGGATTCTGCATTCCCATCACGAGAGAGCGTAACTGACGTTGACGTGTTTCACAGGGAAGGTGCCAGGGATGGCCAGGGCCCGGCGCTGTTTTGTTTTGCGTTGTGTTTTATTCCTGGTGGTGTTCCCATATCTATTAGTTCCACCGCCCTTCTCTGCCCCATCTGTGGTTTACCAGCTATGAACTCTCCTTTAGTATGCGAGAAGGGAAGGCCAGAGGTAACCAGAGGTCTTTTCCCTTACGAATTCCAAGACGGCCTTTTCTTCACCCAAATTCTTTCCTTCTGGGCAAGTGGAAGCTGTTGGTTAAGAACTTCCCAACGACATCAAATCAATGACCGAGTAAAAGATTAGAACCTAAATCTTCACATTCCCACTGCGGTGCTCTTTCCATCGTTGTATGCGGTCAAAATCAACTCCAAAAGAGCTTAGGCCAGCGCCTGGCACCCAGGAGATGTTCAGTAAATGTTTACTTAGTGTTTTTATTTCTACGTAGCATGATCCTGTACTACCTATGTGTGTATGTGCTAGCATAGTATTCACTGAAAGTCAACATTTTTTTGAACGTGAGCTGTGTACGTAAGAAGTTTTTTGTTTGTTTTTTTTTAAGCCTCTAGGGACTGGGCACGGTAGCTCAGGCCTGTAATCCCAGCACTTTGGGAGGCCGAGGCGGGCGGATCACTTCAGGTCAGCAGTTCAAGACCAACATGACCAACTTGGTGAAACCCCGTCTCTAAAAAGAAATGCAAAATTAGCCAGGCATGGTGGTACACGCCTTTAATCCCAGCTACTTGGGAGGCTGACTCAGGAGAATCCCTTAAACCGGGGAGACAGAGGCTGCAGGGGGCCGAGATCGCGCCATTGCACTCTAGCCTGGGCGGCAGTGAGACTGTCTCCAAAAAAAACCAAAAAAGTTATTTATTGTGTCTAATGATGCAACATTAGAAGCAGCTCAGAATGCCTGGTGTCACCACATCTATTTAACATTTTTCTAGTTTTATTAGCCAGTGCAATTAGACAAGAGTAAGAAAATACAAAAATATTAGAAAAGAGAAGGTAAAATTAACATTATTTGCTAATAATGCGATTGTTTACCTGGAAACCTAAAGAGAACTGAAAAACTATTAGAAACATGAAAATTCAATAAAGCAAAATTAATACCCACAAATTACTAACTTTATTGTGTCCAAATTATATTCAGAATTATATTGGAATTATATTGTAATTACACATTCCAAATGTGTAATTGAAAAACAATTTTAATTTACAGTTACAACAAAAATAAAATGCCTAGGTTTAAACAACATGAAATAGGCAGCACCTATATGAAGACAAGTTTCAAACTCTACGAAGAGACATCAATTACTTAGGCAAATGGAAACATATACTTTTTCCTTAGATAGGATTATGCAATATTGTATAGATGTGAATTACTCAACCTACAAATGAAATTCAATTCCAGTGAAAACATCAATAAGGGTTTTTTTTTTTTCCCAGAACATAATACAAGACTACTAAAGTCTTTTTGAAAAATTAATGTGAAAACAACAAAGAAAATTTTTTGGGAAAAAAAGAGAAATGAGAGAAGACTAACTGTATCAGCCTTGTTAAAATATTTTTCAGGCTGGGCACAGTGGCTAATGCCTGTGATTCTAGCACTTTGGGAGGCCAAGGCAGGCGGATTGCCTGAGCTCAGGAGTTTGAGACCAGCCTGGGCAACGCGGTGAAACCTCATCTCCACTAAAATACAAAAAATTAGCCAGGCATGGTGGCACATGCCTGTAGTCCCAGCTACTTGGGAGGCTGAGGCAGGAGAATTGCTTGAACCTGGGAGGCAGAGGTTGCAGTGAGCCAAGATCTTGCCACTGCATTCCAGCTTGGGGACAGAGCGAGACTGTCTCTAAAAAGAAGAAAATTTTTTTTTCATGGTGATGATGGTTTTTCAGCGTTCACAATTTCCACCAGAAAGGTTTTCCTTAGTATTGGGTAAACCTTCCTTGGATGTCTGTGAGAGCTTTTTGCATGCATTCCCATGTTAGTTTCTGTGATGTGTAAAAGTAGACTCCCATGTTACAAATAGGAAACTATGCCGTGTTAACCTGAGTCTTGACATCATCACATTCACATGTTTGGTGTTGGAAGTTAAAACATGATTCCCTTTTCAAGTGTGGTTCTTGAGAGACTCAAGTACGTTTTGTGACAGGCAGCAGCATCTTAAGAATTCTTAAGTCCAAGAAGGGACTTGCTCCTGATCTCCCTGAAGATCTCTACCATTTAATTAAGAAGTAGTTGTTGTTCGAAAGCATCTTGAAATGAACAGAAAGGATATAAGGATGCTAAATTCCGTCTGATTCTGATAGAGAGCTGGAGTCACCCTTTGGCTCAATATTGTAAGACCAAGTGAGTCCTCCCTCCCAATTGGAAATGAGTCATCTGCAGCCTCTGTCCCGGTCATATAAATTTGTCTTATGTACTCAAGCAATGAAATGATTGTTTAATTAAAAAAAAATTTTTTTTTCAAGCTACCAAACTTTTCCCATTGGTATTGGGAAGGAAAATGGAGACATCAGTGGAGCAGAGTAGAGTCCAGTAATAAACACAAATACATAAGGAAATTCAACTTACAACAAATGTAGTAAAAGTATGAGAAAATAGAGACCATTTAGTAAATATTGCTGGAACAACTATGTACTAGTTGAGAGTAGGTTCGATTCCTATTACATTCCTTTCTCAAAAATAAATTCTAGGCTGGGCACGGTGGCTCATGCCTGTAATTCCAGCACTTTGGGAGGCCGAGGCAGGCAGATCACAAGGTCAGGAGATCGAGACCATCCTGGCCAACATGGTGAAACCCTATCTCTACTAAAAATATATATATATATAAATTCTAGATGGGTAAAAGTTTTAAGTGTAACTTTTTAAAAAACTTATTATTTTGCCTTAGTTGTAAAAGTAACACATACTTATTTTAAAGCATTTGGAAAATATAGGATGATATACAGGTAAAGCATTTTAAAGTTAAAAATTAAGGAATGCCTTAGTAATTAATCATTGGCTCAAACAGCATATCAAAACAAATGACAAAGTAACTAGCAAGCAATGAAAAGGAGGGAATATTTGTGTATCACAGACTATTGTGCAACCATAAAAAAGTGAGTAGAGCTATTTTAAAGTTAACTTGGGAACCATAATTTGTTACTGCTAAGAGAGAAAAGCAAACTCTAGAAGTATGTGCAATACTCTGTGAAGTGAGTACTTTTTACTGCAAGTAGGACAAACCCAATTCAATTGATTTAACAGGAAATTTTTGTTTCTCTTTTTGAGACAGTGTCTCCCTCTGCCACCCAGGCTGGAGTGCAGTGGCACCATCGTGGTTCACTGCAGCCTCTCCTCCTAGGCTCAAAAAAAAAAAGAACTAATCTAATAGATATTTGGAGATGTGGATCTCGTCTTGGCTGTGAGGTCAAGGCTAGACAGGTATCATTGAAAGCATAAGTATAGAAGACATCTTCAAAAGAAAAGAGCACAGGATTGAGAACTCAACTGAAAACATATGCGTATTTAGTAATAAGGGAAGAATTTAAAAATAATTTTTCTTAAAGTCTTTTCACACTTGTTTCAGTTATCTTAAACCGACCAGGCTGGAGTGCAATGGTAGCAATCTCAGCTCACTGCAACCTCTGCCTCCCAGGTTTACACAATTCTCCTGCCTCAGCCTCCCAAGTAGCTGGGATTACAGGTGCCTGCCACCGTGCCTGGCTAATTTTTATATCTTTGTAGAGATGGGGTTTCACCATGTTGGCCAAGCTAATCTTGAACTTGTGACCTCAGGTGATCCACCCTCCTCAGCCTCCGAAAGTTCTGAGATTACAGGTGTGAGCCACCACGCCCCACTACTTTTGTCTTTTGAAAATGCTTTTTCATGGTGATGAATGGAGGAACCATAATGAAGAAATATACTTATTATGTATATGTTCTCACTGTATATTTACTAAATGCCTGTATTTTTTACCTTTTTAGAGCTGTATTATAAAGCGATACTGTGAGAAAAGATTTGTGTCTAAATACCTGGCAACAATTGGAATTGACTATGGAGTTACAAAGTAAGTATATTGTTCCCCTGGGTTTGTAAGTTACATAGAAGTTCAGAACTTTCCAAAATGATCTATATTTGCATCGGTGCACTTGTGTAGGTAATCTTGAAATGGAGACTTTGAAGATAAGTTGGGAAAGATAGGAATAGGAGACCTTTAAAGGTATCTAGTGATCATATCTTTCATTCAGCCCATGTATTGGTATTGAGCACATCCCATTCGCCAGGTCTCATGTTTGGTGTAGGCTACAACGATGAAGACGTCAACACAAAGCCTAAATGGCAGGTGTAACTTTCCAGGAAACATGTTTTTATATTAGCAGGTCCTTCTAGCAGGTGTGTTTTTAGAGCATTTTGAAATATTCTCTCTAAAAAGTCTGTAAATATTGTGTGAAACATTTTCTACCAGAGAACTTTTTTTATTGGTTTATGATCTTCATAGCTATTAGAATCCAGCAAAAATGGGCCAGACACGGTGGCTCACACCTGTAATCCCAGCACTTTGGGAGGCCGAGGTGGGCGGATCATGAGGTCAGGAGTTCAAGACCAGCCTGACCAACATAGTGAAACCCTGTCTCTAAGAAAAATACAAAAATTAGGCAGGTGTGGTAGCACACATCTGTAGTCCCAGCTACTCAAGAGGCTGAGGCAGGAGAATCACTTGAACCTGGGAGGCAGAGGTTGCAGTGAGCTGAGACCGTGCCATTGCACTCCAGCCTGGGCAACAGTGAGACTCCATCCCAAAAAAAGAAAAAAAAAAAATGAACAGGTAAAAGTAAAGTTGGGTCTAATTGGGGATTTATCTGGCGATGAGTCAGGAGGGGGTTGAGCTTGAAGAGTTGGATGTAATTAGCAGGAAATAGCCATACAGTAGAATTGGGGTAGGTAGCATACTCCCTAAATATGAAATTTCAGGTGTTCACTGTCTTGGCCCCATTCTGGCCTTCCCCCTTTTCTCTGTTCTGTTACACGCTTTACTTTCCATCCACACTGAACTGCTACCCTCGGACTTTCTACCTCAGCATCATTATCCAGCCTGTCCACTTGGAACACCCCTGCCAATTTCTCCAAGATATAAACATTCTCCTGTTCCTGTAAGGTCTTCTAAACATGCCCTTTATTGGTCAGGACTCTTTTTGGTTGCAAATGACAGAAATCCTAAAGTTCTCTATGCTATTTATGGTACTTACCAAAAATTGCCTTGTATTGTTATTATTTGTATATGTTTAATGTCTCCTAGATTATAAACTCCCTGAAAATGTATTAGTATAAATTTTCTCCAAGTGCCTGGCATAGTGCTTATACTTAATAGGTACTCAACAAATATTTATTGTTAGGTAAGATAGATACATCTAAAGAGGAAGTTTGCCAGATTAGACTGAGGGCAAAGAAGGTAGACTAAAGTCGTGACATATAGCTAGCAGAATGTCAATTAGGTGAAGAGTGGAGTCAAGCTCGGATGTATCCTTCATGGCTATTTAAAGTGGCCCCAGCAAACGGTAAAGTAAAACTCAAGAGTTCTGTGTAATGTTCATTACAGCACCATTTTTCAGCTGACAGCAGCAGAGGGTATTTCTGCAAATTTTCTTTAAGGAATGAAAATTGTAGCTCTTGGCAGTGAAATGTACGAAGCTCTTCATTTGAAATTCACATTTCTGGCTTGGCACGGTGGCTCATGCCTGTAATCCCAGCACTTTGGGAGGCCAAAGTGGGTGGATCACCTGAGACCAGGAGTTCGAGACCAGCCTGGCCAACATGGTAAAACCTCGTCTCTACTCAAAATACAAAAATTAGCCAGATGTGGTAGCAGGTGCCTATAATTCCAACTACTTGGGAGGCTAAGGTGGGAAAATCACTTGAACCTGGGAGGCGGAGGTTGCAGTAAGCCAAGATTACACCACTACACTCCAGCCTGGGCAGCAGAATGAGACTCCTTCTCAAAAATAAATAAAAATAAAAATGAAATTCACATTCTTTTTTTTCTCCCCACCCCAAAACAGAGTTTCACTCTTGTCGCCCAGGCTGGAGTGCAGTGGTGCAGTCTCAGCTCGCTGCAACCTCAGCTCGCTGCAATCTCCGCCTCCCGGGTTTAAGCGATTCTCCTGTCTCAGCCTCCCGAGTTGCTGGGATTACAGGCATGTGCCACCACACCCAGCTAATTTTTGTATTCTTAGTAGAGACAGGGTTTCACCATGTTGGCCAGACTGGTCTCAAACTCCTGACCTCGTGATCCGTCCGCCTCGGCCTCCCAAAGTGCTGGGTTTACAGGCATGAGCCAGTGCATCCAGCCTGAAATTCAGCTTTCTTTCTAGTTTTCTTTTCCTCTTTCCTACTCAAAGCATAGGATTTCATCAGTGATGTAGTAGGACATCCTATTTAGGATAGTTCTGAATTCATATAGGTAGCTAGTTTATTTATCTAAGATGTGAGAATTACCATATTATGCCATAGGACCGCGGTATATTCAACAGACTATTTTGTTTCTGGCAGAAATTTTTTTGGAAGAGATGTTTGTCCCATGATGAGTCAGGAGAATATAATTGACAAAAACCTATTTCAAACCAACTTAAGCAAAATAAAAGAAAAAGGATATTAATCAGTTCATATAATCTAGCGACAAGGATGCAGCTGGGCCTCAGAGATGACTGGAATCAGGAAGGGAATATAGACAGGTCATTTCACTACATCTTTCTCCCTCTCTACCTATTGGCCTGGAATAACTTTTCTTTTTCTTTTTTTTTTGAGATGGAGTCTCGCTCTGTGGCCCAGGCTGGAGTGCAGTGGCCGGATCTCAGCTCACTGCAAGCTCTACCTCCTGGGTTCACGCCATTCTCCTGCCTCAGCCTCCCGAGTAGCTGGGACTACAGGCGCCCGCCACCTCACCCGGCTAGTTTTTTGTATTTTTTAGTAGAGACGGGGTTTCACCCTGTTAGCCAGGATGGTCTCAATCTCCTGACGTTGTGACCCGCTCATCTTGGCCTCCCAAAGTTCTGGGATTGCAGGCTTGAGCCACCGCGCCCGACCTGGAATAACTTTTAAACATTCATCCTTGTGTTTTTCTTTAGTGTTTGAATTATTTCTAATGTTCTTTTATCATTTTCCAATGGTGATTTTTCATGAAAAAAAAAAAGACTGGAAGCAAATATGCTATGATGTTAGCGGTAGTTAATTCTAATATGAATAGTTACTGTTTCCCCTTTGCTTTTATTCTTTATTTCCAAATATCTGAAAACAAATTCACTGTTGCTCTTGCTTAAATAAAGATCACAAGAAAATTAAACAGACATGATTAATATACATCTTTGTTATTCTGTGTGATAACCAAATATAACCAGTGGTAATTAAGATGTCTCTAAGTGGAATAAAAGTTTTCATTTTCCTTCATCTTGCTCCTACTTATCCCAAATCAATTTTTCTTAATACCATAGTAATAGCTACCCTTTGTTGGTTGGGAGCGGTGGACCAAAGTTTCTAGAGGTGAAGGTGAAAGTGAAGTAATTGAGAATGCCTACTGCATGTGGGTTCAGTGTTCTTGGGATAAGAAAGCAGGATCATCTGTCAGGTTGCTGACTGCTGTTGTAAAGATGATCTGGAATGAATAAGAGGCACTAAAAAAGCTTCATAAATTGCGTACACATACCCTTTTGAAATTTATAAATGATATTAAGGTAAATGGAGAAACCATGACTTTCTTTGGGATTGTTTCCATTTGAACATTTCAGGGTACACGTCAGAGACAGAGAAATCAAAGTTAACATCTTTGATATGGCTGGACATCCCTTCTTCTATGAGGTAAGAAAGCCTTTTTGACAAAACCTATATCCACTATTGGTGGTGGTTTGGGGAGGGATCCCGAATTATATGAAACAACCAATATTGATATCATGTGTAAAATTGCATAATTTTAGCTTGATCGTGGCTTGCTTTCAGAGCCTTAAGTTAATAGACACCTGTTGATCTTTTAGGTTATCCTGTTAAATAGTGGTAGGAAATTTCATTGCCAATATTTCAAACATTTCGATAAGACATTTTGACTTTCAGAGGACTTTTGCTTTTTGCCTCATACGTTAGCCTAAAATGTGGGAAAAAAAAAATTACATTTATGCTTGGACTTAAGAATTCAGTGATGTGACTTCTTTGACAGCAGAGTACTGGAGTGATTGTTCCTATTCATGCCTAGTCATCTGCATTCTTTCCAGAGAAGAAGCTAAAGCAACTACTTGGTTTATTTTCATCTGTTTGCCAGCTCTAAGTAATCCCCACATGAATCTCACGACCATTCTCTTTTGTTTTTCCTTCCTTGGGCTTTTTCATTTTTCCTAAGGAGGTTTTTTGCTCTTTTCTGGTTTGGCTGTTTCACTTCTGCCCTTATCTTCATCATTTCCTTCTCTCTGCTTGCTTTAAGCTTATTTTGCTCTTTTTGTTTTAGATTCTTGAGGTGGGATCTTAGATTATGGATTTGAGACTTTTTCCTTTTTTAATAAATTCATTTAATGCTGCGTATTTCCCTCTCAGCACAGCTTTGTGTCCCACAAATTCTGAGATGTTGTATTTTCATTTTCATTCAGTTCAATGTATTTCTTTAATTTCCCTTGAGACTTCGTGTTTGATGCATGAGTTATTTAGAAGTGTGTTATTCAGGCCGGGCACAGTAGCTCACGCCTGTAATCCCAGCACTTTGGGGGGCCAAGAAGGGTGGATTACCTGAGGTCAGGAATTCGAGACCAGCCTAGCCAACATGGTGAAACCCTGTCTCTATTAAAAATACAAAAATGAGCCAGGCGTGATAGTGCATCCCTGTAATCCCAGCTTCTCAGGAGGCTGAGGCAGGAGAATCACTTGAACAGGCGGAGGTTGCAGGGATCCAAAATCGTGCCACTCCAGCCTGGGTGAAAGAGTGAAACTCCATTTCGAAAAAGAAAGTGTGTTATTCAAAAACAAACAAAAAAACACAAAAAAATGCTGGGCACGGTGGCTCACGCCTGTAATCCCAGCACTTTGGGAGGCCGAGGTGGGTGGATCACCTGAGGTCGGGAGTTCAAGACCAGCCTGACCAACATGGAGAAACCCC
>NW_012111919.1:7142633-7163506 GCF_000951035.1 Colobus angolensis palliatus | reverse complement strand
TAATCCCAGCACTTTGGGAGGCCGAGGTGGGTGGATCACCTGAGGTCGGGAGTTCAAGACCAGCCTGACCAACATGGAGAAACCCCATCTCTACTGAAAATACAAAATTAGCCAGGCATGGTGGCACATGCCTGTAATCCCAGTTACTCGGGAGGCTGAGGCAGGAGAATCGCTTGAGTCTGGGAGGCGGAGGTTGCGGTGAGCCAAGATCACGCCATTGCACTCCAGCCTGGGCAAAAAGAGCGAAACTCCGTCTCAAAAAACACACACACACACACACACAAACAAAAGACAAAAAGTGTGTTGTTTAGTTTCCAAGTGTTAGGAGATTTTCCTGTTATCTTTCTGTTACTGATTTCTGGTTTGATTCCATTGTGATCAGAGGCTGCCTCAGTGATGATGGCTGCTGACTGATCAGGGTGGTGGTTGATGTGGCAGTTTCTTAAAATAAGACAAAAATAAAGTTTGCCACATTGATTGACTCCTCCTTTCATGAAAGATTTCTCTGTACCATGCAATGCTATTTGACAGCATTTTCACCCACATTAGAACTTCATTCAAAATTGGAGTCAATTCAGTTAAACTCTGCTGCTGCTTTATCAACTAAGTTTATGTAATATTCTAAATTCTTGGTTGTCATTTCAACAATGTTCATAGCATCTTCACTAGGAGTAGATTCCATCTCAAGAAACCACTTTCTTTGCTCATTGATATGAAGCAATTCCTTATTTATTTTTTAATGTGAGACTGCAGTAATTCAGTCACATCTTCAGGCCCTACTTCTAATTCTAGTTTTCTTCCTGTTTCCACCACATCTGCAGTTACTTCCTCCACTGATGTCTTGAACTTCTCCAAAGTTATCTGCAAGGGTTGGATTCAACTTCCAAACTCTTGTTAAGGTTGATACTTTGACCTCTCCCCTGAATCATGAATGTTCTTAATGGTATCTAGAATGGTGAATGCTTTCCAGAAGCTTTGCCATGCAAATTGAATCACTATGGAAGCTATAGCCTTGCAAAATGTATTTCTTAAACAGTAAGACTTCGGCCGGGTGCGGTGGCTCAAGCCTGTAATCCCAGCACTTTGGGAGGCCGAGACGGGCGGATCACGAGGTCAGGAGATCGAGACCATTCTGATCTACACGGTGAAACCCCGTCTCTACTAAAAAATACAAAAAAAATCTAGCCGGGCGAGGTGGCGGGCGCCTGTAGTCCCAGCTACTCCGGAGGCTGAGGCAGGAGAATGGCGTAAACCCGGGAGGCGGAGCTTGCAGTGAGCTGAGATCCGGCCACTGCACTCCAGTCCGGGCGACAGAGCGAGACTCCGCCTCAAAAAAAAAAAAAACAGTAAGACTTCAAAGTCAAAATTATTCCTTGATCCATGGATTACAGAATGGATGTTGTGTTAGCAGGCATAGTAAAAACAGCTTTAATCTCCTTGTACATCTCCATCAGAGCTCTTGGGTAACTAAGTGCATTGTGAATGAGCAGTAATATTTTGAAAGGAATCTTTTTTTCTGAGTAGTAGGTCTCAATAGTGGGCTTAAAATATTCAGTAAACTGTGCTTAAACAGGTGTGCTGTCATCAAGACCTTGCTATTCTATTTATAGAGCACGGGCAGAGTAGATTTAGCATAATTCTTAAGGGCCCTAGGATTTTCATTATGGCAAATGAGCATCAGCTCATTTAGCCCCAGTAGCTCAGTTAGCCCATAACAAGAGAGTCAACCTGTCCTTTGAAGCTTTCGAAGCCAGGCATTAACTTTTCCTCTCTAGCCTTGAAAGTCCTAGATATTGTCTTCTTCCATTAGATCTATCTATTCCAAGGCTGTTTCATCTACATTGAAAATCTGTTGCTTAGATTAGCCACCTTCATCAATGATCTTAGCTAGATATTTTAAATAATTTGCAGCACTACATCAGCACATGCTGCTTCATGTTGCCTTTTTATGTTGCGAAGATGGCTTCTTTCCTTAAACCTCATGAACCAACCACTTCTAGCTTCCAACTTTTCCTCTGCAGCTTCCTCATCTCTCTCAGCCTTCTTGGAAATGAAGAGAGTTAGAGACTTGTTTTCATTAGGTTTTGGCTTAAGAGAAGGTTGAGGCTGGTTTGGACTTCTATCCAGACCACTAACGCTTTCTCCATATCACAATATGCTGTCTCACTTTCTTATCATTCATGTGTTTACAAGAGTAGCACTTTTAATTTGGTATAAAAGGCCCAGCTTTTGGCCATTTTTCGAAATGCCTTCCTCACTAAGCTTAATCATTTCAAGATTTTGATTTAAAATGAGAGATATGTGACTCTTCCTTTTACTTGAATACTTAGAGGCCATTGTATTGTTATTAATTAACCTACTTTCAATATTGTTTTGTCCCATGGGATAGGAAGGCCCAAGGAATGGAATAGAGATGAGGCAACAGCCATTTGGTGGAACATTCGGAATATATACAACATTTATTAAGTTTGCTGTCTTAAATGATCTTATATGTTCGTGGTACCCCAAAACACTTAAAATAGTAACAGATATCACTGATCACAGATCGTCGTAACAGACATAATGATGAAGTTTGAAGTATTATAAGTGTTACCAAAATGTGACACACACATAAAGTGAACACACACTGTGGGAAAATGGCACCAATAGACTTGCTTGACTTGGGGTTACCACAAATCTTCACTTTGTAAAAAAACACAATATGTACATACTGTGCAATAAAGTGAGGTGTGCCTGTCTCTGCTAGGCCCTGTGGGTGACACAAGGGTGAATACATGAAGATGCATGTCTTCACATTTTTTCTAGTGTAGGAGGGAAGACAGCTGGATATGCTACTAACTGTAAAACTGGGCAGGAAGTGATAGCACTATTAGAAGTACAAAACCGTATGGTACTCCAGGAGACGTAGAGATTACATTCTGTTTTGCAGGAGTAGGGGGCTGGATGGTGAGGAATGGGACAGAGAAAGCTGCATGAGAGATACAGCATTATAGCCAGGACTTGAACAATTAAAGATAAAGAGGTGTCTGTTTCCAGATGGAATTAGAAAGGCATGGGGCAGGTTTGGGGAATGAGAGATTACCCAGTTTGAAGGTCGGGGATAGTGGGAGGATAAGACTCGGAAGGTTGGTGGAGGACTGATCAGAAACTTTTAACATCGTTTGAGAAAGTTGGAACTTTGGAGAATAGTTTAAGAAGGAAGAAGTTGAAGGATTTCCTGTGTGCATATTGAATTTGAGATTCCAACAGGACATTCAGCTGGAAGAATCTGGTGCTAATTAGAAATGCAAGTCTGGAACCTCAGAGGAGAGGGCCCATTTTGGAGATTCTCACAGTTGAAACTGTACAAGTGGTTGATGTTGCTGATTTGGGAGGAAGGATTCAAAAAGACAGGAAGAGGGCACAGGACAGGATTTGGGGGATTTTGGTGGTGAGCTGGAGTGGGAGCAATAGAGAGAAGAGGAGTTGGTGAAAGAGAATTTAAGAGCCTAGGGAATGTGATGTATGGGAGCCAAGGCAGTGAGAGTTTTAGGAAAGAAGAGAGAGCCCATTGTTACTGCTGTAGAAGGGCCAAGGACCATGAGTCCTGAGGAAGGGGACTGGTGGCTTCGTCATCTTCAGTTCTTTCTGATTTTGTTGGTTTTAACTTTAGGGGATAGCTTCTTAGTTTTCTGTAAACAAATAGGAGCACTTAATATCCTTGGTGCAGATACCTGCCTATGCCCAGAAACCCTACCTGATATGTATAACATGTTTTCATTTCTTATACTACATAGCCTGTGTGGGTCTGAGTACATTTGGGAATTTTGTGAAAAGAACGTATAATATATGGCCTCTGTCAGAGTTCTTTCTGGAACTTTGTCCCGGAAACCCTGTCTGTCAATGCTCCTCACCCACTTAACCTCTCTCTGGCCCTAATGTTTGAGTATGCCCATACTTCATGCTGCTTCTTCCTGGATTTGGAATGAAGCCCAGAGAATGGATGCAAGGAAGGAAGGGAAGGGTGTTAAATAGACACTGTTTTTCAGGCACTATGCTAAGTACTTTGCCTGCATTATCTTATTTAACCTTCATAATAACCCTGTGAAGTAAGTAGTAGTATCCCCATTTTACAGATGAGGAAACTGAGATGCAGAGAGGTTAAGTGACTTGCCCAAGATCACACAACTAGTAAGTAAGTGTGAACCCAGATCTGTCTGACTCCAGAGCCTGTGCTCTTTTCCATTGTATTGCACTGAGGCTCTAAGTTTGGAGTTCTAAAGTTGGTGTGCAGACCCAAGAGTCAGGGAAGCTCTGTCTAGCACCCTGGGGGAAGCCAGCTTTGGGATGTGATTTATAAATGGCTGTACCCATTGCTGACACTTGTGTCATTTTTGCCTTAAGTTCTGTTGAATTGATCACTCACCTTCCTAATTCTTCCTAAGAAGAACTTTATATAATTGGTGTTCTTTTAAGGTCTACTAATAATTAAAGACTGATTTCCTCTAGGGAGTGGAACTGGAGGTGGGACGGGGTGGGGCAGGAGGCTATTGTTTTCCATTGTAGGTCCTTTCTATACTAATACATTTTTAGAATGACGTTACTTTGATTCTATAAAAAATCCTCTAAAGACCAGTAGAAACAGATGCAATAGCAAACACTAAGAATACACAAGAGAACACACGTTGCCAGGTTAATGACTATGAGATATATTCTTATAACATCACAAAAACTATGTTTTGTGTATCTGTCCTTTTATTTGAAGGTTCGAAATGAGTTTTACAAGGACACACAGGGTGTGTTACTGGTCTATGATGTTGGGCAGAAAGACTCCTTTGACGCCCTTGACGCATGGCTGGCAGAAATGAAGCAAGAGCTTGGACCTCATGGAAACATGGAAAATATTATATTTGTAGTTTGTGCCAACAAGGTAACCCCTCTGGAAATGGTGTGTTCACGTTTCTAGGGGAAGAGTGGAGCTTTGAGTGTTGGGAAACAAAAAGAAAAGAAAAATTCTTTATTGTATAATATGGGGATCAATAACCTTTCAAAACATAACATCCCTAAGACAAAAAGAAAACACAGCAACCTAAAACCTGCTATATCAAGATTTGTGTGCTTTTTTTTTTTTTTTTTTTCTGGTGCCATACTTGGAGAAGGATGTTTGTGACTGAGCGGGAGCAATGGGTCCTAATAATCACGCTCTGACCCTACTGGAGTAGGGGCATTAATTAGGTGATGTGGACTATGGAAAGGTGTGAAAAGCAGACTGTGGCCCCAAGGGTAAGGCAGATATCATGAAACCAACTTTCACAGAACTGAGTAACAGCTGTTTTCCCAAGGGATCAGGTGGGACATTGCAGCAACAGGCGCTCGTCCTATTGCCATAGAATATCAGTCTACATTCAATATTAGGTTTTGTTTCTGTCCCTTTGGTCCTGGTAATTTTACATACTAGAGCAGACGTTTACTAAGAATAGCCTTGCCTTAGTAAAGGATTGACAAAGACCCTCACTGGGTCCATTCTAGTAGGACAAGGTTGTAATCTTCTCTCTGCCCCCCGGCCCCTTTTATTTCAGATTGATTGTACCAAACACCGCTGTGTAGATGAAAGTGAAGGACGTCTTTGGGCTGAAAGCAAAGGGTTCCTGTACTTTGAAACTTCAGCACAAACTGGAGAAGGCATTAATGAGATGTTCCAGGTAAGCTAGCATTTTGTCATTTTAAGGTTTGTGTCAAGGCCACTGTGCCAATTTTTAGTTTAAATTATAGGAAGCAAAAAAGTAATAGGAATTTCTCATTAGAATAAGCTCTTTCTTTTCAAAGAATCTAGAGAGATAGAAATAGAGAAAGGGGGAGAGAAAGGAAGAGAGAATGAGATTGAGTGATCTGCCTGCTGTCTGTTTGAGATGAGACTTAGCTGAAATTACCTGAGGAAATTCTTCAAAATACATACTTCTGGGCTTCAGACCTACTGGAAGCTTATGTTGCAATGGAGCCCAGGAAGCTATATTTTGAAAAAGCTCTCCAGGTGATTCTGAAGATCATCAAGTTTAACAACAGTTATTATACACTGCTTAAGCAGGACAGAGATTTTCTTCAAAGCCACCTTTGGCTAATGGTATTACATTTATATGCATAATCAAATAGAAGCATTACTGTGGCAAAATTGCCTTGCCACAGCTCGTATAATCCTATATTGTAGACCACAGGGGTACAGTTAGAGAATAGGAGACTCTCAGTATAGACTCCAGCCAGTCAGTTAGAGAATAGGAGACTCTCAGTATAGACTCCAGCCAGTCACACAAAAATAAGGCCTCGCCCATCAAGCAGGAAATAGAGGGAGACACTGACATTGCAACCTGAATAGATGGCCACTTTAAAAAAACCTACTCATCTTGAGTAATTTTAAGGGAAATAGGCTATTTAAAACAGTAACTTATAAAGTCAGCCCTTAATTATAGATACATTTGGAGGTAAGTGGTAGCATGAATAATGTATTTTTCTTCTTATGAATATATCTGATATTTTGGGAATTTTTAGCATTTCAAATAATGTAGTTACACTATAAAGAGTTGTTCTTAATTGTTGAGTGGGATTGTACTTAATCTTTTATGCTGAATTTCCTTCTCACAAGATGTCACTCCTCCTACTAGAAGACAGATTTCTTCCTTGGCTGACAGGCTGAATTAAGCAAAAGTATTTTCTATTTCAAGATGAAATAAAGTTGATGCTGGTTTGCCATGCTTTCTATTCTTTTGAGTACATGGAGCAATGTGAGTTTGTGCCTGTATGTGTATAATAGTGATACCTAACCGTTTGAATAATACTTTACCATTCTGGAGAAGTTATACATTTCATCACATGGAGACTTATAACAACAATGTATGGCAGGTATTGTTATCATTTCATATATGACAGCATCTAAGGGTAGTAAAGTGATTTGTCCAAGGGACATAATTGTTAGAAATGAAATTTTTTTCAGCACTTTAAAGATGCTGGTCCATTCTCTTCTGGCCTCCATTGTGTTTCATGAGATGTTAGTACTCATTCTGACTCTTATTAATCTCTGTGCCTAATGTGCCCTTTCTTCTCCCTGGCTGCTTTCAAGAGTTTCTCTTTTCTTTGGTTTTCAGCAGTTAGAATATGATGTGCCAAGATGTGATTCTCTTCATTTTTATTCTATTTGAGATTTACTGAGTTTCTAAGATTGGTAGGTAGGTGTTTTTCATCAAATTTGGGAAGTTTTTTGTTTTGTTTTTGTTTTACTTTTATTTCTTCAGATTTTTTTTGGCCACATTCTGGCTCTCTTTACCTTCTTGGCCTCCAATTACATGTATATTAGACCATTTGATTTTGTCCCAGAGTCCCTGAGGCTATATTTATTTTTATTCTATTTTTTTCTGCATTTTTCAGATTGCATAGTCTCTGTTGATTTTACTTCACCACTGACAATCTACTGTTAAACTCACTGAGGGAAGCATTTGCATTTGGTTCCCAGTATAGTTTTCAGTTCTCTATTAGATTGTCTGCTCACTCATTAAGAGTATATTTTCCTTTACTTCTTTGAATGTATTTTTCTTTACCTCTTTGAAATATTTATAATGGCTGTTTTACAGTCTTTGTCTGCGAAGTCCAACATTTGAACCATCTTTGGTTCAGTTTCTGTTTACTACTTTTTTTTCCTGACTATGGATCACATTTTCATGTTTCTTTGTATGAATAGTGGTTTTTGATTGAACACCAGACATTGTGGATAACACATTGTAGAGACTCTAGATTCTTTTATCTTCCTCAGAAGACTGTTGATTCTTGATTGAAGAATGTTTAGTGTTGACTTTTGATTCCTCAGGAGGCAGTTTAATTATTGGCAAATTACAATGAACTTGTGTTGACTTGTTTTTTTTTTTTGCCTTAATAGCAAGGATTTGAAGAAAGCTCAGAGTGTTTCCCAAGCCCTTCTAATTTGGCAGGACTCAGCTTCCAAATTCTGTCTCTTTTATAGATCTTGTCAGCTCTTGGTTTTAGGTTTTGTTAGGATGAGTCTATAATTTTTAGGGCACAGCCTTTCTGTGGTGCCTCAGTAGGTGGTAGGGCAATTAATAAGGGGTTAAGGCAATATCTCCACTCTGACAAGGCTCTAAACCATACTATTCCCAGGATAGCTCTTTCTCTAGCACCACTAGAACTCAGGATATTGGTTTTGTTCTCAACCCCATAGCAGCTGTTACCTGGTAAGCCCTGAGTGATCTCACCCTATGCATATATAGCCCAGCCTTTGGCCACAGACTCATGAGAGACCCCTGTATGGACTTGGTGCCCAGCTCTGCACAGCTCTCTCCTCTCCAGTGGCCTGCTTTGCAGATTCTAGCTACCTCCTCAGCACAATGAGACTTGTGTCTGCTCAGACTCCAGCTCTCTGTGACGTGGTCAGGAAATGGACTCCAAGTAGACAACCAGGTGATTGTGGGGCTTATCTCTCAGGGAATGGTCTTGCACTTGCTGTTGTCTACTGCCAACAGTTTTTTTTTTCCAGTTCAATAGTAGTTGATGGCAGGAGATCTAGTCCAGTATTCATTACTCTGTCATGGCTGGAACTCAGACATGAAATTTCAACAGGCTTTGGTCTCAATCCTAGTATTCTGTAGCCCACACCATGGTTTGTCTTCTATAACCATGTGTGTGATGAATGAATCCTTGTGCCTTCAGAAATCTATGAATACTCATATTTCAGGCTAACTCATAGGCTAGAAGTCAATCTTACTGACACATAGCTAGCAAACATCCATGAACTGTGATCCCTTTTATGTGACTTGTTTCTTTTTAGATACATCTTGGATAGAACTAATGGATAAATTAGTCTGTCAAAAAAAAAAAAAAAAGACAAGAAGAGAATAATTACAGTATTCTATAAGTAAGTACTTAAAAGTAGTGCTTTCCTGTTGGTTCAATTTAATAAATATTTTCTTTATTTCCTATCTACTTAATAGACATTTTATGTCAGGAAGTAACTTGGTTTTATCTGGTTGATACTGTTAACAGAGAGAACAATATTAGGATAGACTAAAACCAAGCTAATACGTCTTGTATCTTGGTCTCTAGTGGTATTCCTTTGACACCCCTTTTCAGATGTCAAGGCTTCTTGTTAGGTTACCAGGTTGATTAGCTAATACTAGAGATAAGAAAGAAGAGTCTGAAAGAAAGCTAAAAATTTTAGAAGATAACAAGAACTACAGAAGAATCCAAAAAAGAAGAGGAAAAGATTTTTAAAGAAATTAGGAGAAGAGGAGATATGTCCATTTAAAAGTAGCTGTAGTGTGGTAAATGAGTATTATTCAGTAATAATTACAGTGTGCACAGAACATGAAACAGGAGCAGGGTCAAAAAAGCTTTCACTTTAAAAAAAATCAGAAAAGTGTAGCCAGGTGCAGTGGTGCATACCTGTAATCCCAGCTGCTTAGGAGGCTGAGACAGGATCACTTGAGCCCAGGAGTTTGAGACCAGCCTGGCCAACATAGAGAGACTCTGTCTTAAAAAAAAGAAAACGGGCCGGGCGCGGTGGCTCAAGCCTGTAATCCCAGCACTTTGGGAGGCCGAGACGGGCGGATCACGAGGTCAGGAGATCGAGACCATCCTGGCTAACACGGTGAAACCCCGTCTCTACTAAAAAATACAAAAAACTAGCCGGGCGAGGTGGCGGGCGCCTGTAGTCCCAGCTACTCTGGAGGCTGAGGCAGGAGAATGGCGTAAACCTGGGAGGCGGAGCTTGCAGTGAGCTGAGATCCGGCCACTGCACTCCAGCCTGGGCGACAGAGCAAGACTCCGTCTCAAAAAAAAAAAGAAAGAAAACACAAAATTGTAAAAATGGGCAAAGAATATGAAGTTTGCAGAAAAAGAAAAGGCCATAAGCATTTGGAAAGATACCCACTTTCACTTACAATTAAACAAATGCAAATCAAACTATATTACATATATATCAGATTAGCAAAAATTAAGATGTTTGATAATGGCCAGTGTTAATGAGGGTATGGAGAAATAGGCACTCTCTCACACACACACAGTGATGGAATGTAAACTGGTACAGCTTTTTTTGGACAACGGTTGTCAGACTCAAAAATTAAAATGTGCATATACTCTGGCTCAACAGTTCTGCATTTAGGATATTATCCCCACAAGTGTACAGAGATGTATACACAAACACTGTTTGTAGTAGCAAAAAAATTAGAAACAACTGACTTGTCCAAGAATAGAGAGTTGGTTACACAAATTATGGTACAGCCCACACCATACAATACTGAACAGTCATTTAAAAGAACAAAGAAAGTCTCTACATGTAGCTATAGAAAGATTCCAGGATGTATTATTATGTGGAAAAAAATGCAAGGTGCTAAGATGTGTTTAATCTGATCTCCTTTAGTACATGTTGAAAGAGTATGGGTCTGTATATATACTGGCATACTCATGGTAAATTTTTCTAGAAGGATGCCAAAAAAAAATTAACGATGGTTACCTCCAGGAGAGGAACTTGAGGAGTAGAAAGACACAGTTTTCATTTTACACTTTTCTTTACTGTTTGAATTTTTCTAACAGTGTTCATCTATTACTTTTGTTGTTTTGGTTGGTTGGTTGTTTTTTGAGACAGGGTCTGGCTCTGTCACCCAGGCTGGAGTACAGTGGCATGATCTGGGCTCACTGCAGCCTTCACTTCCTGGGCTCGAGCATCCTCCCACCTCACCATCCAAGTAGCTGGGACTACTACTTGGGTGGTGCACCACCACACTTGGCTAATTTTTGTATTTTTTTGTGTGTGTGTGGAGATGGGTGTTTGCCATGTTGCCCAGGCTGGTCTCAAACTCCTGAGCTCAAGCAGTCCGCCTGCCTCAGCCTCCCAAAATGCTGGGATTACAGGCGTGAGCCACCATGCCCAGCTCATCTGTTACTTTTTAACTAAAGTTGTGGTTATCTGAAAGTAGGATTATCAGCCACTTTAATTTTATTCCTTATGCTTTTTACGTATTAAAATATATGAATATATATATTTAAATAGTATAAAAGAAAAAAATCTTCCAAAGTATGTATTTGCTTTATATATGACTTCTAAGAGTTGCTGGAATATATTAAAAATATTTTAAGTTGATGTTTAAAAGGAATTCCTATTTTCACAAAATCATTTCTACCCTGGGATGTTTTCTTCTTGCAGACCTTTTATGTATCCATAGTTGATGTATGTGAAAATGGTGGGAAACGCCCTACCACAAATAGCAGTGCTAGTTTCACCAAAGAACAAGCAGATGCCATTCGCAGAATTCGAAATAGTAAAGACAGTTGGGACATGCTGGGAGTCAAACCTGGGGCCTCAAGGTAAGCGCTCTGGGATTCTTAGTGCTGACTTCTATTATAAAGAAACACCCCATCACCAAAATTATAGGTGCAGTATATCTTCTTCCAATTGGCTGGAAATACGAAGATGTATGAAAATATATCAGAATGACTCTGTTTCACTGAATTAGCTGAATACCAAAGAGATAAAATAGAGGGCACAGTTGCCCACTAAGAAAATTGTGTCATGTATGTGCATAAACACTTCATGAAATGGTATGCCCTGCTTTCATCTGTGTGGAACAAGAATAGCCTTGAAGCTAATGTAACTTTAAAAAAAAACTAACAAAAGAGAATTCTTCAATCATAGAATGTTAGAGGAGGAAAGCATGTTGGCAATCAACTTGTACAAACGTTTCATTTTGTAGGTGGGAAAACTGGGGTTCAGTGAGATTAAGCATGTTCAAGAATCTCAGGAGTTGGTGGTATAATTGGTTCTTACCCTGGAACACTATATGTTCAACTGTCTGTCTCTAAAGCCCTGCACGTTCCTCATCTGTGTGTGTATTTGTTTATTTTATTTTTTATTTATTTATTTTTATTTTTGAAACAGAGTCTCACTCTGTCACCCCGGCTAGAGAGCAGTGGTGTGATCTCAGCTCACTGAAACCTCTGCCTCCTGGCTTCAAGCAATACTCCTGCCTCAGCCTCCTGAGTAGCTGGGATTACAGGCACACGCCACCACGCCCAGCTAATTTTTAAATGTTTAGTAGAGATGGGGTTTTGCCATGTTGGCCAGGCTGATCTTGAACTCCTGGCTTTGGGTGATCCAACCGCCTTGGCCTCCCAAAGTGCTGGGATTACAGGCGTGAGCCACTGCACCCAGCCCTCTGTGTGTGTATTTATGTTAGTTATTTTATTTAAGTCAAAAGAGTTATTCAGGAAAAAAAATTCAATCACTATTCTTTGTTACTTGTACAAAAATTAAATTACTATTCATTATGGTTATGTAACTTTCAATAGTCTAATTCCACCATTACTACACATATTGTAATTTGTGTGTCTTATTTTGCACCCAGACTCCCCCCACATACTTTGTCACCTTGAGTCTCACAAAAGAAAAAGGTATGTCTTGAAATTGCCATGTCAGCACCCAAAGCACTACACATCTCTTCTCCATTCTCACCTCACACAGCCTATCTTCAGGTCCAGAAGGAAAGAGGAGAAGGGAAGGGGAAGACTGTTATTGAGCACACTCATTCACCAGGTGACATTGAGGATGCTCTAAAGCTGTCAGGGAATTCAGATGACCTCATGTGTAGGGCATAGAGTTTATTGGGATTTTTTTTTTTTTTAGTGCTATACTCTTTGGTTTATTGTAGATTTTTAGTGAGTTTTGAAATTGGAAAATGTGTCTTCCTATTTTCTTTTTCAAGATTGTTTGACTATTAAGGATCTATTGTAATTCCAGCTATATTTTAAGATCAGCTTCTCCATTTACAAAAAAAATAAGCCAGTAGGGTTTCAGTAAGATTGCACTGAATCTGTATATCTGTATCTTTTAAATTTCTTTTTAGACCTCCATAGTCTCTTTCTGAATTCTTCTGTGTCATCTCCAAGGGATGCTGGCTCTAAACTTAAGAAATGGTTACTTTTTCTACCTGTTAGTAGACTGAGAACAATATTCATTAAGAAAGAAGAAACTTTTGGTTCCTTATGTATTCACTTTGGTTAATTGAAATTTACCAGAACTTACAGGCCCCTATAGGTTTCATATCCTTAACCAGTAGAAACATGTGCTTTTCTTACCTTTGTTCCACTGGGCCTAGCAAACTAATTTTGTATGGCACTAAGTACATTTGGGAAAAAACCTTAAAATATTTTTTTCTTAAGTTACAGAGAGTTTTGGTATTTGTTGAGTGTTAACTGTGTTTACTGTTCTTGAACTTTAAGAAAATCTTCGTCTTCAACAGAATTGATGTATTTGTTACGTCTTGAGAGTTTCTCCTGCTACCTGCAAATCTTGAAAGGCACTCTTAGTACAGAGGACCAGGTGTAATTACTGACCCCATCTGCACACCCTCTCTCGGGAGGCAGAGTGGCTGGAAGGGCTCTTCCCAGGACTCCCTTGTGGAGAAGAGGGAGGATGCTGTACCTTCCTCAAGGATGTGGGGTCTTTGGGACAAATAAAAATTCTGACAATTCGAATTGCTTCAGAGAGGGAGAATGTCATTCTTGTTCGCGAATTATCAAAATTATACATGTAGAAAAACAACATGCAGGGCACCAGGAAGGCCCCCCCAGAGTAGCCTTCTGAAAGAACAAGGTTCTTGCTAAAACAAGAAAATTCAGGACCCCTCTAAGAACAGAAAGCAGAAAAGGCCCTAGAATGTATGCCTAAGACTTGGAGAACTGCTAACATGACACTATGACCTCAGTCTCTCCAAGGTGATACATAAAACTTTCCATCATAGCCAAGGTATCAAAGGCCATCTGATTTGGAGAGCCACATTAGAAATCCTTCTGATAAAAAATAAAGGAGAAAGGCTAGGGCATTTGGTACAGCACCATATCCATGCTTATAGGATCACTGGAACCCTGAATTATAAAAGGAAGGTGAGAAATAAAACCATCTGGTAGAGACAGAGCTTAATCTGACAGGGGAGTGACTGGGTACTTAGAGCCTTCTGGGAGGACTGACATCAGATGATGATGACCAGTGGGGACAGGGACAGGTGTGTCCAGGCCCCTCCCCAGCCAGTTTTGGCTCTTTGAGGAGCTCAGAAGCCTGCAGCTCTCTCCTGGAGCGCTGCTGGTTTATGGGAACCGCTGGATTGGAAGAGCACAGCTACTGCTCCTTTCCTCTCCGGATAATACTGATCTCTGTCATGTTTCTTCTTTGGTCTCAGTGAGCTCATGGTCATTCTGGGCTACCCCTTTCCAGCATCCCTTGCTTGCTCAGTGGTGTCACCTTCTTGGGCCTCAGATTCCTCATGACCTTGACCCTGGAGCTCATTTCAGCCCCTTTCCTTTCATCTTCTCCTCCTGGATATTCAGCTCATCATCCACTTCTGCCATTTCTTTCTTTCTTTTATCTTCCCTTGTTTCCTTCCACAAATACCTTAATCTAAACTCTTGTACTCACTCATGCCTGGGTTATGTAACAACCTCCTGTATCCTAACTTTGAGAAACAGTTTTCCCAGCACACACTTGTCATGAAACACCTACTGTTGTGATTGTTTATCAAGCCCTGGTGGTGGGGGTGTTTGGCTTTCTGTCTGTGCTGTGTTCGGGCTCCATTCCAGGCCACTTTGGTTCTCTCCCAGAACCCCCTCTTTCAGAAGGTGACTCTGGGTGCCTTCCCTGATGCCCAAGCCCTTATTCTTTCAATCAGCAAAGATATGCTGAGTGCCTGCGAGGTGCCAAGTACTGCCTGTTTTCATCTGATTATTCTTTTACTAAGTGTTTTGTTAGCATTTACATACTTTTTGCATTGTGTAATAATAATTTTTTCAATTTGTGTTATAAAGTATTATTTATTGGTTCGTTGTCTGTTTTCTCGTCCTTTAATCCTGCCTTTGAGAAAGGGTAATAATTTAGGATATGTTCACTGCAAGAGATATGTGTATCGAAACAGCTAACATGCAGTGGGTTGGGCTAACTTTGTTACTAACATAGATCTTGGCTTCTTTTCCCAGGGATGAAGTCAATAAAGCGTATCGGAAACTTGCTGTGCTTCTTCACCCTGACAAATGTGTAGCACCTGGCAGTGAAGATGCCTTCAAAGCAGTTGTGAATGCTCGGATAGCCCTCCTGAAAAACATCAAGTAGAAAGTAGAGAAAAAAGCCACGTGTGGGACTCAAATGCAAACAGACTTTCCCTAGAGGTGAAATAACCAACATGGAGTTTTCCTTCCCAGAATCTCACTGCTCTTTTCATTCATGTGTTGTCATTTGTATATCAGTAAATTCAGGTGCCCATTTCATAGACATTTTACTGAGAAATGATCTTTATTTGTATGAAGTGAAGAGAACTGAGCGTTGCTTACTTCATTTCATATTTCTAGATAATCTGAATTTTTTCTCATTCGTCAGCTCTGTAATTATAGTATCCCTTAGACATTTCACTTGGGGAAATCCACGAGGTTCCTGGAGGGAGGGAAGAGAGGACAAGAGGACCCTTTCACTTTTTGTTTTTTACTGAATTCATCAGAGAAGAAAATAACAAAAATGGAAGCAAACAACATCAGAATCCCTGTAAGTTTGGTGTGACCTTACAGACAAGTTACTGCTTTTACGATGAGTTCCTTAGGTGGTATTTTAACCATCAATCTATAATAATGACTCTTGGCAGCCCTTTGGGAGTTTGTAAAATGAGGTGATACAGTTCTGAATTGAGCAATCCTTTATGATATTCACTCTATTCCTCTTCTGCAGCCCCCAGGGGGAGAGACAAGCCAGTCCTAAGAGAAAAGGTGGTGGTAGCCACAAATTCTAGGTACACTGGCTGCTGCTCATCCTGTCCCTGGATCTGAGGCCTTTCCCTTGCCATAGAAATGGTTGCTGGTAGTAGTAGAGAGCATTGTGCACCTGGGAATGAGGAATCAGGCCCCAAGACAGAAGTACTTGCAGGAGCTAGGTGCAGTAGTATCTGCCTGTAGTCCCAGCTACTCAGGAGGCTGAGACAGGAGGATTCTTGAGCCCAGGAGCTCAAGTCCCACCTGGGCAACATAGTAACACCTTGTCTCTTAAAAAAAAAAAAAAAGAAAGATACTTACAAGTCACACTTGAAGATTATGCACATCGGCAGAGGAAAAGGCCAGCCAAGCTCGGGCAAGCTTGATGCAGGAGGAGAGACTCCCCGTGAGGCTTAGCCCTTGTCTTATTGCCAGCCTTTGCCACAGGCAGGTGAGAAAGCCAAGGCCACTCCTCAGCAAAGCTGGCCTCTTCTGCACTTCCTCACCAGTGTTGTTTCTTCCTTTTTTCCCCTCTTCCCCTTCCCCTCTTATGTTTTTTCTGAACCCCACATCTGCCATCGTTTCTCTCCTCTTGAGTCCCTGGCTTCTGGCCACTGCCTCCTCCCTCTTCTAAGCCTTGACCTGAACCTGGTTGACCAGACACAAGTGTGGATCCTTTGGGTGGCAGTCAGGGGAGATCTCAGGGCCTTTATTGGGAGGAATCTCTGTAATTCCTGCTTGGGCTCCAAATTTCTGAAGAGTAGTATTTTTAAACTATAGCTTACAAAATACATTCTCTGGCCACAGTCTCCTCCTTGGTATACAAGGGATGGATGAAGTTCCTGTATTAGGACTGGCACTCCTTACGGTGCTTATAGAACCAGTCTCACCACTTGACTTATTACGTCATCACTCTTGTTACATCATATTTTTAGCTACAACCACATTAACTAACATTTTTATATACTTTCAATTAGCTGTACTAATTGGGGCTTGAAAGTATATAAAATCTTCCTATCTTGTGGATTTTAAAAAGCTATCCCATATGGATTGCCAGAGAGCATCTACCTTACCACCTAAGAAGAAAAGCCACTCTCTTCCAATCCAAGCCCACTGCAGTCTTGTGGATTTTCCACACAGCAGCTTTTCACTGTATGCCTGTACTTGTGCTGCACTGAGCTTGTCATCAGGAAACCAGAACATTGCTTTATCATAGCACTTTTCTTTTTCTTTTTCTGTTTTTTTTTTTTTGAGACGGAGTCTCGCTTTGTTGCCCAGGCTGAAGTGCGGTGGCATGATCTCGACTCACTGCAAGTTCCACCTCCCGGGTTCACGCCATTCTCCTGCCTCAGCCTCCGAGTAGCTGGGACTACAGGCGCCCGCCACCACGCCCGGCTAATTTTTTGTATTTTTAGTAGAGACAGGGTTTCACTGTGTTAGCCAGGATGGTCTCGATCTCCTGACCTTGTGATCCGCCCGCCTCGGCCTCCCAAAGTGCTGGGATTACAGGCGTGAGCCACCGCGCCCGGCCCATAGCACTTTTCATCTTGGTAATATCAAAACAACTTTTTAAATGAACTGATTGATATATATAACATATATATGTTATATATCTTGCGAGATTTTCCTCTGGCCTTTAACTGGCTTCTGAGGCTACAGAACTCCAACCCAGAGTTCTTCAGGACCTAAATTTTGCTTAAGGAAGGCGTTTATCATGCTGAAAGCACTCAGACATGTTTGCCCTCACAGCAGAATGTAGAAGTCATATGAATGAGGGATCATGCATGGTAGTGTCAGCCCAAATTGACATGACAACTCACTGAATATGTGACCCTGTATAAAAGCTGGTGCCAGTTTTCATCACTGTTATTACATAATAGATTGGGAACCTCATTCAACCATATTGCACAGATGAGCAATTATAGCAGAGAAAATTCATTAGTGCTTCCATTCATATCCTTATGTGTGAGTTGGTGAAATTTAGCCTGAGCTTTATTCTTAGGTCTTGGGAACTCAGTTTCCAACCTTCATATTAATGCTAAGAATGGCCATATACCTCTTCATTTACGTAAAAGGAATAAAATAAGCAAGTTAAGCTTCAGGGTCGTAGAATTTTTCTGACTTCTATAATCCTTCGGCAGAATATGAAGAAATAACAAAGCATGATCTGCAATGGAAAGGTTTTTTTTTGGCACTAACTTCATGCAAAGTTTCACAGACATCTATGCATTAATTTAAATTCTTGGTGCAAATGTGTGCTTTGTAGTTCAACCTTATTAAAAATTCTTCAGCCAGTTAGGATTTCAAAATACATTAGTGAGAGTAACAGCTAGCAGAATAATTACAATGGCTAAAACATTTTTATAGAGGATCTTGTTTTTCAAAAAAGAATAAAAAGTTTGAATAGCTATTATTAAAGAAAAGCCATGTCTTCAACATCTGAGTCAACAAGAAGTAACACTTTTTAAACTTGTTAGAAATCCCTGGAGGCATTTTAAATTCATCTTCTAACCTACCTAAGCACTTTAAAATACAGCCTCCTTCTGTTCCTGTGTTCCCCTTCATGCCTCCTTTTGAATTGATATCTCAGCTGTCAATATTTCTTTGACTTCAGCATTGTCATTTTATTTCTCTATATCAATGTATCCTTAGTTTTATTAGCCTGTTAATTTAAAAGTCCAGACTTGGGGGTCATTGTGTTGCTACCCAAGAGAAAATGCTACAGTTCTATAGATTGCACATCATTCTTTAAGGCATACATTTACCTCAGGAAACTTACTCTAGTATGTTCTCATATATTGAATTCTTAACTAAGTAACTATTTCTTTATACCTATAAACTAGTACCTAATTCACTGTTAGTTAAACGAGCCATAGATAAGGCAGCTAAATTTCTGAAAGATAGCCAGAGTAAGTAAGCAGCCACTGCAAGCTCTGAATCAGTTTCAAAAAAAAAGAAAAAAAAAAAAAGGAGCTGCTCCCCATAGAACAATGACAGCATCACAAGGGGAAGGGAGGGATTTTGCCAAAAGTTAGAAAGGGTGGAGCTGTAAGCCACGTGCATGTTGCCTTTGACAGTGACAGTGCCCCCTTACAATTAATTCCACTAGGCATGGGAATGTCACCTCCTTTGCCACTGTACCTCATCAAGCTTACTCTGAATCAAAGTTTTTGTAAAACTTGAAAATGAACTTAGCTGCAAAATATAGCTAACCACCTTTCATTGTAAGCTTTGCAAAGCAAAGAGAGGTTCGTACTTCTCATAATTGGTATTGAGCACAATTGTAAGACACAGTTTTACTGTTTGTACATTGTTTTTTTCCATTAAACTTTTCTAGAGAAGACAAAAGCTTACACTTTTGACATGGATAAGTGAGATGGTGTCTAACAAGCAGTGCAATATTAGGCGATGCAATAGAGGCCCTGTTGGCGAGATGAGTTTTGCTGGAGAGCTGGACAGTGTTGGTTAGCTTCCTGCATTGATTGCCCCTGGGCATTCTTCCCCCTTAACTGTGAAAGCAGAGTCTATAAATGAACTCTTTGCTCTTACAAGGTAATTTACATACTTTCTTTCTGTTGAAATAACTGAAAATGTTAAATCTACCAGTTGTTTATGTCTTGTAAACAGAGTGTCATATGTATTTAAGTTGTGTATTTTTATAAAGTAAAGCCAAATACCAAGTAAAGCCACACTGGTCTGTGGGCTGCATTTATTTGTGGAAACACTGGTTGTTAATGGAAAACATACTAAGCTAGAAGCCAATCCAGTTCCTCACCAACTGTGACCCTCAGTAAGACATTCCTGAGAATGGCCCACCCCTCTTTTAGGGGAGCTACTCTGTCCTCTTCATCCTGCTAACATGGTCTAAAGGGGAGACGTTCAAAATGTTCAAGGTCATTTTTTTTTTTTTTTTGAGATGGAGTCTCACTCTGTCACCCGGGCTGGAGTACAGTGGTGTGATCTCAGCTCACTGCAGCCTCTGCCTCCCAGGTTCAAGCAATTCTCCTGCCTCAGCCTCCCAATTAGCTGGAATGACAGGTGCCCGCCAGTACGCCTGGCTAATTTTTGTATTTTTAGTAGAGATGGGGACAGGGTTTTGCCATGTTGGCCACGCTGGTCTCAAATTCCTGACCTCAAGTGATCCGCCCACCTCGGCCTCCGAGAGTGCTGGGATTACAGGCGTGAGCCACTGCTGAGCCATTGCACCCGGCCTCAAAGTTCAAGTTCTTTCCCATCTTTCCTCCCTGGTCACAGACACCTGTCCACAGGACAGGAATGTGACCTCAAATAGGTCACATAGGTGTCCCTCCCTAGGATCTCTCTAACTGGAGCTAGGAAGATATTTTCTCTCAGGAAAGGAAGAAGTCCCAGTGATGCTGACAACCTTGATTCCAACCTCATGGGAAAAAGTTGAGAATGAAGCAGACATCCAGTGAGAGGCAGAGTCCTGATGGTTTTCAGCCTTGCCTTCTAGTCCTTGAGGGAGGGCCCATGAGCTTGTTTGTCAAGCTCATCAGTCACCTCAGAGTCCTTCCACTCGTTTACTGCTTCAGTTTAGTTGGAGTTTGCTTTTTGTTACCTGCAGCCTAAAGAATGTTAGAAAATAAAAGCCAACAAGGATCATAAGCAGGGATGAGAAAGCTATGGTCAATAACATTTAACAAGTGTAACATTTTATATATTAAAATATATCCAATTACTTGGTTTTTCTCAACTGGGGTGTTTGGCTGCTTTTTAAACCAATAACCAGTTGTAAATGGAAAAGAAAAACTGGACTTACTCAGTTTGTTTCAGGATCAATTTAAGATGCAAAATTATCTGGCTTTTTAGTTTCCAGTTGATCGATTGCCTATCGAGGGCACCTGTAATTTCTTAAATTTTTAATCAAACTTTATTGTTGAAAGTGTTCATTCACCAGCCGGGCGCAGTGGTTCACGCCTGTAATTCCAGCACTTTGGGAGGCCGAGGTGGGTGGATCACGAGGTCAGGCATTCGAAACCAGCCTGGCCAACATAGTGAAACCCCCCCGTCTCTACTAAAAATACAAAAAATTAGCTGGGCATGGTGGCCGGCACCTGTAATCCCAGCTGCTCTGGAGGCTGAGGCAGGAGAATTGC
>NW_012111919.1:7135813-7140688 GCF_000951035.1 Colobus angolensis palliatus | reverse complement strand
GGCGGAGCTTGCAGTGAGCTGAGGTCTGGCCACTGCACTCCAGCCCGGGCGACAGAGTGAGACTCCGTCTCAAAAAAAAAAAAAAAAAAAAAAAATTAGCTGTTTGCGGTGGTGTGGTGGTTTGGGCCTGTAATCCCAGCTACCCGGGAGGCTGAGGAGGGATGATCACTTGAACCGGGGAGTTTGAGGCTGTAGTGAGCCATGGTCATGCCACTGCACTTTAGCCTGGGTGACAGAGTGAGATCCCAACTCAGGAAAAATAAATAAAAGAAAGGAAAAATGTTTCCTGGAAAAGAGCTCATCCTGACTTCATTTTGGTGGGGGTGGGAGAAGCAAAAAAATTTTTTTTCAGTAGCAAGTCCATAAGATTCAGATGTTCAAAGATATTCTTTTATGAAATAGGAGTTATCTTGGCTCCCATGCTCACATTTTCACCAAGGATGGGAAAACTTAAAATTTGCCTCCTAAGGTAAGTTAGTCACTTCTGGTTTCAAACACAATTAACTCAAGATTAAAACTCAGTAAATGCAAGATCATCTCGCCCTCGCATTTCTGCTCCCCTCTTTCTCCCCAGGGAAGACCTAAAGTTGGGGCTGGGGTACCTCACCTCTCATCTTGGCCAGGAGAAACGTTTTCTGTCCTCTTGCCATTCCCTACCCTCACGGCCTTGACTGCCTCTAGCGGGTCCTACTGGTCAACCTCCCACTGATGTCATTGGTCCCGCCATGGCCTCCAGACTGGAGGTATGAGCACTGGTCCTCCTAGTTGTCCAGGCTGGCCCTAGGCCTCCCCTGCTCTGCCCCCTGCCCCCTGGAGGGTTGGTAACTCTGGGCCACTTTTCCCATCCCAGTCATGAGGCCCATCCCCTCAGGCCTCTCTTCCAGCCATCACCACCCTGAGGCTCTGGTGCCACATCAGACCCAATTTCATGCCACGCTCCTCTTGGAAACTGCAGCTGCAACCTCCCAGGCTGCTTCAAGTTTTCTACTAGGCCCGAGGAGTGACTGGTGCGCTGGCGAACTGGTTCCCTTGGGAGGGGGTTGGGGGAAACCCTGATTTGTAGCTTTTGCTTGGCTCCTATAGTATAAATACTCACTGTGGTTGATTTCAAGTTGAGGAGAAATAACACCACCGACTAATTAGATCTCATAAGCTGTGACAGCAAACTGTGGCTTGGCACTTTGTTGACTCCAGGAAAGGGGGAAAGTGAACTTGGCTCTAATACAGCCTCCAGCAGCCAAGCTTTCCTCCCACCCCTCAGGAACCTTCCCTCTGATCTCATCTCCTTGACTACATTTTTAGTGCTTGGGGTGGGGATTATGTCTCAAAGTCTTCTCTCTGATAGGATTCCTCACAGGGCACTTGAGGAGGCATTAAGTATGCTGACTGATGATAATGTTTTAAAATATTGCTGCTAGGCCAGGCGCGGTGGCTCATGCCTGTAATCCCAACACTTTGAGAAGCCAAGAAAGGCAGATCACCTGAGGTCAGGAGTTCAAGACCAGCCTGGTCAACACCGTGAAACCCCGTCTCTACTAAAAATATAAACATTAGCCAGGAGTGGTGGTAGGCACTTGCAATCCCAGCTACTTAGGAGGCTAGGGCAGGAGGATTGCTTGAACCCGGGAGGCAGAGGCTGCAGTGAGCCAAGATCATGCCATTGCACTCCAGCCTGGGCAACAAGAGTGAGACTCCATCTCAAAAATATATATATATATATATATATATATATTCATTCACCATGTATTTACTGAGTACCTACCATGTGCCAGGCCCTGTTCTAGGCACTGGAGATGTAGCAGAGCACAGAAGTGACAAAAATCCCTGCCCTGTGGAGCTTAGTGTCATTTTTTAAAATTTCTGTTTTGAAGAGTTTCTTTTTTTCTGTAATTTATTTCTCAAGATTGCATTTTTTAGAAATCTTCAAGATACAATTTCAGAATTAATACTCATTGCTGCTATATACTGAAGATCATGTAGGTTGTTAAATGCTTTTATTTATTTTTTTGAGAGCTCAACCATTATCATTACGCCAACCTCAGTTTTTCAGGTTGGCCTAAAGGAAATAGTTCCGGCCGGGCGCAGTGGCTCACGCCTATAATCCCAGCACTTTGGAAGGCCAAGGTGGGGGCGGGGATCACTCGAGGTCAGGAGTTCAAGACCAGGCTGGCCAACATGGCGAAACCCCCGTCTCTACTAAAAATACAAAAATTTGCTGGGGGTGGTGGTGAACACCTGTAGTCCCAGCTACTAAGGAGGCTGAGGCAAGAGAAGCACTTGAACCCAGGAGGTGGAGTGTGCAGTGAGCTGAGATCATGCCACTGCACACCAGCCTGGGTAACAGAGTGAGACTCTGTCTCAAAATAAAATAAAATAATAAAATTAAATTAAAGGAAATAGTTCCAAACATTTAGTTAGGGATTTCTTTATATACAAGTTTGTATATTCATAATGAAATATATCAACGTATTCTTCTAAAGCAGTTGAAAGTTGGGTTCATTTTGAGGGAAAATATCTAAAATCTAAGTTTGTTGTTTTAGTTATATAAACAAATACGTACCATAATATCACCTCGTTAAAATTCTGGTCAGTTGACTGTTCTAAATGCTATGACTTGAAGAAAATGTCTCCTTGCATCCAAAACCAGTTCGTTGGTAATTATAAAATCAGCAGCTGTAACTCATGAACACATTTATATTAGGAAGAGAATGTAAAAATCTGCTATGATTAAGAGAAATTAAGATGAGAGGGTCTTGTGTCCTTAGGTGTCAGGATATAAACATTCTGCTAGTTTTGGAATATGAGAGAAAGAAAGTTAATTGAATAAATACTGGAGAAAGAAAGGATCTTTGTGGTTCAAAAGGAAAATAAGGCCAAGTACGGTGGCTCACGCCTGTAATCCTAGCACTTTAGGAGGCTGAGGTGGGTGGATCAGCTGAGGTCAGGAGTTCGAGACCAGCCTGGCCAACATGGTAAAATCTCATCTCTACTAAAAATACAAAAATTAGCTGGGAGTGGTGGTACATGCCTGTAATCCCAGCTACTGGGGAGGCTAAGGCAGGAGAATTGCTTAAACCCGGGAGGCAGAGGTTGCAGTGAGCTGAGATCGTACCACGCACTCCAGCCTGGGCGACAAGAGTGAAACTCTGTCTCATTAAAAAAAAAAAAAAAAAAGAAAGAAAGAAAAGAAAATAGAACAAACTGTCTTCCTTCTGACTAGCAGGGAGCAAACAGAAAAGACCCAAGTCAGTGGTTGTCAACTGTTTTTTTAGTGTCTGAACCCTGTATTTCTACTAAACTCCAACATGGGATCCCTATATATTAAAGAGCTAAAAGCAACATTTTATTAGGACAAATCTGTAAGTTCACATTGGTAACTTCACTCCTTCTAGAAGAAGCGAATAGGCAGTTGTGCCTCCTGAGGAAGATGGCAGGGTTTAGATCTGAAGATGGTACTCTCTCCTGCTCACAGATGCTGGTGGAGGAGAGCACCTTGCCCAAGAAAATGAATCGTATTCAAGGACACTGGGTTAAGAGCTTTTGCCGGGCCTTGTGCTGAAGGCAGTGTTAGGCAGAGGCTCTGTTTAATGCTGCTTCCTGATGAAATTTTAGCTCTGAGGGAAGGTACTCCAGCATTGTGCTGTGAGGCAGAGAGCTAAGCTGCTCTTCCAAAAAAATGAACAGGACTCCCGGAGGCTGGGGACTGCCTAAAGGAAGAGAAAGATTTGATTAGATGGAGTAGAAGACTGGGGTCTTGAGAAGGGTAGTTAGAAAGATGCTAGATGGTAGAAATTATGAGATATTAAATCACCTTAGAAAGACAGCCAAAGAGGGCCAGGCGTGGTGGCTCACACTTGAAATCCCAGCACTTCGGGAGGCCGAAGCAGGCGGATCATGAGAGGTCAAGAGATTGAGACCATCCTGGCCAACATGGTGAAACCCCGTCTCTACTAAAAATACAAAAATTAGCTGGGCATGGTGGTGCATGCCTGTAATCCCAGCTACTCGGGAGGCTGAGACAGGAGAATAACTTGAACCCGGGAGACAGAGGTTGCAGCAGGCCGAGATCGTGCCACTGCACTCCAGGCTGGTGACAGAACTAGATTCCAGCTGGAAAAAAAAAAAAAAAAAAAAAGTGAAAGAATTGCATACAGTGAATGGAATAAATGTTAAAAGAAAAAGAGAAAGAAAGAAAAAGAAAGAAAGAAAGTCAAAGAGAAGGCCCAGAAATAACCAATGACTCTTAAGAATATGGATGTCTTTTATTTTTATATTGTTATCCCCATTTTACGGATGAGAAAACCGAGATTCAGAGAGGTTAAATGCTTCATCAGAGGCCACACAGGAAGCTATTCACGCAGGGAGAGGTGGCTTACACCTGCAATCCCAGTACTTTAGAAGGCCAAGACACAGGATTGCTTGAGCTCAGGCGTTCAAGATCACTCTGGGTAACATGGTGAAATCCTGTTTCTATGAAAAACACAAAAATTAGCCAGGCATGGTGGCACACGAGTAGTCCCAGCTACTCGGGAGGCTGAGGTGGGAGGATGACCTGAGCCTGGGAGATCAAGTGAGCCGTGATTGCACCACTGCACTCCAGCCTTGGGGGCAGGGGGAAGAAGCTATTCAAACCCAAGACTGCCCATTTTCAGAACCCAGCTTCCCACTATACACTATCAGGCTCAGGATCCAAATTTTAATATTCTGCTTCCCACTTGTAAGTCATATTGTACCTGCTTTACCAGGTTGCTTAGATGGACATAAAGATATATATATATATATTTATTGAAAGGGAGTTTTGCTCTTGTTGCCCAAGGTGGAGTGCAATGGCGCGATCTTGACTCACCACAATCTCCGCCTCCTGGGTTCAAGCAA
>NW_012111919.1:7133383-7135518 GCF_000951035.1 Colobus angolensis palliatus | reverse complement strand
CAGGATGGTCTCGATCTCCTGACCTCGTGATCCGCCCGTCTCGGCCTCCCAAAGTGCTGGGATTACAGGCTTGAGCCACCGCGCCCGGCCGAGGTCTATATACTTTTAAAAGACCACCACAGACAATTTTCTTCATCAAATCCTGCATGTATGCAGAGGAATGACAGAAACTTCTTTCTGAGGTGTGCCCAAACCAAGAAAGAGTTAACATGAGTGCTTTAGAGTATGGAATTTGGTGGATGTACTTATTATGTTTTCTTCCTTTTTTTTTTTTTTTTTGAGACAGAGTTTTACTCTGTCGCTAGGCTGGAGTGCAGTGGTACGATCTTGGCTCATTGCAGCCTCCGACTCCCTGGTTCAAGCAATTCTCCTGCCTCAGCCTCCCGAGTAACTGGGATTACAGGCATGCACCACCACACCCAGCTAATTTTTGTATTTTTAGTAGAGACGGGGTTTCACCATGTTGGCCAGGATGGTCTCGATCTCCTGACCTCGTGATCTGCCCATCTCAGCCTCCCAAAGTGCTGGGATTACAGGCATGAGCCATCACAACCAGTCTACGTTTTCTTTCTTTTCTTGCTTTCTTTTTCTTAATTTTTTTTTTTTTTTTTTTTTTTGAGACAAGGTCTCACTCTGTCACCTAGGCTGGAGTGCAGTGGTGCAGTTTCGGCTCACTGCAACCTCTGCCTCCCCGGCCTAAGTGATCCTCCCACCTCAACCTCTTGCGTAGCTAGGACCATAGGCACATGCCACCACGCCTGGCTAATTTTTCCTATTTTTTGTAGAGACAATGTCTCCCTGTGTTGCCCAGGCTGCTCTCAAACTCCTGGGCTCAAGCAATCTACCTGCCTTTGCCTCCCAAAGTGCTGAGATTACAGGCATGAGCTGTCATGCCTGGCCACTTTTTTTTTTTTTTTTAAATGAAATTTTAAAGTCTTATGGGACCTCTGATACCTCCAGAATGGCTTGAAAATCATGTCTTAAGGGACCTCCACCCAGGCCAGTAACTGAGAGTTAAATAACCTATGAGGCAGGAGATAGGGAGAGACCCACTCTAAGGATTTTGTTTCTGAGTGATTTTCATGTTCCTAACATTCTTTTGTCATAGTTAAAACCCAGGAAGCTCTAAAGGGGCTGTTTCCCGCCCCATCCTCGCCCCCAAAAGTGGCCAGGCATTTTGTGTTAGAATCACTAGCACTACACAAGGAAAAGGTGGTTTGTATTCACCAAACTCTAAAGCTTGTCTCCAGGAAGTGCAGTTTAGGGAATGGGGTTAGGATAGTTTCACTTTTCGTCCAATCCTGTCTATATTGTTTGAGTTTTCCCAATGAATGTCAACCACAGTGTACTTTGGTCATCTAAAAACTATACAGATCCAATAACTAAGCTTAGCACCAGTTTTTTTTTTAACTCACTCTAAAGCTGTTAGTGGGGACCCCTTACAGTATGGTGACTCTAGGCTGTCATGAAATCCTGCTTCTTTACTTTAGTAGAAATTTCAGACTACAGGGAAAACAAGCTTTTAATCACTTAGAAGTTTTTCAGAAAGCTAACATAGCAATCAGTGCTCCCTGGCTGGGATTTCAAATCCACTTAAGGTAGTTATATATCCGTAAACTCCACTCTCATATAACACAGCAGCAGCAGAATTGAAATTAGAAGACTTGGGATAGAGTCTTATCTCTCCTGTTCATTAATAAAATAGCCTTGGGCAAGTGGATTCACCTTCTGAGATTAGGTTTCCTCCGTTATTAGAGGAGGCCATTTAATTAGATAACACCTGAGGTCCTTTTTAAAGACCATTATTTTATGAAATTTTACAAAGTCAGTAAAAACTAGGTTTCCCAGGCTTCTTGCATATAATTCCACTGCAACATTAACTGAGAGTTTAATAATCTAAGAACAGGTGGGGAGGCTGGGAGAGACCTACTCTTTGGGAGGATTTCTTCAACACCTCCCACCCCGGCAAAAAAAGGAGAGGAATAAATAAAAATTAATTTTTAAAATATTAGCAAATTGGCTGGGCATAGTGACTCACACCTGTAATCCTAACATTTTGGGAGGCCAAGGTGGGTGGATCGCCTGAGGTCAGGAGTTCGTGACCAGCCTGGCCAACATGGCAAAACCCTGTCTCT
>NW_012111919.1:7128992-7131950 GCF_000951035.1 Colobus angolensis palliatus | reverse complement strand
GGCGGAGCTTGCAGTGAGCTGAGGTCTGGCCACTGCACTCCAGCCCGGGCGACAGAGTGAGACTCCGTCTCAAAAAAAAAAAAAAAAAAAAAAAATTAGCTGTTTGCGGTGGTGTGGTGGTTTGGGCCTGTAATCCCAGCTACCCGGGAGGCTGAGGAGGGATGATCACTTGAACCGGGGAGTTTGAGGCTGTAGTGAGCCATGGTCATGCCACTGCACTTTAGCCTGGGTGACAGAGTGAGATCCCAACTCAGGAAAAATAAATAAAAGAAAGGAAAAATGTTTCCTGGAAAAGAGCTCATCCTGACTTCATTTTGGTGGGGGTGGGAGAAGCAAAAAAATTTTTTTTCAGTAGCAAGTCCATAAGATTCAGATGTTCAAAGATATTCTTTTATGAAATAGGAGTTATCTTGGCTCCCATGCTCACATTTTCACCAAGGATGGGAAAACTTAAAATTTGCCTCCTAAGGTAAGTTAGTCACTTCTGGTTTCAAACACAATTAACTCAAGATTAAAACTCAGTAAATGCAAGATCATCTCGCCCTCGCATTTCTGCTCCCCTCTTTCTCCCCAGGGAAGACCTAAAGTTGGGGCTGGGGTACCTCACCTCTCATCTTGGCCAGGAGAAACGTTTTCTGTCCTCTTGCCATTCCCTACCCTCACGGCCTTGACTGCCTCTAGCGGGTCCTACTGGTCAACCTCCCACTGATGTCATTGGTCCCGCCATGGCCTCCAGACTGGAGGTATGAGCACTGGTCCTCCTAGTTGTCCAGGCTGGCCCTAGGCCTCCCCTGCTCTGCCCCCTGCCCCCTGGAGGGTTGGTAACTCTGGGCCACTTTTCCCATCCCAGTCATGAGGCCCATCCCCTCAGGCCTCTCTTCCAGCCATCACCACCCTGAGGCTCTGGTGCCACATCAGACCCAATTTCATGCCACGCTCCTCTTGGAAACTGCAGCTGCAACCTCCCAGGCTGCTTCAAGTTTTCTACTAGGCCCGAGGAGTGACTGGTGCGCTGGCGAACTGGTTCCCTTGGGAGGGGGTTGGGGGAAACCCTGATTTGTAGCTTTTGCTTGGCTCCTATAGTATAAATACTCACTGTGGTTGATTTCAAGTTGAGGAGAAATAACACCACCGACTAATTAGATCTCATAAGCTGTGACAGCAAACTGTGGCTTGGCACTTTGTTGACTCCAGGAAAGGGGGAAAGTGAACTTGGCTCTAATACAGCCTCCAGCAGCCAAGCTTTCCTCCCACCCCTCAGGAACCTTCCCTCTGATCTCATCTCCTTGACTACATTTTTAGTGCTTGGGGTGGGGATTATGTCTCAAAGTCTTCTCTCTGATAGGATTCCTCACAGGGCACTTGAGGAGGCATTAAGTATGCTGACTGATGATAATGTTTTAAAATATTGCTGCTAGGCCAGGCGCGGTGGCTCATGCCTGTAATCCCAACACTTTGAGAAGCCAAGAAAGGCAGATCACCTGAGGTCAGGAGTTCAAGACCAGCCTGGTCAACACCGTGAAACCCCGTCTCTACTAAAAATATAAACATTAGCCAGGAGTGGTGGTAGGCACTTGCAATCCCAGCTACTTAGGAGGCTAGGGCAGGAGGATTGCTTGAACCCGGGAGGCAGAGGCTGCAGTGAGCCAAGATCATGCCATTGCACTCCAGCCTGGGCAACAAGAGTGAGACTCCATCTCAAAAATATATATATATATATATATAGCTGTTAAAGGCAACACCACACCGTTTTTCACTATCAGAGGCGTAAAGGCTACTCACCTGTTGTGATTTTCCCTATAGACCTGATGAAGTTAACCAATGCCCCAAAGCTTCTCAATCTTGCGCCAGAGAGTATCCCTTCCATATTGCCAAGGCATGTTTAATGGAGCAAGGTTTGGGGTTTTGTAAAGTGTATTTATTGGGATGGATTTGGCTGAAGTCTAATTAATTGATATCATGATTTAAAGTTGTATGCAAGAAGACCTGACAACTCACTAGCAGTCTGCAGTCGGCATTATTAGTTGGTATTAAGTCTTGAATAGTCTTTGTCGCCCTAAGAGAGAAGCTTCATTTTAGAAAGTATAGGATTCATTGCAAAAAGGACTTATTGAGCACCTACTATTTGCAAAGCACAGCAGATGTGCAGGCCAGTGATTTTCAAAGTGGCCTCAGCATCACCTAGGCACTTGCACATCCCTGGCCGGGCGCAGTGGCTCATGCCTGTAATCCCAGCACTTTGGGAGGCCAAGGTGGGCAGATCACCTGAGGTCAGGAGTTTGAGATCAACCTGGCCAACATGGTAAAACCCCGTCTCTACTAAAAATGCAAAAATTAGCTGGCATGGTGACAAGTACCTGTAATCCCAGCTACTCGGGAGGCTGAGGCAGGAGAATCGCTTAAACCCAGGAGGTGGAGGTTGCAGTGAGCTGAGATCGCACCACTGCACTCCAGCCTGGGCAACACAGTGGGACTCTATCTCAAAAAAAACCAAAAAACAAAAAAAACAACAAAAAAAGAGGGCAAATTTGGAAAGCAACTTCTTTTTCTCCCTCCTCAAACACCTACTTTATGAAGCTTTCTGTTGCCTATAAGATAATATCCACGTTCCTACCATTTATTGAGCACTTATTATAGACCAATTACTTCCTAAGCAATGAAAAAGCATTGTATTTGAATCTCACAATAACCCCTTAGGATAAATATTTTATCCCTATACTTTGCATAAGGAAAAGTGCTTGGAGAGGGTAAGTTAATTATCTAAGACTACTGTAGTGGCTGCATTACGGTCTACCAAAGATGGACCCATGTAGAACTTCAAAGTGTGACCTTATTTGGAATAGGGTCTTTGCAGATGTGATTAAGGTAAAGGTCTTGAGATGAGATCATCCTGGGTTAAGGCAGGCCCTAAATCCATTGTCAAGTGGGAAGGGAAGGGGAGGGGGAAGGCAAGGGAGA
>NW_012111919.1:7121024-7128942 GCF_000951035.1 Colobus angolensis palliatus | reverse complement strand
GGAAGGGGAGCGAAAGGCAGGGCACACAGAGAAAGGGAGGCTTAGTGAAGCCAGAGGCAGAGCATGGAATTTTAAAGCCCCAAGCAAAGGAGCACCTGAGGCTGCCAGCAGCCACCAGCAGCTAGGAGAGAGGCATGGGCTGGATTCGTCCTCAGAGCCCTCAGAGGGAAACAGCCTTGCCAACACCCACCACACCCCCATTTTGGACCTCTGACCTTCAGAAGCATGAGCGAATAACTTGTTTTAAGCCACCCAGTTTGTAGTAATTTGTTATGGCAGCCCTGGGACATGAAGGCAACCATTGAGCTGTTGTAAAAGTGGGACCTGGATTCAAACTGGGGCCTGACTGCAGAGTCCATCCCTATCCGACCTCCTTCCATCTGCCGCCTCTGTGTTTCCACCTCTTTACCCTCTCCCGTCCTCTAGGCACGCTGGGCGTGGTGTTCTCTGAACACACCATGGCACACAGCCTGGCCTTTGTCATGCTGCCCTCGACCCAACACGCCCTCCCTCCCCCTCTGTCCACCTGGAAAACTCTTAACTTTTACATCGAGCTCCAACAACTCCTTTTCTGAAAGGTTTTCCGGAGTCTTCTCTGCTGCCCAGGCACATTTAGTAGATCTTCTCCTTAGGAGAGCAGGGTCTCCACAAAAACCTGAACTTTCTAAAAATATTTGTATCTGCAGTGCTTAATAAAAGCATAATAAATATTTGATAAATGAATGAATAAATGAATGAATGACATCTGTTGCTGAACTGTGAAATAGATTGTAGATTCCTCAACCACATCATTCCCAGCCAAATGAAAAAAGTCACAGAATACAACTGAAAATGTTGACAACAGGGGTCTCCTTGAGAGTAAGGAAGCAAGAAAAGTGGGGGTACCCTTAACAGCTAAATGTATTTCTCATTAACTGATCAAATATTGGTGTAGCTTTCTCAATGAAATGTGTTTAGCTAGTTCCCTGGTTTATAAAATCTCCTAGGAAAATGACTAGAGTTGGCTTTGTTGGGAATCAGACCTGACCTTTGAGGGGTGCCAGAGCCAGCACTGTAGATGGCCCGTCCTATAGCTCTCCCTCCCTTTATCCTTGCTGGAAGGGTCCTAACGTGTTTAGGTGTCTCTACCTCTGCTATATGGCTCAATTGTAAACCACGAATGATTGAAATTGTCCACAGTGGTACCAGTTCTATTGCCAGTGTTAGTTTGGAAGTGGGCATGTGACCCTACTCTGGCCAAAAAGGTATAAGGGAACAGGGTGTGGTGGCACATGCCTGTAGTTCCAGCTACAAAGTGTGGTTGAGGTGGGAGGATCGCCTAAGCCCAGGAGGTTGAGGCTGCAGTGAGCCAAGATCATGCCACTGCACTTCAACCTGGGTGACAGAATGAGACCCTGTCTCAAAAAAAAAAAAACATATATATATATATCCCATATATATTATATAAAAATATAATATATGGGAAATAAAAAAATATATATATTTATTTATTTTTATATAATATATATGGGACATTTTTCTGAGGAGCTTCTGGTAAGGTATTCTGAAGTCCTGAAAGAGAGGCATGGAAAGAAACTGTTCCCCCTCTGTTGAACACTGTCATGTCTGCATGTGATGCTGCAGTTGTGGCAGCCACCTTGCAACCATGAGGAGTGTAAGCCTGTGATAGCAAAGCTGATACCCTCGAGGTAGCTGGGAAGAAGTGGAAAGTGCACAGACCTTAAAGTCATTATTGAGCCACTAGAATAACTAACCTTAGACCTGTCCTATCCAAAGACTGCTTGTTTTAGAGGTAATACATTTTCTTTACTGGTTAAGCCATTTTAAATTGAATTGATCAAATCTTGGTGTAACTTTCTCAATGAAATGTGTTTAACTAGTTCCCTGGTTTATAAAATCTCCTAGGAAAATGACTAGAGTTGGCTTTGTTGGGAATCAGACCTGGCCTTTGAGGGGCGCCAGAGCCCCTCAGCCAAAGAAATATTTCAGTTGCCTGCAATATTTCTGGTGCAACCTGGACAGACGCCTGAAAACTCTACCATTTGCAATTTATTAAAGAAAAGTTCTGCGTGTTCAATCACAAGTTTCACCCTTGAGAGGGATACATCCCCAAACTATTAACATTACAGAATTTATTCATTTATTCTTTCCTCCATCAAGCATTTATTAAGCACCTTTTCTATACCAGTCACTTGGCTATACTCTGGGATAAGAAATGATGAAGAGTATCAATTTACAGCTAACATTTAAATCCTCCTTTATATCATTCTGCCTAAAGTTATTTAAATGCAGTTATTTTTAGTTTTAAAGCATGTTTGAATGTAGACTTGATTTAAAAAAAAAAAAAGGTTCCCACTTATAGCTACATTAATGCACAATTGTGAACAAGAGGAAGGGCCTCCAGCTCTATCCATGTTAATGTGCATGACTTGTGGGGAGACTGTTAATGAGAGAAACAAGAAAATATGGACCCCCTAAAAGCCTGCCCTTGTTCTAGGAAGGTGATAAAAATGGGGGTGCAGACCAAAGCTGAGATGGGCAGGGAGAAGAGAAGCGTTGTGCTCACTGTCTGAGGATGTGAGCCCCAGGCTCCTGCTGAAAAGGCAGACAGCCCCAGAACCATCAAGCAGAGGGCGTGAATCCAGCAGAAAGGCTGACTCAATGTGAGGGCTTCCTAAAAATAGCAGAGCAGGGTTGTAAGGCTTCCTGTCCAAACAGATGTAAAACTGGCAGGTAGTGTGGGCTGGGGGTGGGGGGTTGCGAATGTAAGGAGAGTGGGGGCCGCCTTGACCAGAGACCTCAACACTGGGGTTCCAGGTGCACACTCGGCTCTGCCACTTGCTTCCCATTCAGCGGGGGGGGGGGGGGGGGGTTGGGGGCTGCACGTGGCGCCAGCAGTATCTTAGAATGGGTGACAGACAGAATTGCTAAAACCACTCTGAACCCATTTCATGGAGATGAATTTTAATGGAGTGAAAAATAAATTTTTTAAATGAAAATTAAAAAGTGTAACTTTTTTTTAAGGCCTGATTTTGCAAAAAAGCTCAGCACATATTCTACTGAAAAGAACACTTTCAGAAAGGTGCCCAGCAGAGCCTGGCATCCCCCATGGGACACGGCAAGATTGGAAAAGGGGTGGCAAAGCAGGTGGCTAATTTATTTTCACCACTGCCTGTGCAGTAAACAGCATCTTTTTCAAGAACACAAGAGGGAAAACAATGTCATCATGAATTATTTAATAGTTATAAAAATTACTATCTGCAAATACTCATGGATATGCTCAACCCAAAACCTGAATGTGTCTAATGTGAGTGTAAGTCAGCCTGAGATTTCATGAGACGCCTGAGACCCTTGTGGAATGAATACTAGAGAGCATTACTTAGATTTAGACCACTGTCTTTCAGGAGTGATTAGTTTGCACCTTCTCAGCGGTTTTCGCCCTCCTTTTTTTTTTTTTTTTTTTTTTTATTGAGACAGAGTCTCACTGTGTCACCCAGGCTGGAGTGCAGTGGCACGATCTTGGCTCACTGCAACCTCCGCCTCCCAGGTTCAAGCAATTCTTCTGCCTCAGTCTCCCGAGTAGCTGGGATTACAGGCATGCACCACCATAACCCGCTAATTTTTGTATTTTGAGTAGAGACGGGATTTCGCCATGTTAGCCAGGCTGGTCTCAAACTCCTGATCTCAGGTGATCTACCCGCCTGAGGTGGGAGGATCGGCCTCCCACAGTGCTGGGATTACAGGCGTGAGCTGCCGCGCCCGGCCCCATTTTCTCTTGACAGTCTTTCTTTTCCAAACCATCTTTTATCCCAAATCAATCCTCTGAAAGAATGTAGCAGGTCAGTACATGTCATCTACTCAAAAGAATCCTCAACAACTCCTATAAAACACAAAGCCCAAATTTAGACGTTTTAGCTAGGCATTCAAGGCCTTCTGTGATCTAGCCCCTTCCTACCATTCCATATTCCCCAGGCAGGCTCCACCCCTCCAGGGAGGCCTGTGGCAACCCACTTGCCTGTGATGGGGTGAAGAATTCAAGTCCAAAGTGAAGCATTATCCCAGGCTGCGGCCACACACCTAAGCCCCAGCCTCCAACTCAACTTTCATCCATCTGAAACTGATCTGTTGCGCCCCAACTGCCTGATTTCTGGATCTACTTCCTAAGTGGTTCGGAGCAGCAGCATGAAGACACAGAATTAAAGACCCAGCCTTAACATTCAAATCATTATCACCTCCAGGTGGGGCACTCTCTAGGCTCTGGTCCTGATACAGTGTTTTGAGATAGGAGAGAGGGAAGAAGGCAAGAACTGGGGAGACCTGGACACTGACGGGGAACAAGGAGAGGGTGCCCTCAATGACCAAGGTGAGCAGAGAAACCTCAGTTTCCACAAACGTCAGCCTCACTCTGCTCTGATTTGATAAATAGAATAGCCGGAGCTTGTACTTGTGTTTCTAATTTTAAGATATGAAAATGGATCAGCAATATGTTTTTTTGTTTGTTTGGTTTTTGTTTTTTGTTTTGAGACGGAGTCTTGCTCTGTCACCCAGGCTGGAGTGCAGTGGCGCAATCTCGGCTCACTGCAAGCTCCACCTCCTGGGTTCACGACATTCTCCTGCCCCAGCCTCCCAAGTAGCTGGGACTACAGGCACCCGCCACCATGCCTGGTTAATTTTTTTTGCATTTTTAGTAGAGACGGGGTTTCACCATGTTAGCCAGGATGGTCTCGATCTCCTGACTTCATGATCCGCCCACCTTGGCCTCCGAAAGTGCTGGGATTACAGGCGTGAGCCACCACGCCCGGCTGGGTCAACAATATGTTAATCAAGCTGACCTGAGCCCTTCCTGGCCAGGCTGCAGCCTCCGCTGGGCCAGGGTTGGGTGTTGCACTGTTGTGGATCTGTTGTCCAGGGCTCCACCTCTCTAACTGGGCTGCTTTCCTGCCTTCCAGGGTGGAGAGGATGTCTCTGGATTTGAACAGACAAGGCCAAGATAAAGGCCCTGCCTCCCCTCCAGTACTGCTAATTCCTCCTGCTTTGTCTTTCCCATGGGCCACCCCTTCTGGTCTACAGGTAAGTTGGCCCCCATCGAAGCAGAGGAGAAGGCATGAGCCCCCCGATTCCTCTAGCAATGGCCCAGTGTCTATGCACTGGGCCCAGGAGTCAGAGATGTGGGTGTAAACATGGGCAGTACCCTTTGCCAGTTATGGAACCTTGGGCACGTTATGAATCTAATCTCAGTGTTTTCCTCTGTAAAATGGATATGGCAATTGTACTTACCTCATATGACTGGTGTACAGATTATATGAGAGAATAAGTAGGCTGGAGCCTAACAAAGGAAAAGCCTAGATGCTAAAGAATTGGGAAGTCAAACAGTCTGAACTGTGTTTCTGGGAGACAATTCCAGTGGCAGCAGAAAGGGGATTTGGAAGTCTTAGAAAGAATCCATGAACCTCAGGCATCCATTCAGCTGCTGACTCCAGGTGGCCCCTTGTTCCCAACCAGCCTTCCTGGAACAAAGGATCTGGCCTGTTGCAGCTAAGGGTAACTTGGGAGGGGTGAGGGTGGCAAGGAACCACAGGTGGGAGTTCTTTCTACAGCATTCTCTTGCATTACAAGATTTCTAGGGTGGCCGGGCGTGGTGGCTCACACCTGTAATCCCAACATTTTGGGAGGCCGAGGCAGGTGGATCACCTGAGTTCAGGAGTTTGAGACCAGCCTGGCCAACATGATGAAACCCCATCTCTACTAAAAATACAAAAATTAGCCAGGTGTGATGGCGCATGCCTGTAGTCCCAGCTACTCGGGAGGCTGAGGCAGGAGAATCATTTGAACTCAGGAGATGGAGCTTGCACTGAGCGGAGATCCTGCCTTTGCACTCCAGCCTGGGTGACAAGAGTGAGACTTCATCTCAGAAAATAAAAATATATAGGGTCTCTTGTCAAAAATCACCCTTTCACAGATCTTTGAGATGATTTCCTCTCCTCTGATTTAACATGGCGAAGGCTCGTTTATTTCAGCATGGAGGTTAGAAACATTAGAGAAAGTTGTAATGAGAGGAATTAAGATGAGTCCTTCCTCTAACTGGTACTACAGGGATCTATATCACATTAGGAGCCTGCTGTGATAGGCAGAATCATGTCCACGCAAAATGTCACCACCCTAACCCCCAGAAACTGTGACTATGATGCCTTACATGGCAAAAGTGACTTTGCAAACGTGATTAAGTGAAGGACCTCGAGATGGAGAGATTCTCCTGGAATATCCCGGTGAGCTGGATCTAATCACACGCGTCTTTAAGACCGGAGAACCTGTGCCAGCTCCCCAGGCTGTCGTAGCGTTGCTCTTCTGGGTGCTGGTGACTTTCCACTCATGAGAAAGACCGTGGGGCTGGGCCCTTCCTCTCCTCCCAGCCTGAGCCTTTTCCAGTCACTCTCGTTGTTCTGAAAGCTTCCTGCTCTCTCCTATCCCGCAGGCCGTGGGAGGCTTGTTAGCACACATTTCTATGGCGCCTCCTCCCAGAGGCGCAGGGCTCGGGCGCTTTTGGAAACGTGACGTCCCGCAGAGGCCTCGGAATTACTCAGCATTCACATGCCGTTTCACGCTCCGTGGGCACGTGTCCTTCTCTCCCCAAATTTAACCCCTCTGGGCCTCAATGTCTCCACCTGGGCTGGAGCAGAATGGTGTCTGGAGTCTCTTTCAACTGCCAGCAGGGAGCTGTGACTCTCCAGGATTTGCTCTGAGTCCCTGAGGCACCCTTGGCTACAGAGAAGCAGTGACAACCAAAGGAAGCTTCCTGAGCCTTCCTTGTAAGGCCAGACTTCTGGGTGGCCAGAGCCTGGGCCTCCCTCCGCCCCTTCCTAGCTGGGGCCGGAGCAAGTGACCTCATGTCTCTGCGCTCTCGCTTCCCCACCCGCAAAACAGGGACGCCAGGGGTCTCTACCTGAGAAACCAAAGGGAAGAAGGCAGCGCGCAGTGCCTAGAGGGCAGGGCGCAGGAAGGGGAGCTGCTGCCGCTGTCTGGGGATCGGGCCCGTGGGTGTCACTGGCACTGTGGCTCGTGTGCCATTGACATTATTTCCATGACATATTGTGGAATAGTCACTCTGTTTCAACGACTGGGCAGAAGGAACCAGAGATCCTGGTCCTTGCTCCCGAGGAGACGCTCACACCTGCCGAGGGGCACAGACCACGCCCAGCCCCAGCAACGCTCCTATCTGGAGTCTTCACTGCGCATCCTCAGCCTGCCTCCCTCTGCTCGCACCAGGGGCCTAGAAACAGCACCCGAGGGCAGCCAGCAGGGCCCACGTCCTGTGCAGATGGCACCGAGCGAGGAGAGGGGAGGAAGAGGTGAGGTGGGCACCCACCAGGACGGATGAGGCAACCGCCAGGCACATGCATGCACACTCACACATACACGTGAAGGTTCGTTCTCACACACAATTATACACACAAACGTGAAGGTACATTCTCACACACTCACAATCACACTCACATACCCACTCACGCACAAACATGAAGGTACGTTCTCACAATCACACACCCACTCGGAATCACACACAAACGCAAAGGTGTGTTCTTACACACTCACAATCATACCCACTCACATTCACACACAAACGTGAAGGTAAGTCTCACAATCATGCTCAAATACCCACTTGCACACACAAACATGAAGGTACATTCTTACACCCAATCACACACACCCATTCACACTCACACACAAATGTGAAAGTACATACACATAATCACACCCACTCACACTCACACGAAGGTACGTTCTCACAATCACACACCCATTCACACACAAACGTGAAGGTATATTCTCACACACACAATCACACTCACCCACTCACACAAACGTGAAGGTACATTCTCTCTCACACACACACACGAAGGTACGTTCTCACACACAATCACAC
>NW_012111919.1:7115370-7120974 GCF_000951035.1 Colobus angolensis palliatus | reverse complement strand
CACACACAATCACACTCACCCACTCACACAAACGTGAAGGTACATTCTCTCTCACACACACACACGAAGGTACGTTCTCACACACAATCACACACCCACACACACAAATGTGAAGTACATTCTCACACAATCACACACCCACTCACACAAACGTGCAGGTACATTCCCACACACCATCACACTAACACACCCACACACAGAAACATGAAGGTACGTCCTCATACACACACACTTACACAAACATGAAGGTGCATTCTCTCACACATACACACACACCCACACACACAAACGTGAAGTACGTTCTGACACAATCATGCTCATACACCCACTCGCACACACAAACACGAAGGTACATTGTCACAAGCACACAATCACACCCACTCACACACAAACATGAAGCTACATTCTCACACACACACTCGCACTCACACCCACTCACAAATGCGAATGCATTTTCACATGCACGTTTACACACACACACACAAACACGAATATACATTGTCACACACGCACTCACACACAAACATGAAGGTACAATTCTCACACACACACAGGCCAACGTGAACATACATTCTCAGACATGCACACTCACACATCCACTCATGCACACATATGTGAAGGAACGTTCTCGCACACACACCCCACTCTCACACCCACACACATTCCTCACACCCCTCCTCACATTCACAGTCCTGCACACACACACTCACACCCAGCCACGGTGCCCAAGAAGTGACCCTGTGAGAGTCAGGGAGACTCCAACACGGGGCAGAAGAAGGGAGAGACCAGGAACAGAGACAAAGAAGTGAGGACACAGGGACAGACTGGCCGGTGCTGTCGATGCTGTCAGAGGAAGACTGCGCTGGAGTCAAGGGGCCCCAGATGCAGTCATGGAGAGGACTAGGGGCAGGCAGCCAGCCCAGCCATGCAGGCCACGCTGGGGCAGAAGTGCTCAGGGCTGCTCAGCTGTCTGCTGTGAGATACTGGTAACTCCAGTTGACTTGTTCCATTGAGATCTGCCCACCATGTTGGTACCCATGAATCCCCTCCTTCCTGACAAGGATCCTGACTAGGGGTTAATGCTGTCACTGCACCACAGAGACACAGGCTTGGGGGGCTCAGTAATTGGTCTGAGGTCCTCAGCTCTCATCAAGACCATGCTCAAAGCTGAGCTGATTCCAGAGAGCCAGCTTTCCCTAGGGTACCATACGCCTCTCCTCCAGGTGACAGGATCCAAGCTGCTGAGCCTCTGAGCCAGCAGGAATGGATGAGGGGTGTCGGCCCTGTGCAGGATGCTTGAGTATCACATGCCACATTCCCCCGGTCCCCCTCTCTACTCCCGTTACTGCTGCAGGCACACCCCAGCAGCACCTTGCCAGGTATCTGCACTGAGGATCCATTTCCTTCCCAGGCGCTCACCGCTTAGCCTTCTTTGCACAAACCTGGAAGAGCCAGGGAGAGAACACCCTGACTGGCGACCCTTAACCAACAGGGAAGGATGGCAGGAGGATGAATACCCACCTCTGCCAGCCCTTCAGTGGAAAGCTCTGAGGTGCCTTCTGCAAGGCTCGTAAGACAGTCCCAGCAGGATCAAGGCCCCTCCCACACCGGTGGCCAACTCCGTAACAAAACCTCATATTTACCGGCTTTCCTGCCTTCTCTGTTTTGAACTTCCCAGGCTCCTGCTTTGTCTCCCTGGAATCACTTCCCCTGTTAAACCACCTGCATGCAGGCCTTGTCTCAGGTTCTGCTTTCAGGCCCCAAACAGGGCTCTCCTGGTGCCCAGCACCAGGGCAACTAATGATCTTCTCTCTCCCATTTCTGTTTTCCCCCAGGACACAGAGTTCTGCTCTGATCTATTGTTTGCTGGATTCAAGAGCCACCACATTTCCCGGGGGAGGGGGAGAACCATTCTTGTTTATCCAATAACAATTCTCAGCCATCATCTCTAGTCTTGAACCACACAAACAAAAAGGTGCCTTCAGCAAAGAGGTATCCCATCCAGGCAGATGCTGGGTTGAGGTTGAGGGGTCAGGATGCCCTCCAAGCTTTGATCTAAGTCCATGATTCTGTCTTCCTTTTAGGAGAAGCTGCAGGGGCAAGTCACCTGTGCAGCCATTTGAGGTCCTGAGTTATGTGTGTTTAGATTTCCTGTATCATTTGATTATAAAAGCGAAGCATGCCAGTTGTCCAGGTTACATCAATACAAAATGTATAGCTTGGAAAATAAAAACACCTCCCCCATAATCCCACCCTTTTCACTCGAAGGTGGTTATTTTTCATTGCCCTGGGACCAGGACATTCTCAGCATCGGGGAATGAGGCCAGTTGGTCCCTTCGGGGACAACCAGTGCCGTTACAAAGTACCGTTTCTTCTTAGGGAGACTTCTATTCATTCAATGAATGTTTTTTGAGTATCTACTAGGTGCCAGGTACCGGGCAAGCCACTGTGAGGAGAAGGATGAGGCCCTCGTGGCATTTTCCCTGAGCTCCTCTGTGACAGGATGTCGAGCAGCTCTCTTGACCAGGAATATTCACCCAGATGCTTCTGGCTCCCCAGGAGTCCTTGCAAGGGGCTACTGCTGTCCCAATGTGCTTCCCACATCCACAGGGAAGGGCTGTGCCAGAAGCCAGGATGCAGAGCAGGGATGGGACTGTGCTGTGCTCTTCCTGTGGCTGGGCTTTTGTGGGGAGGCTCCAGCCACCCGGGGGGGCCTGCCTTTCAGGCCCATCAGACCCTTCCCTCTTGCCCTGAAAGGCCCTGTCTCTGATCATCTCAGCCAGAAGTCACCCCCAACTGTAACCTGTGTACACCTGAGGGTCTGCCTCATGGGTGCCTTGGCAGAACTGGCAGGCTCCTCTGGTTTCCCCAGTGCCCGCTGAGCAGGGACCCACAGCAGAGAGATAGGGACAGTGGAAGGACAAGGAGTGGGACTGTGAAGCCAGCAGGCAGGGACTGGAGAGGAAGGAGATCAATTTGTTGTTGTTTTTATATGAGGGTGCCTCTGTGTGGAACTCTCTCCGTTCATGGGGTGGGTGGGGAAAGGAGGCTGGGGTATGAGTGGTGGCAGAGGGCCCAGCAGAGAACCCTCTCAGCTCAGGAGCTGGGCATGGCTTTGCGGGCAGGGTGCTCCACTGAGAACCATAGGGCTGGCATGTGTGCCAAGAAAAGGGAAGGGGCCCAAAGAGGGTGCAACACAGTGTCTTTTGTGCCAAAGCAGGACCAGGCACGATATTTATCAGCCTTTTAAAAAACATTAGCACAGCTCTCCCCCTACCCCCACTGTTTTTTGAGATAGGGTCTCACTCTGTTGCCCAGGCTGGAGTGCAGTGGTGTGATCTTGGCTCACTGCAACCTCTGCCTCCTAGGGTCAGGCGATTCTCCCACCTCAGCCTCCTGAGTAGCTGGGACTTCAGGCACCCGCCACCACGCTCGGCTAATTTTTGTATTTTTTGGTAGAGACAGGGTTTTGCCATGTTGGCCAGGCTGGTCTCAAACTCCTGACCTCAAGATCCACCTGCCTCGGCCTCCCAAAGGCTGGGATCACAGGTGTGAGCCACTGCTCCATGCTGTACTTACATCTCCCTTTGTAAAACATAAAAGTCATGTCCTCTTTAACATCATGTGACATTTCAAAATAAATGTTTAAACCTCCAGCAAAGGCTGGGTGCGGTGGCTCACGCCTGTAATCCCAGCACTTTGGGAGGCCGAGGCGGGCGGATCACAAGGTCTGGAGATCGAGACCATCCTGGCTAACATGGTGAAACCCCGTCTCTACAAAAATTGAGCTGGGTGTGGTGGCGCATGACTGTAATCCCAGCTGCTTGGGAGGCTGAGGCAGGAGAATGGCGTGAACCCAGGAGGCGGAGCTTGCAGTGAGCTGAAATCGCACCACTGCACTCCAGCCTGGGCGACAGAGCGAGACTCCGTCTCAAAAACAAAAAACAAAACAAAACAAAACCCTCCAGCAAAGGCCAGGCATGGTGACTCACACCTGTATTCCCAGTACTTTGGGAGGCTAAGGTGGGTAGATCACTTGAGGTCAGGAGTTGGAGACCAACCTGGCCAACATGGCGAAACCCTGTCTCTACTAAAAATACAAAATTCAGCCAGGCATGGTGGCGGATGCCTGTAATCCCAGCCACTTGGGAGGCTGAGGCAGGAGAATTGCTTGAACCCAGGAGGTGGAGGTTGCAGTGAGCTGAGATTGCCACTGCCCTCCAGCCTGGGCGACAGAGTGAGACTCTGTCTCACAAATAAACAAATAAATTGCCTTCCTTTTTAAAAAACAAAAACAAAAAACCACAAATAACACCCTCCAAAAAAAAAATCCCCCCGAAAACCCAAAAACCTCCAGCAAATTAAAACAGTGGGGCAGCTCAGCACAGTGGCTCATCTGCTCTTTGGGAGGCCAAGGTGGGCAGATCACTTGAGGTCAGGAGTTCAAGACCAACCTAGCCAACATAGTGAAACCCCATCTACTAAAACTACAAAAATTAACCTGGGCTTGGTGGTGTGCGCCTGTAATCCCAGGTACTCGGGAGGCTGAGGCAGGAGAATCGCGTGAACCCGGGTGGCGGAGGATGCAGTGAGCGGAGATCACGACACTGCACTCCAGCCTAGGTGACAGAGACTCCTTCTGGAAAAAATATAGAAATAAAATAAAACAAATGGGGCAAAGTTTTGCTTTATTTAAATTACCATCCTCCTATATGTGATGTTAGGTCCCCTTCCTTTGGGATCAAAGCCCTGAGAAGTTTGGGGCTGAAGTTGGCGCCTTTTCAGACAGAGTGTGAGGGAATGGTAGAAACAGCAGTGGCAGGATCGATTCTCTAATGGATCCATTCTCTGAGGGATGCAAGGTGATGCCTGAGGTTCTGGAAGGGGTGCCCGCGGGTAACTCTCAGGTGTACGGGGAGGCAGCTCCATCCAGGGTCTGGATGGACGAGTTTCTCTCCCCTCTGTTCATTTCTTCAGCTCTCCCCAGGGGAGATGACCCCCTATTGCTGCTGGCTGTCCTCAGCACCCACCTCCCCACACGTGCTTTTGTCCCAAAACATTCTCTCTCCTCTTCCTTTATTTAAATTCCCAAAGCCTGTAGTTGATCTTAGCACGGTGTTCTGTCAAATGCAAGGAAAATAATTTATGCTATGGTGTAAGAGACTTACAGGTTTAACTATTCAAAGGAGCATTTGCATCTTTAAGGGAGAGTTTGTGAACTCAAACACATCTCAAACGGGTAGAATGTGCACGGGAAATCTCTTCGAAGCAGGGTCTCAGGAACTCTTCCAGTTCCACGTGTGTGGTGCCCACCGGGCCACCGCCACCCGCCTCCTGCGAGCAGGACAGGGCTCCGTTGCCGGGCCCCTCTGCAGAAAGCTCAGGCCCGGCGCTCCGGAGTCTGGGCTCCCGGGGTGGGCGGGGATACTTAGGCCCCACGCGCCCCGTAGTGGAGCGGTCCCCAAACCTGAGCCCCGGCCTCTGCCCGCCCGGAAGGAAGCCGTGGCGGAGGAGGGGGCGGCGGCGGGGTGTCCCTAGCGCGCCTCACCTGCAGGCGGGCGCGTCTCGGTCTTCCATCCTCCTAGACCGGGCCTGCTCGCGGGA
>NW_012111919.1:7095561-7114595 GCF_000951035.1 Colobus angolensis palliatus | reverse complement strand
AGCCCTCGCGGGGACCGTCCCGGAGCACGCGGTGGCCGAGTTCCCGCACAGGTAAACGCAGGGGCAGGGCCAGGCTTCCGGGGGGAAGACAGCGCCCTGAGCGTGGGAAGGGGGCCGGATCCGAGCCCGAGTCTCCAAGGGCTTGGTGGAAAAAGGAAGTAAACAGAAGGAAGGCTCAGGAATCCCCAGGATGGTCCTAGTTTCTTTCCGGCACATTTTATTTCCAGCTTCTAAGGACTGGGCCTGGAGGGAATTTAGGTGAGGAAGTCAGGGACTGAGAAAGAAGAGATGACAGACAGAAACCGGGTGCCAGGGATGGAGAGGCGGCTAGGCCCTTCCACAAGCCAGGGACAGGAAATTGAGTGTCTGGCGTGGATAGGACTAAGTGTGCGTGCCGTGGGCGGTGGTGTGAGCCGGGGGTGGCAGGGAAGGCCCTGGATTGGGAGGCTCTTGCAGCAGAGATCCTTTTATGAGGGTTAGGGCGGGTCATGGGGAAACCACAAGGTAGGAGGGAAGAGGTGCTTCTACTCAGCAATGCCCTTTTCAGTTCTAGCTGATGAGTGCTCCCTGTGCCCTGGAAACCCGCTCTGCGTTCCTGCTGGAGGTGGCCGCCCCTCCGCCCCAGCCAAGAAGAGGCTCTTAGCCCTCCCCAGGTCTCAGCGAGCCCTGAGAGGTAGCCCAGTCCAGAGCGCTTCCTCTGATCCCGGTCCGCTTCTCTAGGGCCGGTAGCAGACACCAGCCAGGATGCCGAGGAACCAGGGCTTCTCCGAGCCCGAGTACTCGGCCGAGTACTCAGCCGAGTACTCCGTCAGCCTGCCCTCCGACCCTGACCGCGGGGTGGGCCGGCCCCATGAAATCTCGGTCCGGAACTCGGGCTCCTGCCTGTGCCTGCCTCGCTTCATGCGGCTGACCTTCGTGCCGGAGTCCTTGGAGAACCTCTACCAGACCTACTTCAAAAGGCAGCGCCACGAGACCCTGCTGGTGCTGGTGGTCTTTGCTGCCCTGTTTGACTGCTACGTGGTGGTCATGTGTGCCGTGGTCTTCTCCAGCGACAAGCTGGCTGCCCTCGCCGTGGCTGGAATTGGACTGGTGTTGGACATCATCCTCTTCGTGCTCTGCAAAAAGGGGCTGCTCCCGGACCGGGTCACCCGCAGAGTGGTGCCCTACCTGCTGTGGCTGCTCATAACTGCCCAGATCTTCTCTTACCTGGGCCTGAACTTCACGCGTGCCCACGCGGCCAGTGACACCGTGGGCTGGCAGGTCTTCTTCGTCTTCTCCTTCTTCATCACGCTGCCCCTCAGCCTCAGCCCCATCGTGATCATCTCCGTGGTCTCCTGTGTGGTGCACACCTTGGTCTTGGGGGTCACTGTGGCCCAGCAGCAGCAGCAGGAGCTGAAGGGGATGCAGCTGCTGCGGGAGGTGAGTCCTGCCCACTGTCCCCCTGTGGCGTCCTCTCCAGCAGCACTCACCAACGTGGCACTTGTTGGAGTCGGTGTTTGCTTTGCCTTTGAGTCCAAATGTGTTCTGGGGGCCTCCAGGGCTCTAACCTCCCTCCCTAGTGCCTGCCTTTGCACCCCTGTACCATTGCCCGGAGTCTGCCTGTGCTTGGCCCCAGGGAAAGGAGGATGTCAGGGCACTGGGCCTCAGGGCCACTCTTCACCTGTGCCTAGCCTAAGTGTGTGACAGGAAGGTCCACCCAGGGCTGGTCTTGAGGCAGCATTGTCCTGGCCATTCCCTGTCAGTGACCCTGGCGAGGAGGACCTCCTGTGGGAAGAGGGCTCCTCGATTCCCATCTCTCCCGCAACACTGCCTAGCCGTGTGGACTCAGTGCCCCTTTGCCAAATGGGGATAACATCTGCCCTGCCTGCGTGACACGGTTGTTGTCAGGATCGCAGGCGATTGGGGGAAAGCACGTTAGGATACATGAAGGGCTGCACAGAGGGAAGACGCAAGTGTCCTATTTCCTGCCTCCGGGCAGCTCGGGGTGCCTGGGGAGTTCTATGAAGTAGAGAATGGCAGTCTCCCCACTGAAGGTGTGGTGTGGGCATGCAAATAGGGACAGTCATGCCGGCCACTGTGACATAGGATCTGCTGGTCCTGGAGCGCGTGTTCTACTGGAAGGGGTGGAATTTCGGCCTCAGTTTAACTATTATTTATAGTATTGGGGTGGAATTTCGGCCTCAGCTTAACTATTATAGTATTGTGTTCCCACCAAGTGCTGGGCCCTCAGGGGCTGCAGAGGCCAGGGGACCCGAGGGACAGTAGGCAGTGTGTGTCCCTGGGGAGCCAGCAAGCCGGTGACCAGAGGCGGAGATGTCTGCATCTGGGTTTGATGCCCAGCCTGCCAGCCTTATGCCAATGATGGTCAAGAGAGGCTCCCCACTTCCTGCCCCTGCAGTGCTCTGTCTGGTAGAGACGTCTTAACTCCCACGCCAGCTCTGTTCTGTGGTTAGCGGGGCTGGGGTAGAGTCAGCTCTGAAGCGGTGACCTTCTGGGTATCAGGAGAGGCAGGGCGTGTCCAGAATCCTTGCTGACTGATGTGAGCCTCTAGCAGCCATGGAGGTCAGTGCCTGGGCCCTGGAGACCAGGTGCTATGGGCAGGCCCAGGGTGGACGGACAGAATCTTCCACTTCTCTGCTAATTTCTCCAGTCATGCCTCAGCCTGCTGATTTGATCTAGAAATGGGTAGAGGATGTTAACATAGGCAGGGGCCTGGCAGGGCATCTAGTACAGGCTCGCCATTTTACAGAGGAGGAAAGAGAGCTAGGTGATAACTGGTTCACTGTCACCCAGCACTTTGGTGGCAGAAACAGGACGGGAGCCCAGGCATTGACTTCCAGCCCAGGGCTCATTTGTGTGTGTTCCATGGAGCACCGAGAGCTGCCTGAGAGCAGGAGCTTTGCTTCCCATCCCACCTCCTGGGGACAGTGGCTGTTTGCTGCCCTGCTGTCCCTACCCCAAATCTCTGTAGAGGGGGCTATGAGTTTCTGGTCATCAACTAGGTGGAAACACCAGTCTTGTCTCTTCAGGCCATGCATTAGCCAGTTCCAGGTTCTTTTTTTTTTTTTTTTTTTTTTGAGACACAGTCTTGCTCTGTCACCAGGCTGGAGTGCAATGGCGCAATCTCAGCTCACTGCAACCTCCGCCTCCCGGGTTCAAGGTATTCTGCCTCAGCCTCCCGAGTAGCTGAGATTACAGGCATGCGCCTCCACGCCTGGCTAATTTTTGTATTTTTAGTAGAGATGTGGTTTCACCATGTCGGCCAGGATAGTCTCGATCTCTTGACCTCATGATCCGCCCGCCTCAGCCTCCCAAAGTGCTGGGATTACAGACATGAGCCACTGTGCTGGGGCGCCCCAGGTTCTTTTTAAGCTTAAGGTCTGAGGTCTGGGGATGACTGGTCTCTCTAGCTCCATCTCCTCAGGTGGACAAGGAGCTTATTTTGAGGCTCCTGGAGCTTCCAGGGAAAAGGACTGCAAAGATGTGGCCACAGGGCTGGGCCGGGGCCTGGGTGCCCTACCATGTGGCTGCTTAGAGATCACTTCTAAACTCATGATGGTTTTCCTTTGAGTACTGCTAAGACATAAAACCCTAAAACTTAGCAAACAGAAAAAAAAAAAAAAAGATAGAAATCAAGAATAAAAATATTAGCATCCCAGAGGAGCCTGACCTTGGCATGGAAGTAGTGCCTGGGAGGCAGCTTTGGGAGCAGAGCAGGAGGGGCAGAGGGCTCTCAAGGTCCGATTGGGAGCCTGAGATCGAAGGAGAAGGCCCCAGCTTACAGTGGGCTGTGTTCCAGAAGCTTCTGAGTCACTGGTTGGGACTAATGTGACTTTTTAAAAGGTGCCTGGGTTCCCAGGCCCACCCACCAGAGTCTTCCTCAATTCACAGCATCCCAGAATTTGGCCTCTGAAGACGATGGCAACAGGGCTGGGCATGGTGGCTCATGCCTGTAATCCCAGAACTTTGGGAGGCTGAGGCAGGCAGATCACCTGAGGTCAGGAGTTCAAGACTAGCCTGGCCAACATGGCGAAACCTCGTCTCTACTCAAAATACAAAAATAAGCCAGGAGTGATGGGGCGCGCTTGTAATCCCAGCTGCACAGGAGACTGAGGCAGGAGAATCACTTGAACCCAGGAGGTGGAGCTTGCAGTGAGCCAAGCTCACACCACTGTACTCCAGCCTGGGCGACAGAGCAAGATTCCGTCAAACAACAACAACAACAGCAAACACGGGCTGCAGCAGCCTGCGTTGCTATGGGGAGGGATACCTGGGACAGCGGTCTCCCTGAGCCGTGGCGTGAGGCGTCATTCACCTCCCCTGCTGCTGTTGTCTCCTGGGATGTGGGCCCCATCAAGGATGGGGGGCAGGGGCTGGAGGATAGGATGCAAGAACCAGGGGGCTAGACCCCTCCTACTCAGTGTAGGTCCCAGAACTTTCTCCAGACCCCAGACCCCAGGCACCACCTTTCTCCTGCCCATGTGCTTCCCCTTGTCTTTCTCTCTCCCATCCCCTGTTGGCTCTGGCTGGCAACTCCCTCCAGGGTCGGTGGGGGATGAATGCAGTTTCCCAGTTGGAAGTAGACACCTGGATTTCTGGGGGCTTGTGAGTTTTGTGATTTTGTTGCTGCTGTCACTGGCAGCATGAAGCTTTGCCAATGTCAAAAGTCTTCCTCCTCTGCAGCCCTTATCCCTCCATGCCCATGCGCAGCTCTGTGGGGAAGGACGGAAGGTACACATGGGGCTGCGGCAGCCTGAGAGGTCGGAGGCCAGCCAGACAGCCTGTTCTGGGCTCCTCTCAGGAGGCCGGCGGGTGGGGTTCTGACAGGAAGAGCAGGTGATCAGAGTGTGGGATGGGGTGGGGCTAGGGCCCCATCAGTGCGTTAATAAATGAATATTGCTGAGCAGCATGGGCCTTGCAGCCTGCAAGGTCAGGGGATAAGGAGGGTGAGGCCACCTGACACTCAGGCTGTGCTGGGGTGGGGAGGATGTTCTGGGAGCCACCTTGGGTGGGGAGGGACCTGACCAGTGGTTCTCACGACCCATCCTCTAGCCCCTGCCTGTCCCCCATTCTTTTTTTTTTTTTTTTTGAGACGGAGTTTCGTTCTTGTTGCCCAGGCTGGAGTGCAATGTTGTGGTCTTGGCTCACTGCAACCTCCTCCTCCCGGGTTCAAGTGATTCTCCTGCCTCAGCCTCCCAAGTAGCTGGGATTATAGGCAGCCGCCACCATACGTGGCTATTTTTTTTTGTATTTTTAGTAGAGACGAGGTTTCACCATGTTGGCCAGGCTGGTCTGGAACTGCTGACCTCAGGTAATCTGCCTGCCTTGGCCTCCCAAAATGCTGGGATTATAGGCGTGAGCCACTGTCCAGAGGAGGAAACAGGACAAAACAGAGGGTGATAACTGGTTCACTGTCACCCAGCACTTTGGTGGCGGAAATAGGACAGGAGCCCAGGCATTGACTCCCAGCCCAGGGCTCATTTGTGTGTGTTCCATGGAGCACTGAGAGCTACTCCATGGCTCCCCCATCCCAGGAGGCAGCACAGGCCCAGAGCAGCCAGAAGGGACGGCAGATGGATCAGGAGGAGCTGAAGCTGGCAGTGTTTGCCCATTTCGCTCTCCTGGCCTGGGTCCTGCCCCAGGACCTGTTACAGAATAATTTGCCCTTTACTGCTCTAAACTGCCCCTGGGCTGGGTGAGGAGGAAGGAGGGGGCTGGGCTTAGGACCAGTACCTGCGGGACCAGCAGCCAATGGGTGCAGACAATGGGGAAGGCAGCCAGGATGGTTGGGGGTGGTTGGGGGGCGTGCCTTTAGCATGTGGCAAAGTAGGGACTAGGAACTGCTGACAAATATTTTGTACCCTTACTTCAGAGCAGAAAGGCTATTTGGGAGCAAAATTCTCTCATGGAATGAAGAGCCTGTGAAGACCTTTTTCCACCAAGTAAAACATGAGGAAGCTGTGGATGTGCAGTTTCTTTCACACCTGCAAATTACACAGCAATCATTCACCCAGGGAAGGAACATTTGCTCCTAGGGGCTGGAGGGAGCTGCCATAGGGAGGGTGAGAGGAAGCTGAGGCTTCCAGAGACACCCTGTCTGCAGAAGGCAGGTAGCTGTTGCATGCATCTCACCCGGTTTAATCCTGGATGTTACTGGCTCCATTTCACAGATGAGGGGACTGAGGCTTAGTGAGGTTGAGAGGAGGTAGTGGGGCTGGATTACAGGGGAGGGGTCACCGGTGGGTAAGAAAGGTGGAATGGGGGACTTCCCTGAAAGCCTCTCTTTCTCTGGAACCCAGACATCTGGGCCTCCTCCTCCTTTTCTGGCTGCCCCCAAATGTAATTTTGCTAAGCAACATGACTGAACAGTGTCAAGAGATGGCAGTCCCTAAGGTATAACAGGAGGCACCCCCTTCTCCCCATGGGAATTGGATGCAAAGAGGGGAGAAGCCCATGACGACGTTCCCTGTGGGCATGTGGCCAGGAGTACGTGAGAAAGGCAGGGGGCTGAATTGAAACAGGAGCTGGTGTGGGGTGTGGTGGGCAGGAAGCAGCAGGCCTGGGGGCTTTCAGCCTTCAGGAAGCAGGCTGCGGGGAAAGGCGTGCAGGACACAGGGCAAGAGGAGGCAAACTCAAGCCAGTCCTGGCTCTTTGGCCCTGGGTTCCTCTGCTGACCAGGGGTGGGAAAGAAGCCGTCATCCCTCCATGGAGAGTATGCAAATGTGCATCAGCGGAGGGTCCAGGGAACGGAACAGTGACGACCTGCATAGAAGGGGACTGCAGGGCCATCAGATCCAACTGCATGTGAGGAGGAATAATCAGTCATTGAACATGTAAACAACTTTGCAGAAAATCACCCCTCCATCCTTTCCCCATCGCAGCTTTCTGTGGCCTTTTCTGATCCCCATCTGTGTGTAAACAGAGCTTTCCCAGTTTGTCATCGTCGTGCATATGCAATTTAGGCCCCACCTTTCACCCACATTATTTCCCTGACAGTTTGCTGTGAACATTGGACTCCTCATGTTTATTATTTTAAATCAGCGCTTTATAGTCAGTGGGTATTTCTAGAGAGGAAACGGAAGCCCAGGGCTGGGCCAGTGGTGGGTGACTGGGTAGTTTTATACCCACATGCAGGCATGCACACACACACAAACACGCGCACACATGCTCACTCCTGGGCTTGATCTGCCCAACCTTCTGGGTAAACCCTCTGAGAAATGGAATGACTGGGATGTCAGGGTTATTCACATTCTGTAGTTTCTTCATAAACAAACAGCAAATCCCACGAGGGTGGTCCAACACTGGATTAATATTCCAGCACCGCTGTCTGCCCCCAGCTGCCCCCCCACCAAATTATACATTCTTTTTGTTTTTTCTTTTTTTCTTTTTCTTTCTTCTTCCTTTTTTTTTTTCTTTTTCCCAAATAGAAACAGGGTTTCACCACGTTGCCCAGGCTGGGCTTGAACTCCTGAGCTCAGGCGGTTCACCTCCTCCGCCTCCTAAAGTGCTGGATTACAGGTGTGAGCCCCTGCGCCCAGCCATCACCAAATTACACATTCTTGATGATAGATTCCATGGGTGTGTGCTCTCACCAACACTGAGACTCAGAGACACATCATGCGTAGGTCGAGGCCCATGAGCAGGGACAGTGAGGAGGTGGCTGTGTTTACTGAGCTCTTGCTGTGTTACAGTTTAGTGCCTTCTGGCAAGAGGCAAATATTATTTCCATTTTACAGATCAGGAAACTGAAATGTGTGACGACTGAAATGACTTGTCCAGGGCCACATAGCTAGTAAGCAGTACAGCAGGATTGGAACCCAGGTCAGTAGGATTTTGGAGTTCCTTCTCATTGGAGTCATAAAAGAACCCCTTAGGTGGTGACCAGTAGCTCATGCCTGGAATCCCAGCACTTTGGGAGGCTGAGGCAGGAATATCATTTGAGGCCAGGAGTTCAAGACCAGCCTGGGCAACATAATGAGACCCCATCTTCACACATACGCACACACACACACACACACCCAAAAGATTCAGCTGGGCTTCGTGGTGTGTGTGTGTGTGTGTTTTTTTTTTTGAGTCTGTCACCCAGGCTGGAGTGCAATGGCGTGATCTTGGCTCACTGCAACCTCCACCTCCTGGGTTCAAGTGATTCTCCTCCCTCAGCCTCCTGAGTGGCTGGGATTTCAGGTGCCTGCCACCATGCCTGGCTAATTTTTTTGTATTTTTAGTAGACACAGGGTTTCGCCACAGCAGCCAGGCTGGTCTCGAACTCCTGACCTCAGGTATCTGCCTGCCTCGGCCTACCAAAGTGCTGGGATTACAGGCATGAACCACTGCACCCAGCCTGGTGGTGTGTGTCTTATACAGGAGGCCGGGGAGGAGGATGGCTTGAGCCCAGGGGTTTGAAGTTACAATGAACTCTGATCACGTCACCCCACTGCAGACTGGGGAACAATGAGACCCTATCTCAAAAAGAAGAACCCCTTAGATCTTCCATCAGAGCCTGTTGAGATAGTTCCAACGGGGTTAGGGTTTTGGTTTCTCAACTCACAAGCATTAGAAGGAGCAGTCTGGGGGATGAGGAGGTGTTTATGGGGGCATCTTCAAGGAGCAGAGATGTCTGGGGTGTTGAGTGTTGCAACCAACAGCCCTCGTGCACCTTCTGTGGCTGTAGGAGGTATTGTTACATTATAGGACAGTGTAGTAACTGATGCGCATAATGGTGACCAACTCCTCAAGAAAATATTAAGGCCAGGTGCAGTGGTTCACACCTGTAATCCTAGCACTTTGGGAGGCCAAGGTGGGCAGATCACAAGGTCAAGAGATCGAGACCATCCTGGCCAACATGGTGAAACCCTGTCTCTACTAAAATACAAAAAATCAGCTGGGCATGGTGGTGCATGCCTGTAGTCCCAGCTACTTAGGAGGCTGAGGCAGGAGAATTGCTTGAACCCGGGAGGCAGAGATTGCAGTGAGCTAAGATTGTACCACTGCCCTCCAGCCTGGTGACAGAGCGAGACTCTGTCTCACAAAAAAAAAAAAAAAAGAGAGAGAAAGAAAATATTAAATTACATTTAGTATAAAGTGCAGTGTAGTATCTAAAAACATTTTCCTCGGGAATGGATAACACAAGTTTGAACAAATAAGCATTATATTTGGAAATTCAGTAATGTGGGATGGCTCATTACTCGGTGTTACTGAATAGATGTCCATTTCTTCACCATGTGTTTTAGTTATCCACTGCTGTGTAACAAACAGCCTGGAAACTTAGGGGCTTAAAACAGTAACAGTTTAAACCTGGGCAACATGGAAAATTCTGTCTCTACAAAAAGTACAAAAATCAGCCAGGCATAGTGGCATATGCCAGTAGTCCCAGCTACTCAGAAGGCTGAGGTGGGAGGATCATGAGCCCAGGAGGCTGCCATGAGCCGTGATCGTGCCACTGCACTCCAGTCTGGGCGACACAGCAAGACCGGTCTAAAAAAAAAAAAAGAAAGAAAAAAGAATGACAGTTTATTGTTTCGCATGATCCTGTGGGTTGACTGTTCAGCTGGGTGGTTTTTGTGCTTCACGTGGCATGGGCTGGGGTCACTCATTTGTCCACCTGCACTGTTTCATTCATCTGTGGCATTCAGTTGCGAGCTATGCTGGCACGTTCTAAGAAGCCTTTACCCACATGTCTGGAGCCTCAGAGCTCTTCCTCCTGACCTCTCCATGTGGCTAGCTTGGGCTTCCTCACAGCATGGTGGTCTCAGAAAGTGGAAGCTATCAGAGTTTTTTAAGGTTAGGCTCACCACTATCAGCTACAAGAGGTCAAGGCTAACTCAGATGCAAGAGGAAATTGATTCTGTCTTTTGATGTTTGAGTGGCGTGTGTAAGAGAGGGAATGAATTGATCGCAGCTGTCTTTTGAGGCTGTCTGAGAAACCAGGAGGCACATGGGGGATGCTGGGAAGACGGAGCTAATTAAAGCCATGAAATTGGGTGGGGTCCAAAATACTCTGTGACCATAGAATGCTTCAAAAGTTAGAAATGTGGCCCAGAGCCCAGTGTTGTTTAACTTCATTAAGATATTGATTCTCTGTAGGATCCAATACATCATTTCTAAGATTTTTAGAAAGTTTCAGAAACGGCATTGTACAGAGAGAAATGATGGCTCAGAATTCATATGTATAGACTGTGCTTTGCCTTATTTGGGTGAGAAGTCATTCTCTTACTTCCTCAAGCATGCAGTGGGCCCTGTGTTCAGGACACTGCCCTAGGTGACAGGATGTGTGGCTTAATCATGGACCCCAGCACCAATCCTGCCCTTTTCTCTCTTCAGCTTAGGTTGGCAGCTTGGCTCTGATGCTTATATTCCTTTTCCAGGAGGTGGAGATTTGCATGCGCACAAGCTTCAGAAACACCAGATAGGATTGGGTTTGCATTTAGGGGGATCATCTTGGTGGACCTGAATGAAGCCGATGCGGTGCAGGAGGCTGGTGAGGGAGTCCAGGCGTGGCACCATGAGGGCCACCCACCAGGACGGAAGTAGGGGATGGAGAAGATGAGTTTGGTTTGAGGTGCCCATGGGACATCTCAAGTGGAACTTGTCAGATTGTTCAGTGGAAAGTTAACACCTTCTGTATACCAGACTTTGTACTCAAGATCTGGAGAAGAAAGATCTAGAGTTGCAGATTTGAGAATCATCAGCATTTAAGTGGCACCTAAAACTGTAGGGAGGCTGAGGGGGTGCCTGGGGAGAGTGTGTAGAATCAAAAGGGAAGGGGGCTTAGAACCCAACACATGGGGCAGGCCAGTGTGTGTGTAGGGGGGTCCTCAGCATGGGACATCCATAACCCGCCCCTGCTTCCTGCCTGGACCCATGATTGTCCCAGGTAGCCTGTGCTGGGTAGATTGGCCATTAGGAAGCAGGAAGCAGTGTCTGTCTGATGGTGTTTTGCACAATTGATGTTCTTGCATTGGGGAGACTTAAGCCTAGCCAAGGTGGGGCCATGGTGCCAGGTGAGGGACTGTTTCCCACAGTTCTACCTGGCAAACAAGGGCACGGGAGTGTGACTGTGTTACGTGGTCGGTGAGGGGTGGATAATGTGTATAGAGACACCTTAAACTACAAAGCACTGTGCAGATGCTAGTTATTTCTTTATTACATTTAATCTTGGCAGACCATCTCTGATCTTTGAACTATGAGTGAATCAGACCAAGTTTCTTCATTATCCTTTTTTCATCTCTTTTCTGTGTAATCAACTAACTCTTTTTCCTTATTGTAAAGGGATTATTGTTAAGAATGTTTCAAATTATAAAATGCTGAATAATATTGCAGAATATTGTACTATTCCTTTTCTGTAGGGCATTTGTCTACTTTTTTTTTTTTTGAGAAGGAGTTTCGCTCTTGTTGCCTAGGCTGGAGTGCAATGGTGCAATCTCAGCTCACCACAACCTCTGCCTCCCAGGTTCAAGTGATTCTCCTGCCTCAGCCTTCCCAAGTAGCTGGGGTTACAGGCATGTGCCACCATGCCCAGCTAATTTTTGTATTTTTGGTAGAGACGGGGTTTCTCCATGTTGGCCAGGCTGGTCTCAAACTCCCGACCTTAGGTGATCTGCCCACCTCAGCCTTCCAAAGTGCTGGGATTACAGGTGTGAGCCACCACACTCAGCTCATTTGTCTACTCTTAATTTTTTTATTTTTATTTTTTCTTGAGAAAGAGTCTCATTCTGTTACCCAGAATGAGAGTGCAGTGGCACAATATCAGCTTACTGCAACCCCCGCCTCCTGGGCTCCAGTGATTCTCCTGCCTTAGCCTCCCAAGTAGCTGAGATTATAGGTGCTCACCACCACGCCTGGCTAATTTTTGTATTTTTGTAGCGATGGGGTTTCGCCATGTTGGCCAGGCTGGTCTCTAACTCCTGAACTCAAGTAATCTGCCCACCTCGGCCTCCCAAAGTGCTGGGATTGCAGACATGAGCCACCGTGCCCGGTCTTGTCTACTCTTAATTTATTGATTTTATTTATATGTCACTTGTATTTTATTTACTTGCTATTGTTGTTTCAGCAGGCCCATCCCCTCTCTCCTTTCCCCCTCCTGGCCATTTTCTGTCTGATGCTTCTTTCTTCTTCTGAGCAGGTTTTCAGTCCTTTCTTCCAGGAAATTCCTCTTTGTGGTTCCTAAGGAATTCACTTTGATTAGAAATGAAACTGTTTCTTTCCTTTTCCCCTTCCCCTCCTCAACAGCACTTTCCTTCTTGTAAACAGTAAAGGACATGTTTCAGAAGAAATCTACCCCTCTCTCGAGCTCCATTCAAAACCCCAGCATAAGTGACTGGACTTGAACTTTCGCAAGATTTCCATGGCTGGGGTTTGCTGTTCACATGTCACTTCAGGACTGGTCTCCAGGAAGTGTAGTTTGGTGTCGGCTGTTAGATTTGGTAGTGGAAGACTGCGACAGCTGCCTGTCCAGCTCTCGGTGGGCTCCTGGACTGCCCTTGAGGGCAGTTTCTCACCCAAGGGGACCAGGCCCTGAGGAATTTATCTCCATGAACCTGAATCTTTTCATTTTTATTTTTATTTTTTTGAGATGGAGTTTTGCTCTCGAGTGCACTGGTGCAATCCTGGCTCACTGTAACCTTCACCTCCTGGGTTTAAGTGATTCTCCTGCCTCAGCCTTCCAAGTAGCTGAGATTACAGGCGCATGCCACCACGCCTGGGTAACTTTTTGCATTTTTAGTAGAGATGGGGTTTCTCCACGTTGGCCAGGCTGGTCTCAAACTTCTGACTGTAAGTGATCCACCTGCTTCGGCCTCCCAAACTGCTGAGATTATAGGCGTGAGCCACCACGCCCAGTCTTGAACCTGATTCTGATAAGACAGATTGCTCAAGGCCTGGTCACCAACCTGATCATGGCAGGTGGACCTTCCCACCTTCTCTGGAGGGCGGCGGGGTGGGAGCCGGGAGTGGTAATACCATGTGTGTCAGTTGGTACATATTTGCTGCCAATTCCTAAGAAACCAAATCAGTAATTTCCTGAAGGGGAATCTGAGCAGAGCGCATGCCATGGTGCTGAGAGGGTTGTTCATCCTCCCACGTGGGGCTGGGGGCCGACCCACTGCCCACAGGCACATTTTCTACTGCACACAACCCTGTCATCTGGAGACAGCCCGAGGAGTGGCACACAGCCTCACCCTCCAGCACCTTTTTGCTCTACTCCTGCCTGTGCTTACAGTTTACTTTTCATTGGTGCAGCAGTGAGCGCTCTGAAACACACATTCCCCCTGTAATTGGGCTTGTAGTTGTTAATATCATATTGCCCGTCTCCAGGGACAAATTTGGGATATTCACTCTTTATTTCAGTGAAGAGCCCAATCTAGGGTGGTTCTTTTTTTTTTTTTTTTTGAAAGAGTCTCACTCTCTCGTCCAGGCTGGAGTGCAGTGGCACAATCTCAGCTCACTGAAACCTCCATCTCCTGAGCTCAAGAGATTCTCCAGCTTCAGCCTCCTGAGTATCTGGGATCACAGGTGTGCACCACCACGACTGGCTAGTTTTTGTAGTTTTAGTAGAGATGGGGTTGCACCATGTTGGCCAGGCTGGTCTCGAACTCCTGACCTCTGGTGATCCGCCCACCTCAGCCTCCCAAAGTGCTGGGATTACAGGTGGCATTTCCTATCCCTTCCATTGTGTCTCAGACCTGCTGGCCTCTACAATTACAGCTTAGTGAAGGGACCCTGTGAGTCTTGGTCGACCCTCACCCCGGGTGACTTTCTGCTTTGGACTCTGGGTCAAAGCACTGGCGCCATAGTCATTGGGTTTGAATCACCAGGAGCTCCCCCACTTCCCAGCTGTGCGATCGGGGGTAAGTTATTTAGTCTGCCTGCCTGGTTTCTCCCTCTGCAAAATGGGTGTGATCATAATATCTTTTTCACTGGGATAGGCAGCAGGCACTAGAAATGGTTGTTGCTCTGGCTGTCACTGTCATCGTTGTGATTATTGGCTTTGATAGGAATTTTAGAAAAGCCTGGCCCAACCGCAAGGGAGGGAAGAGCAGCCCCAGGCTCCTTCCAGGATGTCTCAACGGTGCTTGGTGGCTTCAAGCCCTGCCCTTGCCTCCCTGGTTGGGGTGGCCCTGACATCCCTCCCCGCTTGGCCCTACCACCCTATCATTTTTTCCCAACCCCTGACTGGGGTGTCGGACCCTCAGCCCCTGTTTAATAAATACCCATATTCAACTTTCCTAGACCATTTTTGTCTTAAAAAATGCAAAAACACACTTTACAATTATTCACCATTTCCCCACAGTAACTAAGAAAAACCAAACTGTATCTTCCCATCTCTCTGTAGTGATCATGGCTTTGCTTGCTGGACAGGGCTTTGGTTAGTAACTCTAATAATCAGCGAAAAAGCAAAAACAACACAATAGAGGAATGGCTCATGGGAGGCAAAAGAGAAGAAACTGGCCAGGCGCATTGGCTCACATCTGTAATCCTAACACTTTGGGAGGTTGAGGCAGGCGGATTACCTGAGGTCAGGAGTTCAAGACCAGCTTGGTCAACATGATACAACCCCATCTCTACTAAAAATATAAAAATAGCTGGATGTGGTGGTGGGCGCCTATAGTCCTAGCTACTAGGGAGGCTGAGGCAGGAGAATCACTTGAACCCAGGAGGCAGAGGTTGCAGTGAGCTGAGATTGCGCTGCTGCACTCCAGCCTGGGCGATAGAGATGCTGCCTAAAAAAAAGAGAGAGAAAGAGAGAAGAAACTTACAAGCTGGGTCACCATTTTTTTGGTTACCTTCTAAATGTTGGAGAGAATGTGCTTTTCACATGAAGTTCTCCACAGAGACAAAGAATAGTGTACTTTTTTCTTTTTTCTTTCTTTTTTTTTTTTTTTGAGATGGAATTTCACTCTGTGGCCCAGGCTGGAGTGCAGGGGCACGATCTTGGTTCACTGCAGCCTCTGCCTCCCTGGTTCACGTGATTCTCCTGCCTCAGTTGTGGGGACTACAGGCATATGCCACCATGCCCGGCAAATTTTTGTATTTTTGGTAGAGATGGAGTTTCGCCATGTTGGTCAGGCTGGTCTCAAACTCCTGATCTCAAGTTATCTGCCCGTTTGGGCCTTTTGGAAGGGAGGGAAGAGCAGCCCCAGGCTCCTTCCAGGATGTCTCAACGGTGCTTGGTGGCTTCAAGCCCTGCTCTTGCCTCCCTGGTTGGGGCGGCCCTGACATCCCTCCCCGCTTGGCCCTACCACCCTATCATTTTTTCCCAACCCCTGACTGGGGTGTCGGACCCTCAGCCCCTGTTTAATAAATACCCATATTCAACTTTCCTAGACCATTTTTGTCTAGGATTATAGGCGTGTGAGATTAGTGTGGGATTATTAGTGTGGGATTATAGGCGTGAGCCACCACACCTGGTTAGAATAGTGGAATATTGTACTTCTGATCCAAATTTCCCTTCCTTCCTTCCTTCCTTCCTTCCTTCCTTCCTTCCTTCCTTCCTTCCTTCCTTCCTTCCTCCCTCCTCCCTCCCTCCCTTTCTCTCTTTCTTTCTCTCTTTTTTTCTCCCTTTCTCCCTTTCTCTCTCTCTCCCTCCCTTCCTTCCTTCTTTTTGCATTTTGGCAATGGCCTTTCACTTAATATCTTTTCTCTTTATGCTCCGTTTTTGGGAGGAATGAGTGAAGAGTTGGTTGTGGGTGGGAGACATGGTGGAGAAGGCCGCTGGCGTGACTGTAGTGGAGGAAAGCCAGGTGTGTCCTTCCATTCGGTCAGATTGTGTGAGCTGCATGGAGCTCACTTCCTTTCGTATTGAGAACCTGGGGTAGGATGTCCCTGTAGCCCTACATGGCCTCACTTTGTTCCCCTAAGCTTTAGAATCTTTCTCCTCACCAGGGATAATGATGCACAACTCCTGAGGCTTCGAGTTGCATTGAGGGGAGAAAGGGATTGTGGTGCTCCCTGTTCAGCTGGTGCGCTGTCCTGGAGCCCTGCTGTGGTGCCCCCGCAGCCTCGCACCCCTGCTCCCACTCCTCCCCACCCCTCACCCACTTTCCTTCACGATGGCCTAATGGGACTAGTTACAAATAATATTTGCATGGATCTTTGAAGCGCTTTTTATCCCATTATGTCACTTAGTTCTCACACCCACTCTGTGAGGTGGATATTCTTGTCACTGGCATTTTATAGAAGAGAAAGTGGAGGAGGAACAGTGAGGGTGAAGAAGGCGCCCAGCCTCCCCCCGGGAAGCGCAGAGCCGGCTGGTCTCAGGGCCAAGTCTTCCAGATCCAAATGCAGTCAGAAGTCATCTTCTCTGAGGAGATCGAGACAGGTGGTTGTGGTAGTGGTTACACGACTGTGTGTCGGAACATAGAACTGTACACCAAAAAAGCGAATTGTGTTGTACGTGAGAAAAGGCAATAACAACAAAAGATAGATGGTGGAGAGCACAGATGGTCCAAAGATGGCTTCAGTGTACAGTTGACCCTTGAACCACGCAGGCGTTAGGGGTGCTGCCCCCCACACAGTCAACGTCCGTGTAGAACTTTTTTTTTTTTTGGAGATGGAGTCTCTCTCTATCACCCAGACTGGAGTGCAGTGGCGCTATCTTGGCTCACTGCAACCTCCGCCTCCCGGATTCAAGCGATTCTCCTGCTTCAGCCTCCTGAGTAGCTGGGACTATAGGCGCCCACACCACACCCAGCTAATTTTTATGGTGTGATCACAGCTCACTGCAGCCTCAACCTCTTGGGTTCAAGCGATCCTCCTGCCTCAGTCTCCCAAGTACCTGGGACCACAAGTATGTGCCACAACACCCGGCTAATTTTTTGTGTTTTTAGTAGAGATGGGGTTTCACCATCTTGGCCAGGCTGGTCTCGAACTCCTGACCTCAGGTGATCCACCCATCTCGGCCTCCCAAAGTGCTGGGATTACAGGCATGAGCCACCACACCCGGCTGGGAAAATATATTGACTATTCATTAAGTGGAAGTGGATCATCAAAAGGTCTTCATCTGCATCTTCACGTTGAGTAGCTGAGGAGGAGGAGAAAGAGAACGGGTTGGTCTTGCTGTCTCAGGGGTTGCCGAGGTGAAGGAAAATCTGCAAGTGGACCTGTGCAGTTCAAACCCTGTTGTTCAAGGGCCAACTGTGGTGTGGTAAGAGCTATGGTACCTTAACAGACTCTCCGTGGGGCTGGGAGAAGTTGACTTGGATGGGGCACCATGGAACATTTTGGGATGATGGCAGTCTTTCGTATCTTGACTGGGGATGTAGTCACATAGTTGTACATATTTGTCCATACTCATCTAAATATACACTTAAGGCTGGGCGAGGTGGCTCAGGTCTATAATCTGAACACTTTGGGAGGCCACAGTGGGAGGATCGCTTGAGCCCAGGAATTCGAGACCAGACTGGGCAAAATAGTGAGACGTCATCTTTACACAGAATTAAAACATTAGCCAGGCATGGTGGCACACACTTGTGGTCCCAGGCACTCGGAAGACTGAGGCAGGAGGATCGCTTGATCCCAGGAGGTTGAGGCTGCAGTGAGCCGTGATCGCAACACTGCACTCCAGCCTGGGTGACAGAGTGAGACCCTGTCTCAAAGAAAAAAAAAACCACCCAAATATATACACACACACTCACACAGTTAAATGTGTGCCATCTACTGAAGTTCAGTAGATTTTATAAAAAGTCAGTAAAATACAGGAATCACAAGAATTGGGCATACATATATACATTTATATGTATTTTAAATAGCTTGTTTTAATTGAAAACATTTAGCTGTACAGTCATTCACCAATCTTTCATTGAAGGGAAAGTTCTTTCCTTTTTATATAGGTACTCTAGTTGGTATTCCTTATGGCCTTCTTTCCTCCTCCTCCTCCTCCTTCTTCTTTCTTCTTCTGTTTTTTTTAAAGATGGGGTCTTGCTACGTTGCCCAGGTTGGGCTTGAGCTCCTGGGTTCAAGCGATCCTCCCACCTTGACCTCCTGAGTAGCTGGGAGGACAGGCATGAGCCACCAACCCCTCCTATGGCCTTCTTTTGCAGCTGGGATGTGTTGTGTGTAATTTCCAGTTTCCTTAAAGTGGAGTAAGAATTAAAAGTCACTTGGAAGGAACCCGGGTACAGAATCCCCCTAGATTTTTATTACTTTTCTTTCTTTTTGGCCAAATTTTTATTGTCTTGCCTACCTTGAATTCAACAGCAATTTCTTTTAGCTACTCATATTTATCAAAAATTTCCAAAATACTCACTTTACTTTTCTTAGAATCAACGAGCTTTCTTTTGCATCCATATTTTATCTGTTTAGGTTATATTTAATTAAGTTATGTAAATATAATACCAAAAAACAACTGGCATAAACAGGTTTGGGACTAAACATAACTGATTCTTGGAAAATACTCTGAAAGTTGGAGCAGAAATAAATGCATGGGCTTCCTAGAGAGGAGCTTGCCTGCTGCGTGTGTAATGTCAGTTGATTTCTGGAGTTGATGTCTTGGTGGATCCGGTGTCTTGGCTCTGGGGGCTCCAGTGCTATCCTGTGCCCCTGCCCCTTCCTACTCAGCTCTGACCTGCTCCCTCCTTGCTTCCATTCCTGGTTCTTTTCTTTTCTTTTTTGAGACGGAGTCTCTGTCGCCCAGGCTGGAGTGCAATGGCATGATCTCGGCTCACTGCAACCTCTGCCTCCTGAGTTCAAGTGATTCTCCTGCCTCAGCGTCTCAATTAGCTGGGATTACAGGTGCCCGCCACCACGCCCAGCTGATTTTTGTACTTTTAGTAGAGATGGGGTTTCACCATGTTGGCCAAGCTGGTCTTGAACTCCTGACCTCAGGTGATCCACCCGTCTCGGCCTCCCAAAGTGCTGGGATTACATGCATGAGCCATCGTGCCCGGCCCTTTCCTGGTTCTAATTTGTCCACAGGAGGTAATGCACATCTACTTCTTGTTTTCTTTTTTCTTTTTTTTTTTTTTGAGACGGAGTCTCGCTCTGTCGCCCAGGCTGGAGTGCAGTGGCGCAATCTCGGCTCACTGCAAGCTCCGCCTCCT
>NW_012111919.1:7092019-7094851 GCF_000951035.1 Colobus angolensis palliatus | reverse complement strand
CCTCCGCCTCCTGGGTTCAAGTGATTCTCCTGCCTCAGCCTCCCAAGTAGCTGGGATTACAGGCACCTGCCACCATGCCCGGCTAACTTGTGTATTTTTAATAGAGACAGGATTTTGTCATGTTGACCAGGCTGGTCTCGAACGCCCAACCTCAGGTCATCCATCCACCTCGGCCTCCCAAAGTGCTGGGATTACAGGCATGAACCACCATGCCCAGCCTTAAGTTATTGGTAATATAGAGAAACTCAGTGCTCTCTGGATGCCAGGACAGCTCTACAGAGACTGTGGAATGTTTCCCTGCCTGGCAGGATGTGTTGTTTAGGGGAGTGAGGCAGGAGAGGCCTTCACATGGACCATGCAGCCAGAACTGCTTCTCAGCGCTGGAGGGTGTGTTAGTCTCCCTGGGCTGCCTGCTGACCACGCCACGTCCCTCTGCAGCCTGCACACCCCTTATGCCATCTCCCTTCCCCCTTGCTTCTCTGTCTTCCTGCCAGATCAGCCAAGATCAGCACGATTAGCAAGTTCGTCAGAGTCTGACACATCCACTTCTTTGTCCACAGTTCACTTTCCTTACTGAGATGCTGTATGTGTCATTGGTTTTTTTAAAGAATATGTAATTTTACTTGTATGCCTATTTATTTTCCATCTATCTACTTACTTGGTTTTTCACTCTGCCAAACATATGTGGGTCCGGACACAGGTTTGCACACGTTGCTGGGTGCTGCGGGTACACAGACAGGTAACCCGGGGTCCCTGTCTGCAAGGGAAGCCCTACTCAGTCTATTTACTTATTTACTTTCTTTTTTTCTTTTTCTGTTTTGTTTGTTTGTTTGTTTGTTTTGTTTTGTTTTGTTTTGAGACGGAGTCTCGCTCTGTCGCCCAGGCTGGATTGCAGTGGCGCCATCTCGGCTCACTGTAAGCTCCGCCTCCCGGGTTCACGCCATTCTCCTGCCTCAGCCTCCTGAGTAGCTGGGACTACAGGCACATGCCACCACGCCCAGCAAATTTTTTGTGTTTTTAGTAGAGACGGGGTTTCACCGTGTTAGCCAGGATGATTTCAATCTGCTGACCTCGTGACTCGCCCGCCTTGGCCTCCCAAAGTGCTGGGATTACAGGTGTGAGCCACCGCGCCCGGCCTATTTACTTTCTTTAAAAAAGAGAGTTTATTATTATCTGGATATGGGCCTGGTACAGAGCAGTCACTCCATAACTATCTGTTGAATGTTGATGCATGAATTGTTATTAGGTTCAACTGCATGGAATTGCTCATATCCAATCACTTGCAACTTGTAAAAAAAAAAATGGCAACTTAGGCCAGGCGCGGTGACTCATGCCTGTAATTGCAGTGCTTTGGGAAGCCAAGGTGAGCAGATCACTTGTGGTCAGGCATTCGAGACCAGCCTGGCCAACATGGTGAAACCCTGTCTCTACTAAAATACAAAAATTAGCTGGGGGTAGTGGTGCACACCTATAATCCCAGCTACTCGGGAGGCTGAGATAGGAGAATTGCTTGAACCCGGGAGGCGGAGGTTGCAGTGAGTCGAGATTTCGCCACTGTACTCCAGCTTGGGTGATAGAGCAAGACTCCGTCTCAGAAAAAAAAAGGCAACTTCATTTCGTATGGTTCAATCTAACATAAAAGTAACAAATGTATTCACTATGGAAAGCCTGAAAAATACTACATAGTATTGAAAAATATTATCCATAATATTATTTCTGAAGGATAACTGCTGTTAACATTGAGCTCTCTCTTAAAGATAGATACGAATATCAATTTTCTCCTATATTATGAAGCACTATTGTAAGAAAATAATTCAGCCTAGATAGGAGTACAAAGAATAAAAGGGAAAGTCCTCCTTCCTTCCCTTGCTCCCCTTCCCATAGGTACCCATTGCCAGATGTTTGATGTGGATACTTCCAGAGATCTTTCTGTGAATTACATATTTATGTGACTCTATGCACATTTAGGATGGTTAGATTCTTTATATAAGCTTATGCAAATCGGGGAAGCAAAGCTCTACACACCCCTCTATGGTAACTGTAGTTTGCTATAGAGGGGATGAGATGCTTCTGCCGTCTGCAGCCAGGTGGTGCCACTCGAGGTCCACACTGGTGGCCTCCTTGAGGAGCCGCAGCCACCCCTCGAGCTGAGGAATAGTCACGGCTGGTCTAGCAAGCTGCTTCTGCTTGCTTCCATCTGCAACAGCAGGAAGGCATCTTTCAAGGGCCTATTGGGCAGGAAACCCAGGGACAGTTTGGCCTGGCAGGCTGGTGGCAGAGGTGGCTGGGGTGACAGCAGCATTCCAGCCGAGAGTGAGATCCTGCTCTTAGACGGGACATGGGCTCTGGTCCCAAGAGAATGGTTTGTTTATTGGGATTGAGGAAGGCATCAAAATCAATACAGCCATCACCTCACAGGGCAGAAGAGCGGATGGCGGTTTGGGGAGAAGGAGGCGGTGTGCCAGCAGGAGGGAAGCCTGGCCCAGAGTTGGATGCCTGGGGCCCTGGGCAGTGCAGCTGACCTCCCTGGGCCTCTGTGGGAGGGTGTGGGGCTCCACAGTCTCCACGCCGCACCGAGGGCGTGTTCTGATACAGTGTCCCGACTCCCATCCCATAGACAGCAGGTCCACTCCCTTCCTTTCTTCTAGGTGCTGACATTCTTTGCGTTTCCTGTTTTTTCTGTTTCATAGTCGTTTTGTCAGCAAATAGGAGTTGAGTTCAAATTCTGCCCATCTGTGGGTGCTGGGGTCTCAGGTAGACCATTTATCTCACTGAGCTGTGATTCCCCTCTGTCAGTGGGCAGGATGGAGGGACAGGGATGGGGGTGCTGGG
>NW_012111919.1:7084915-7091909 GCF_000951035.1 Colobus angolensis palliatus | reverse complement strand
GACAGGGATGGGGGTGCTGGGGTCTCAGGTAGACCATTTAATCTCACTGAGCTGTGATTCCCCTCTGTCAGTGGGCAGGATGGAGGGACAGGGATATGGTGAGTGACAGCCAGACTCGGGGCCAGTTCTCTGGGCATCCGTGGCCGGATCTGCCGCGAAGCAGCCCTGTGGTCTCGAGTTGCATAGGTAGAACTCTTAGAATAGTGCCTGCCACATACATTTGCTGTGACAGTGATGGCGATGCCAGCTCCCCCAGGGTTGTGGGAAGAATACACGAGGCAGCGGGTGAAAGCACTTTGTAAGCCACAAAGCCTTATCCGGATGCAAGTGTTATTATTATTTTAGGTTTGTCTCTAACTATGTAAAGCCAAAACCCATACCTCTATTGGGAGGTGCCAAGTTGCATGGTGCTTGAGTGGAATTTACAAATAGTAGTGAGTAGGGGTTCATCCCTAAGGGGATCTGGTTTTTCTTGCTGCTCCCTCTCCTCCTCCATCCACTGGGGGATGGCCCTGGAGAGCCTGAGCCAGGAGACATTCCGAGCTTTCCAGAGAAGAGGACTCCCAGGCCCAGAGAGGGAAGTGACTGGCCTGAGGTCACACAGAGAGATAGGGGCAGAGCCTCGGTCTGTGACCTCCGTCTCCTGGGTCCCAATCCGGCACTCTTCCAGCCTCTCCCAGAGAGAGCTGATGGCCACCGAGACTCCAGCTTGTGTGCTGGGGCAGGAACCTGTGACAGGTGCAGGAAATAGAAAGGAGACGGGAAACCCAAAGAGACTTTCCTGCGGACATTGCCAGGGTCTGTTCTTAGTGCCCTGTGGCTGGCTCTGCTTAGGGAGCAGAGGTAGAGATAGGTGAGCTGGGAAAAGGGCATGGGTGGGAGGGGTAGGTGGACACTGGAAGCCAGTGACACCGTGATTCGGGATGACAGGGGGCATGAGGGGACAGTGGAGTGTGTGGAGGCTGTTGAGTGTGTGGTTGTGTGGCGAGGACGGGGAGAATGGTGGTGGAGCTGGATGGAGGGCAGGTGACCTGCCGTGGCCGTGCTTGGCGTCTGTGCCGGAGTTCTCTGATGGTGAAAGGGTTTCCAATGTGAACTGGGGCCATCCCCCGGCTGCAGACCTCCCACTGCTGAGCTGCTGTTGGTTGTGTGGTAAATTTTGCTTTCGTTCTCCCAGTCTTAGGAATTCTGTTTGCTCCCCCGAACCTCCCAGGCTTCCCCAGGCAAGGGTTGTCTCCCCAGAGACCTGGAGCCGGGAGCTGTGCGATTTCTTGGGACCTGTTGCCTGCTTCTGCCCCTTTGCTTTATGGAAAGGAAGTCAGAGGCGGGAATGGGAGGGTTCTCTTCCAGTGCTTGAGGGCTCCATTGAGAGGCTGACCTGAGAGGGAAGATCTTTGGAGGATATTTCCTCTGGCTAAGTGTAATTGACTTAATCTGTGGTGTGGCTCATTTTTGCCTTTGGAAAAAGGAGAGATGGCGCCTGACTCACCCCCTCATGAAGCACTGTATGAAGGACACAAAGTCCCCTCTCCTCGAGGACAGCCCTGCATAGGCGTATTCCGACACAGTCAGTGTCCTGACTCCCATCCTGCAGACAGCAGGTCCGCTCACTTCCTTTCTTCTGGTTGTGAGGGTGGGGCTCACCCCACGGTGATGGAAAGGAGGTCCTCGAGCCTCCCCGGGGCCTCTGTGGCACACGGACAGTGAGAGTGGAGAGAAAAGCCTCAGGAGGAGGAGCTGGACCGTGAAGGGCACATTGGATTTCGATCCCAAGGTCGGTAGGGGAGGGGCAGTGGCAGTGGCTTGTGAACAAAGGTCTGGGGGATGAACATAGACCGGGTAGCAGAGAACCTTTGACTGGAGAGTTGGGGGCAGTAGTAACAAAGAAGCCTGGAGGGTTATTTGGGATCTGAAATGGGGGGAGTAAGAGCCATGTGAGACAGTTCTGACTCCATTTTGTAGACAGTGGGCAGCCATTGAAAGCTTTGTAGCAGGCAGGTGACCTGAGCCGAGCTACCCTTCAGGAAGATTATTCTGGCAGCGAACGGTGATAGCCGTGAGCAGCAGAGTATGTGAGAACCCGCCTGAACATGGCAGGATACAGGGAGCTGACCTGAGCCACCGAAGCGCATGTAGGAGAGAGAGGGATTCATCCAGCCAGCATAGACAGAGGGCCTGCTGGTGCTCAGTGTATTAGAAGGTGCAAAACGGAAAAGTCTGGGTTGTTGTCCTTGCTGAACTTCCCATGTGAGTGTGACGATTTCAGCACACTCCCCATATACTGGTGAGAGACTATTTCAAATTACCCATGAGAAGGTGGAGGAAGAGAACAGTCAGCCACATGTGGCATCGTGATGGTGGAGTTGGGAGGAACCCTGACCAAGCACCTGTTTCGTGCCGGCCTCGGTGTCAGGCGCTCTGATCCTCTCCCCAACCCTGGGGAGATTTCAGAGAGGGACTGAGGTGCTTTCTCAGGGACACACAGGCTCTTGGCAGGTGGGGCTGGTGTTCACCTTCTGCTCTGTCCCGTTTCAGAGTCTTGGCTCTTTATGCCAAGGGCAGGGGGCTTTGAACCAGGCCTTGAAGTTAGTGGCAGCAATGGAGGTGGGGGCATATTCTATAAGAAGTCCCAGAGAGAGAGGGAGAGAGACAAAGAGAGAGAGAAGAGGGAGGAGGAGGAGGAGGACAAGGGGGAGGAGGAGAAAAAGGAGGAGGGGAAGGAGGAGAAGGGTATGGCTGGATTAGAGACCAGGAATGACAGTTAGGGAAAGATGGCTTGCAAGTATAGTAGGCAAGAGGGATATGGTTGAAAGAGGGTGGGTGGCTGGGCTCTTTCTTCCTGTGATCTACCATGATGTCATCTTGCAAAAAGATGATGAGACTTCTGCTTCCAGTCAAGAGTGAGCAGGACAGCCTGGAATTATTCTCCCACTATAACTGACTAGGAACCGGATAAAACATAGGGACCAGGCAATGGTGGACTGTGATTCCTTGGAAAAAGACTAACCAAGTGAGCCCTATTGTTCTTTACCTAGGCTTTCTACCTGAAGATAATTCTACCATGGCGAGGGAGAACCCAAACGGAGACTGGAGAAATTACCAAGTTGAGGGGACAGAGATCAAAATTTGGAGACACCAAGTTCTAAGGTTTCTAGAATTTGTGGGACAGAATCCTAAAAGGAAGAAGCTGCAAAGAGAAAGATCTCCAGAAATCTCGATAGACGCCCCTGGAATCTCTGGGTGAATATCAGTCTGCTCATGCACAGGGCAACCCTTTGAGAACAGAAGAGAACAACTTACAGAGGGAGCTGTAAGACAAGCAGGATAGAGCCAACACAGGACCAGGGTTCACTGGAGTCCTTTTTAAAAGAATATGACAAAATTCTGCATTGAAAAATGGTAAAGTTTGCAGTGTGAGACATCCAGCAAAAAATTACTAGACAAAGAAGGAAATGTGATGGACCCACTAACAAAAAAAGTGGTCAATAGAAATGGATCTAGCAATGACAAAGACGTGATGGAATTAGCAGGAAAAGGACATGAAAATAACTTTTTTTTTTTTTTTTTTTGCAATGGAATCTCGCTTTGTCACCCAGGCTGGAGTGCAGTGGCACGATCTCGGCTCACTGCAACCTCCACCTCCCAGGTTCAAGTGATTCTCCTGCCTCAGCCTCCTGAGTAGCTGGGATTACAGGTGCATGCCACCATGCCCAGCTAATGTTTGTATTTTTTTAGTAAAGATGGGGTTTCGCCATGTTGACCAGGCTGATCTGAAACTCCTGACTTCATGATCTGCCCGTCTCGGCCTCCCAAAGTGCTGGGATTACAGGCTTAAACCACTGTGCCCGGCCTGAAAATAACTTTTATAAATATGTTTCATTTGATCATGCATGTAAATGAACACATCAGGATGATGGTAAGAGAAATGGAAAGTATAAAAAGACCTAGTAGCACCTCTAGGGGTGAAAAATCAAAATATCAACTACAAAATCAAAAATGAAAAGCTAGATAGATAGGATTAATAGTATATTAAACAGTGTAGAAGAAATGATCAGTGAAGTGAAGCTAGAGCAATAAAACTATCTAAAATTAAGCACATAAAGATAAAATATTCCACCCTGGGCAATATGGTGAAACCCTGTCTCTACAAAAAATACAAAAATTAGCCAGGAGTGGTGGCATGTGCCTGTGGGCCCAGCTACTCAGGAGGCTGAGGTGGGAGGATCACATGAGCTCAGGAGGCATAGGTTGCTTTGAGCCAAGATTGCATCACTGCACTCTAACTTGGGTGACAGAGTCAGACCCTGTCTCAAAAAACAAAAAAGGAAGGAAGGAAGGAAGGGAGGGAGGGAGGGAGAGAGGGAAAGAAGGAAGGAAGGAAGGAAGGAAGGAAGGAAGGAAGGAAGGAAGGAAGGAAGGAAGGAAGGAAGGAAGGAAAGAGAAAGACCATTGACAAAAGGTAATACACAGAGCATCGCTGGCACGTGGGACAATGTAACACACCCTAATATGTTTATTTGAAGTCTCAAAAGATCAGAGAGAGGGAGACAGAAAAAAATATTTGAAGACATAATGGTGGGAAAACATCCAAATTTGATGAAAACTCAACCCATAATTCAAGAAGCTCAACAAAATCCAAACAAATATACGGAATAAAAATAAAGAGAATTGGCCGGGCATGGTGGCTCATGCCTGTAATCCCAGCACTTTGGGAGGCTGAGGTGGGCAGATCACAAGGTCAAGAGATCGAGACCATCTGACCAACATGGTCAAACCCTGTCTCTCCTAAAAATACAAAAATTAGCTGGGCATGGTGGCATGCACCTGTAGTCCCAGTTACTCAGGAGGCTGAAGCGGGAGAATCGCTTGAACCCAGGAGGAGGAGGTTGCAGTGAGCTGAGACTACACCATTGCACTCCAGCCTGGTGACAGAGTGAGATTCCGTCTCAAAAAAAAAGAAAAAGAAAGAGAATTACACCAAGGCACATCGTAATCAGATTGCTTAGTAAAGATATACTCATAAAAGTAACCAGAAAAAAAACACAAGGGAAAAAAAAAGACACACAACATAGAGAGGAACAAAGATAAGAATGACAGTAGATGTGTGGTCAGAAATTATTCAAAGCAGAAGACAGTAGAACTGAAAAAGAAAGTAGGTCAATCTAGAATTCTATACCCAACACAAATATCCTTCAAAGATGAAGATAAAATAAACGCTTTTTGATGGACAAACTAAGTTGAGAGAATTCGTAACCAGCAGACTTGTAGTACAAAAAATGTTAAGGCAAGTTTTTTAGGCAGAAGAAAAATGATACTAGATAGAAATTTGGGCTTCACAAAGGAGTAAAGAGGCTTCCAAATGGTAAATACATGGAAACATATGAAAGTTATCTTTTCTCATTTTTAATCTCTTTGAGAAACTGCTTAAGGCAAAAATATAAACAAGGTACTTTGGAGTTTAGAACATACATAGAAGCAAAATGTATGACAAAAATAGCACAAAGGACAGGAGGGAAGAAATGAAAGTATATTGTTGTAATTTTCTTATTTATCTTTATTTATTGTTACTAGTTTTAAGAGACAGTGTCTCACTCTGTTGCCCGGGTTTGACAGCAGTGGTACAATTGTAGCTCACTGTAGCCTCAACTTCCTGGGCTCAAGGTCTTCTCCTGCTTCAGCCTCCCAAGTAGCTGGGACTGCAGGCACATAACACCATGTCTGGCTAACTTTTTGTAGAAACAGTCTCACCATGTTGCCCAGGCTGGTCTTGAACTCCTGGCCTCAAGCAATTCTCCCACTATGGCCTCCCAGAGTTCTGGGATTACAATGTGAGCCACCACACTTGGTTGTAATTTTCTTACATGCAAAGTAATAGAATATTTGAACTAGACTGTACTAAGTTAATGTTTACTGTAAGTCCCAGAATAATCACTGAAAAAGCATAACAAAGAGGTATGACTCATAAGCCAATAATGGAGATAAAATAGAATGGCAAATAGAAATAATTCAAAAGATGGCAGAGAAAGAGGGAAAAAGGAACAAAGAACAATAAGACAAGTAGAAGACAAAAAACAAGACAACAGTTTTAAATACAGCCATATTGATAATATTAAATGTAAGTGATATGAATATTCAGTTTAATAGGCAGATATTGACAGTGGCTCACGCTTGTAATCCCAGCACTTTGGGAAGCTGAGGAGGACAGATTGAGCTCAGGAGTTCAAGATCAGCCTGGGCAACATGGTGAAAACCTCTACAAAAAATACGAAAGTTAGCCAGGGGTAGTTATGTGTGCTTGTAGTCCCACCTGTTTGTGAGGCTGAGATGGGAGGATCACTTGAGCGAGCCTGAGAGGTCGAGGCTGTAGTGAGCTGTGATGGCACCACTCCAGCCTGAGCGACAGAGTGAGACACTGTCTCAAAAAAAAAAAAAAGACAGATATTGTGCGATGGATAACAAAGCAAGAACCAACTATCAATGATCATAAAGAAACTCATCTTAAATATAAAGACACAGATAGACTGGGTGTGGCATCTCATGCCTTTAATCCCAGTGCTTTGTGATGCCCAGGTTTGAGGATTGCTTGAGGCCAGGAGTTCAAGAACAGCCTGGGTGGCAGAGCGAGACCCTGTCTCTACAAAAAAAAGAGACTCTGTCTCTACAAAAAAATTTTTTGTTGCTCTGTCACCCAGGCTGGAGTGCAGCGGCGTGATCTCGGCTCACTGCAACCCTCACCTCCTGGGTTCAAGTGATTCTCCTCCCTCAGCCTCCCAAGTAGCTGGGACTACAGGCGTGAGCCACCACATCAGGCCTCTACAAAAAAATTTTAAAAAATTAGTCACGGGTGATGGTATGTGCCAGTAGTCTTAGCTACCTTGGAGGCTGAGGCAAGAGGGTGGCTTGAGTCCAGGAGTCTGAGGCTGCAGTGAGCTGTGATTGCACAGCTGCCCTCCAGCTTGCATGACAGAGCAAGGCCGAGTATCAAAAAAAAAAA
>NW_012111919.1:7061163-7084865 GCF_000951035.1 Colobus angolensis palliatus | reverse complement strand
GCATGAGAATTGCTTGAACCTGGGAGGTGGAGGTTGCAGTGAGCTGAGATCGCACCACTGCACTCCAGCCTGGAGGACAGAGCAGACTCTATCTATCAAAAAATAATAAAAAAAAAAAAAAAAAAAAGACACATAGATTAAAAGTAAGAGGATAGAAAAAGACATTTTGTGCAAACACTAATTAAAAGAAAGATGGGCCGGGCATGATGGCTCACCCTTGAAATCCCAGCACTTTGGGAGGCCAAGGTGGATGGATCAGTTGAGGCCAGGAGTTCCAGACCAGCCTGGCCAGCATGGCGAAACCCCATCTCTACTAAAAAATAAATAAATAAATAAAGATAGTGTGGCTGTAAGTACCAGACAATATATACTTTGGAACAAGAAATATTATCAGAGATAGTGAGGGACATTTCATAATGATAAAGGAATCAGTTCATCAAAAGACATCATAATCCTAAATATGTATGCACCTAATGACAAAGCTTCAAAATACATGAAGGAAAAACTGATGAAACTAAAAAGAGGAATATACCAAATATAATTATATTTGGAGATTTTAACACTCCTCTCTCAGTTATTGGTAGAACAAATTAGACCAAAAAAAAAAAAAAACCTATATAGAACACTTGAACAATCTGAGCAGCCAGCTGTACCGAAGGAATATTTATAGAACCCTGCACCCAAGAACTAGAGAACATACATTCTTCTCAAGTGCACTGAAATGTTCTCAAAGACACACAACCTGTTACAAAACAAGACTCAATACACTTAAAAAGATTGAACTCATATAAAGTATGTTCTCTGACAAAAGTGGATGGAATTAGAAGTAACAGAATATATCTTGAAAAATCCCAAAATATTTGGAAACACATGCCTAAAGAAAGGAAAAAAATCACAAGAGATCTTAGAGAATATATTGAATTAAATGAAAATGAAAACAACATGCTGAAATTAGCAGATGCAGACAAAGCAGTGCTTTGAGGATAACTTATAGCAATAAATGCTTATATAGTAGTTGCCCCTTATTCGTGGGGGCTATGTTCCAGGACCCCCCAGTGGACGCCTAAAACTGTTAGTAGTTCTGAACCCTATATATGCCATATTTTTCCTATATGTACATATCTGTGATAAAGTTTAATTTATAAATTAGGCGCAGTAAGAGATGAACAACAACTGGTAATAAAATAGAACAGTTGTAACAGTTGGTACACATTTTCTGTTTGTGTCTTCCACCCACAAACTTAATACCTTTTCCATCTTTTTTTTTTTTTTTTTTGAGACGGAGTCTTGCTCTGTCACCCAGGCTGGAGTGCAGTGGCGCAATCTCGGCTCACTGCAACCTCCACCTCCTGGGTTCACGCCATTCTCCTGCCTCAGCCTCCTGAGTAGCTGGGACTATAGGTGCTCGCCACTACACCTGGCTAATTTTTTGTGTTCTTTAGTAGAGACGGGGTTTCACTGTGTTAGCCAGGATGGTCTCGATCTCCTGACCTCGTAATCTGCCCACCTCGGCCTTCTAAAGTGCTGGGATTACAGGCGTGAGCCACTGCGCCTGGCCTACCTTTTCCATCTTAACTAAGCCCTTTACTACACACTGTAGCCGTTACTTTTGCAGTTTGAAGTGCAACAGCAAAACTCACACAAATTTATCTTTCCTTCTTCACAAGTTCACATGTAGAAGATTTGCTGTTACCCTAGATCTTCGCGACCTCAACATATGATCTTTTTTTTCTTTCCTTTGGTTGAGAAATTTTACCTTTTCATTTAAAGGAAACACTTTATGGCTTCTCTTTGGCATATCTGAATTGCTAGCATCACTACTTTTATACTTTGGTGCCATTATAAAGTAAAATAAGGACTACTTGAACAGAAGCACTGCAGTACCTTGTCAGTCAATCTCATAACCGAGACAGCTACCAAGTGACTCACAGGTGGGTAGCATGGATAGTGGGGATATGTTGGACAAAGGGATGACTCACATCTCTAGTGGGACAGAGCGAAATTGTGCTAGCGTTCATCACACTACTCAATTTAAAACTTATGAATTATTCTGAAATTTTTCATTTAATGTTTTTGGACTGTGGTTGACCTCAAGTAGCTGAAACTGCAAAAAGTGAAGCAGCAGATAAGGGGAGACTACTGTATCAATTATAAAAAAGGTCTAGGCTGGGCATTGTGACTCATGCCTGTAATCACAGCACTTTGGGGGTCTGAGGCAGGTGGATCCTTGAGGTCAGGAGATCGAGACCAGTCTGGCCAACATGGCGAAACCCCGTCTCTACTAAAATATGAAAAAAATGCTGGGTATGGTGGCACACCTGTAATCCCACCTACTTGGGAGGCTGAGGCATGAGAATTGCTTGAACCTGGGAGGTGGAGGTTGCAGTGAGCTGAGATCGCACCACTGCACTCCAGCCTGGAGGACAGAGCAGACTCTATCTAAAAAAAAAAAAAAAGAGAGAGAGAGAGAAGAAGAAAGGTCTAAAGTCTGTGATTGAAGCTTCTACCTTAGAAGCTTAAACCTTTAGATTTAAGTAGAAAAACTAAATCCAGAGAAAGAAGCAGAAAAAAAAAATTAGTGGGCAAACATTACAAATCAGTGACTCCAAAGCTGGTTATTTGAAAAGGTCAATAAAATAGATAATCCTCCAGCTAGATGAGTGGGAAAATGAGGGAGGACACAAATGACCAGTACCGGGATGCAGGTGAGCATGAATACAGATCCTACAGACACTCAGAGAGTCATAAGATGATGTCATAAACAACTGTGTGCCAAAACATTGAACGACTTAGATAAATTGGACAAATTACTTGAGAGGCAGAAACTATCAATGTTGAATAGCCCCATATCCATCGTAGAAACTGAATTTTGGTTTAAAACCTTCTACAAAGGAAACTCCAGCCTCAGATGGCTTCAGTGCTGAATTTCATCAGACATTTAAAAATGAAACAATACCAATACGACATAAACTTCATCAGAAAGTAGAAGAGGAGGGAACGTTTTCCAGCTTATTTTATGAATTCAGTATTGCCCTGATATCCAAACCAGACAAAGACACTACAAAACAAAAACTGCAGATGAATATCCCTCATGCACATGTAAGCAAAAATCTTTAACAGAATATTAGCAAAGAAAACCTGGAAATACATAAAAAGAATGATACGTAATGACCAAGCAGGGATTTGCACAGAAAGGCAGGGTGGTTTTAACACCTTAAAATTGTTGCAATTTAACATTGTCCTACTGAAAAGGAAAACCCATAAGATCATCTCAATTTTGTCAAATGCAGAAAAAAGCATTTGACAAAATTCAACCTCCATTCAGATAATACCTCTTAGCAAACTAGGAAAAGGAGATAATTTCTTCAACCTGAAAAAAGGCATCTTTGCAAAACCTACATCGTATTTAATAGAGAAAGTCTGAATGTTCCCTTTTTAACCAAGGTTGGCTTTATGAGCACATGACTTGTGCAGTCTGGAAATTCTTAACAATTTTATTTATTTATTTATTTATTTATTTATTTATTTATTTATTTATTTATTTATTTTTGAGATGGAATTTCGCTCTTGCTGCCCAGGCTAGAGTGCAATGGCGCGACCTCGGCTCACTGCAACCTTCGCCTCCTGGGTTCAAGCGATTCTCCTGCCTTAGCCTCCCAAGTAGCTGGGATTACAGGCATGCGCCATCGTGCCTGGCTAATTTTGTATTTTTGGTAGAGATGGGGTTTCACCACGTTGGCCAGGCTGGTCTCAAACTCCTGACCTCAAGTGGCCCATTCACCTCAGCCTCCCAAAGTGCTGGGATTACAGGCGTGAGCCACCGTGCCTGGCCAACAATTTTACTTTTGAACTTATGTGTTTTGCAACTGAAGCCTGCTGAGACAATGGAACATGCATATGTGCTGAAGAAATACATACAGTATGAGTGCCTGCCATTTGTGGTTGTCCCATTTGCATATTTGTGTGCGATGCCCCAGCAACATGGAGTTCTGGTGAATTCACAATGTCTGGGAGTTAAGCAAGACGCAAACAAGACAAAATAACATGTTGCGTTCACAGCTGAGTAAGTGGAGGTGCTGGCGGCTCTGAGATTTCGTGCTTTCTGTTCAAACTAGAACTTGCTTCAAATACAGAAAGAAATCAGTGACATTCTCAGAAACGTGAACATCCCATGCTGCTTCCCTGTATTGGCCAACCATTTAATGCTGAAATTAATGACAGAAATAAAAGGGGATGTAGGACACACCCCAATAGCTTTCAGTCCTTCCTTACTCATTATAAGCTGAAGATAGTGTTAATAGAAAGTGCATGTATCAATAAATGAAATAAAAACAGTTGAGTTTTCTGCAGCCTTTCCACTGTTTTTGTTTTTGAGATAGAGTCTCGCTGTGTCGCCCATGCTGGAGTGCAGTGGTGTGACCTCAGTTCACTGCAACCTCTGCCTCCAGAGTTCAAGCAATTCTCCTGTCTCAGCCTCCCGAGTAGCTGGGACTATAGATGCATGCCACCACGCCCGGCTAATTTTTGTACTTTCAGTAGAGACGGGGGTCTCATCATATCGGTCAGGCTGGTCTTGAACTCTTGACCTCAGGTGATCTACGCCCCCTTGACCTCCCAAAGTGCTGGGATTACAGGTGTGAGCCACCACGTCAGGCCTTTTCCACTGTTTTGGTTAAAAAAAAAAATACATATATGCATATGAGCCAGGAAATACTATTTGCCATGTAAGGCAATTTTCCATGTGAGAAGGTTGCAGAGGGAGGTTTTAAGGGACTTTCCAAGGAGTGATAGAACAGGAGATACTTTGGCTTCAAAGCCAGTGCTCATTCCACGGCATTGTACTCCCTCCTGTTGTAGGGGCTGGAGGAGGACTTGTTGACTAATGGCATGAAGGTTAATTGGTGTCCCTAGACACAGGCAGCCACTATGGGCTGGGAGGTAGTCGGTCAGTTCAGCACGGGCAGGTGGCTCTAGCAGCTGCTGGCACTGCTGTGAGGGTCTTCCCGGTATGAGATGTGGAAAGGGATGGGACGGGAGCTGAGCCGTCCAGCCGCGTGGCAGGGTCCCGGGGCCAGGATGTGGAGCTACACTGCAGGGCTCGAAATCCAGCCAGTGCACAGTGATGCAGTCAGCATTCCACCTCAGAGGCTGGATAGGCAATGGGGGAGGACCAGGGGATGGGAACGCACTTGAGAGCTGTTGTGGTTTGAATGTTCTTGATGTTCTGAATGTGCTTGAATGTTTGTGATCAAATTTGAGTTTTGTTGAATCTGTGGATACAGAGGACCTACTGTGTACAAGGCAGTGTTTGAGGCTGGAGCCTTAGAATGTCAGCACAGCCAAATTTGGGAACCATTGACATACATTGCCTTCCCAGGTGATGAAAATGACCTTGACTCACTCAAGCAGACTCGGAAAGCTGGAGAATTGGGAATACAGTTCAGGAGTAACCTTGGGAACTTATAATATGCCTAATAATAATAGGTAACACTTAGACGTTTCATGTATCTCGCACACTCTGATGCTGGGCTCTTTACGCACATCGTAGAGGATTCTCCAACCCACCCTGAGATGGGTCTGTGGTTATTTGCATTTCGCAGGGGAGGGAGTGAGCTTAAAGTATGGCAACTTCCAAGGCCCAGGCCCATGATGGAGATGGAAATTCCACTCCAGCCGAGTTTGGAGCTGCGTTCCTCACCGCCGTGCTTTCCTGCCCCGAGTGTTGGCCTCACCGAGAGGAGGCGTGCGTGTGTGGAGCGGGGGAGTGGGCTGGGACATGTGGTCATGGGGGCCCACGGAGCCAGATGCCGGGGGAACCGAGCACCCTCAGGAGCCATCACGGCCATAGCTGCGTGATGCCGGTGAACCCCTCGGGACTCTGGGCCTGGTTTTCAACCTCTTGGCAGCCCCGAGTGTTCCCAGGCTGTGAAAATCCCCGCAGGTGCAGTGACTGGCCTGGTCTCCGAGGGAAAGGAGCCGTGGAGCTCACAGGTGGAGGGCTAGAGAGAGTAAGTGATACAGTTAGGCTTTGTGTGCCCACGGAAATCTCATCTTGAATTGTAATCCCCATCATCCCTACGTGTCAAGGGAGAGACCAGGTGGAGGTAGTTGAATCATGGCGTGGTTTCCCCCATGCTGTTCTCGTGATAGTGAGTGAGTTCTTACGAGAGCCGATGGTTTTATAAGCGGCTCTTCCCACTTGGCTTGGCACGTCGTCCTGCTGCCTTGTGAAGGAGGTGTTTTGTGACCCTTTCGCCATGATTGTAAATTTCCTGAGGCCTTCCCAGCCATGCTGAACTGTAGGTCAGTTAAACCTCTTTTCTTTATAAGTTACCCAGTCACAGGCAGTTCTTTACAGCAGCATGAAAACAGACTAATATAGGAAGAAAGCTGGGGCTGCTCGGGAGAAGTTAAGACCAAGAGTGAGCCATGGGGTGTCACTTGTGGGGAACTGTCGGGTTGGTGATGTGCACCCCTTTGTGCCAGCCAGGCCCAGTGTCCGTCTAGCAGAGCCCCAGGGACCGGCTTGCCCTGTGCAGCAGCTTACCTCACCCACTCAGGGCACATGGCAGCCGCCTTGCCAGCTGGGCTTCCCCCTTCCCCTCCCCAGGGCAGGCTCATCCAAGTGAGTGAGAGCAGTGAGTCTGGGGGCTTCGCCCGGAACCAGCTCCGGTTTCTAAGGAGAGTAGAGCCTTTGTGCTGCTGGGAGCTGGATGATGAGTGACGAGGACTGGCCTGGCAGCATGGCTCACACCCATCTCGGGGCAGGGGTCTTCTCCCTTCACTCCTGGTGGTCATGACCCTGAGCTTCGGGATTTCTGTGTCAAGGCGGAGCAGGAGAGCAGAGTGAGGTGACTGGGTTCTGTACCCAGGTCTTGTGGGAAGATCTTCGGGAGGTTTATCTCCCCACCTGGCCCTTTGCAAGGTCCAGGTGGAGGTGAGGCGTGTTTGCTAAACACGATGTAGAGAAAGGAGGCTCAGGTGGGCTTGATGGAGCAGCTAGATTTTGAGGGGGAGGCTGAAGGTGGCCAGGTGGGGAGGGGTGTTCTGAGTGTGCGCTTCCCACACTGGGGGAAGCGGGGTTGTGTTTGCTCGGCGCATGTGAAGCTATAGGATGACCGTGGAGCTGGCATTTCGTTTCTTCCTCCGTCCTCCATGTATTCATTCCTTCACCCGGCAGTCGGCCTGCCGGGTGCTACTGAGTGCTGGGAACACAGTGGGGACTGGGACAGATGTTGTCTCTGCCCTAGTGGCGCTTACACTGAAACAGATGGACACATCTGTTTGGCAAATATTTTTAAACACTTAAAAATACTAATACAAACATGGATTTTATTGACTAGAATGCAGGATCCACATATATTAGCAAGTACAATGAGAAGCTTCCTCCCCAGGCACTTTCATGGGGAAGTTTAAGAGCTCTCAAAATATGGGCTGCAGCATGTGCTGAGGTCGGGAGGCCAGTTGGGGACATGCCGAGGACGTCAGTTTGGCTAAAGCAGTTGGTTTACCTCAGGCAGCTGTGGGGCGGGGCTGGGGTGGGGGGTGGGGTTTAGAACCAAGTTCATGATAAAGCCCAGAGTATACAGGACCCAGAATGAAGATTTTGAACTCTTGGACAATTGGCAGCTATTGAGGTGTTTTGAGCAGAAGGTGGTACTTGCAAAAATATTATTTTGGAAGATTAATGTGTTCCGGGGTGGATTGGCAGGACCAGGGAGATGAGTCCATCCCCAGCCCTGTGGGAGGTGAGGGTGTGAGCCAGGTGGTGCCAGCAAGAGTGAGGAAAAAGGAGACCCAGAGGCTTTTCCCTGGAAAGACCAGCTGGGATGAAGGACCTGCTGGAGGCACAGAAAGGAGCTCAGTGAGACAGAGCAGGCTGGTGCTGGTTCAGGTGTTCAGCCAATGTTACTGAGGACCTGCGCCATGTTGGGTGCTGTGTTCCTAGCTGGGGTGCAGCGTTGGCAGAAGTGGGACCTGTGGATCAGGGCTGGTTAGGCGAGACTGTGACAAGCTTGGGTGTTCGCACTGACTGTAGCGTTTTCCACTCCTGGTCACACCGTAAGGTCTCCTGGAAGATTTTCAGCAATCCCAGTGTCTGGGCCTCTGGTTCCACTTTTGTGGATACCGCCTGGTGTAACTCCCCAGGTGATTCTAAGGCACAGCTGAAGTTGGGATCTGCTGAGTGAGGGGGAAGGGAGCACCTGCAGGTGGTGCTCATCAAGACAGTGGAGGCTGAGGAACTGGAGTTTAGGAGAGGTGCTAGTTCACCAGGACCTTGAACTTGAATTTTGGAATTTGGAAGTCTGTCATGTGATTAAGAGAGTGCATGGAGAGGCCTGGTCCATGACCTGCCATAGTCCTTCCAGACCAGAGTCCCTCAGGACAAGAAGAAGGAAACTTGGACTTTAAATCTGAATTGAAAACCAGGAAACTGAATTAAACGCAGGAGACATGAAGCAGCATCAACAGGTGGAAAGCACCGCTGTGGATGGAGCTTTGAACGTGTGAGAGAAATGCCGGTCAGAAGGGAAAAGGATGGTAAGAAGGTACCGAACTCAGGGTGAGAATGAACCAGGGAACAGAAGACTGTTAGAAAATGAGGGCCGGGCGCGGTGGCTCACACCTGTAATCCCAGCACTTTGGGAGGCTGAGGGGGGTAGATCACTTGAGGTCGGGAGTTCAAGACCAGCCTGGCCAACATGGCAAAACCCTGTCTCTACTAAAAATACAAAAATTAGCCAGGCATGGTGGCAGGCACCTGTAAATCCCAGATACCTGGGAGGCTGAGGCAGAAGAATCAGTTGAACCTGGGAGGCAGAGGTTGCAGTGAGCTGAGATTACACCACTGCACTTCAGCCTGGGCGACTCCGTCTCAAAAAAAAAAAAAAAAAGATTAGAAAATGACAATAAATGCGTAGAAGAAAAATAGGGGTTAGGCATAGGAAGATGGCCTAAGGCAGCACCGTGAGAGTTTGGTTTAAAGACCCAGGAAGGCTGGAAGCTCTTTGCCTTATTTTCACATCTACTACTCCACTTTGAACAGTGATTCCATAGAAGAGAATCACCTGGAGGAGGGCACAGATGCAGATGCCGGCGATTCTGTGGGCTAGGACCCTGGAATCTCCCATTTTAACCAGTTCCCCTTGGGATGCTGGTGCACCTGGCCCAGAAACACTGAACTAGAAAAATAGCAACTCGGGAACAGTGCGGAAGGGTTGCATCAGAACCAGTGACTGGAAAAAAAAAAAAAAAAAAAAAGTGCTGAATGTCCCTGGGAAGGCAGTGAGAGGCTGTAGGGAAGAGGGAATTGCTGAGAAACCCCTAGAAGGGCTAAAGAGGAGAAAAAAAATGTATCAAATCCCCAAGGAGAAAGCTGTGATTCAGGAGAGCAGATGATGAGGTTTTTGCTGCAGAGGGTGTGCAAAAAGTTTTACTCTCAAACTGTCCTTTTCTGAATTGAAAGGTAGGGAGTTTTAGAATCCAAAGAGTTTGCTGTGTTCCATGGGCACAAACACGAGAATAAGGGCTTGGTGTTTTTGTGTCATCAGTGATCTGTTCCCGTCAAGTTTCTACATTTTAAGTTTATGTGATAATCTATCTGGATTCCTAAATATCCTCTGTCTCCAGATGATACATTTGTCTTCCTCCGAGCTGGTACATTTGTCTTCCAGTTCCCCTGAAGTTAGTTCCAGAAAGTCAGGATCTGTGTAATAAATGTACCCAATACTGCTTATAGGTAAGGAAGCTTGAGCAAAAGCACGGAGCCCTTTCATTCCTGCCTCACTTAGTATTGGCCGTCAGTTAGAATTTGGTTTGAATTTTCTTTATCATCCAGAATCTTTATGTTCAAATATATGTGAAAGTTCTGTGTTTTCAGAACGTGTGAAAACTGCAGCTGAGTGTGGCCGGCCCAAGCTTTCCTCCCTCGTGGGGGCCTTTGCTGACTTCTCCCCTCTCCCCAGAATCAAGCTGCTCATCCTCTGTTCACTGCTAGTTTTTTTGTTTTTTTTTTAAGAGTCTCTTTGTGTTGTCCAGGTCCAGGCTGGAGGGCAGTGGTGAGATCTCAGCTCACTGCAACCTCTGACTCCTGGGTTCAAGTGATTCTCCTGCCTCAGCCTCCCAAGTAACTGGGACTACAGGTGCCTGCCACCATGCCCAGCTAATTTTTTATTTTTAGTAGAGATGGGGTTTCACTGTGTTGGCCAGGCTGGTCTTGAATTCCTGACCTCGTGGTCTGCCCGCCTCTGCCTCCCAAAATTACAGGCTTGAGCCGCTGCGCCCGGCCCTTTTTTTTTTTGAGACAGAGTCTCACTCCATCACCCAGGCTAATTGGAGTACAGTGGTGTGATCTTGGCTCACTGCAACCTCTGCCTCCCGGGCTCAAGCAGTTGTGCCTCAGCCTCCCGAATAACTGGGACTACAGGTGTGTGCCACTGTATACCCGGCTAATTTTTGTATTAGTAGAGACGGGGTTTCACCAAGTTGCCCAGGCTGGTCTCAAACTCCTGACCTCAAGTGATCCACCTGCCTCAGCCTCCCAAAGTGCTGGGATTACAGGCATGAGCCGCTGCACCAGGCCACTGCTAGCTTCTTTACTGCCAGCAGAGTCAGCTCCTTGAGGTAATTTTATAATCTTCAGGGCCCAGTATGGGGTCTGCTACGCCACTCACCGGAGTACTCAATAGGGTTGAATTGACCTTTTTAAAAAGACCTGAGACCAGACATGATTTGGCGTTAAAATGGGCTTCTTTAAATAGCATTGGGATTATTTGGCCTGGAGAAAGTGACCAAGGTGACTAAATAATGAGGTCACATCAATAAGAGAAGACAGGAAATGCTGTGAGTAGATGTGTGTCTAGTGAAGCAGCAAGAGGAGTGGGAGCTTTTGAGGAGTTTTGTGGTTCTCAGTCATCTGGGGTAACAGCTCCTTAGGAGAATCTGACAAGAGCAATGGACTTGCTTCCCAGAGACAGGCAAAGTGTGATTTCTCCCCTACTGTTAGAGGCTCACCAGCTCCTCCAAAGCCCAGTCCAAGTGAGTAATCCCTGGGTTAGGATAAGATGGCTACCTCTGAGCTGTCCATTCCTGCATGGAAATGGGGAGGTTGACCAGATGGCCTTCTCTGGCTTTGACTATCGACACCCCTGAAACATGGGCCTTCTGGGTGGGTGCACTGATCAGGGTGCTGTGTCTTTACATTCAGTAAGTATCAGGAGCATTCTCCTCTTAGCCCACAAACTCTACAATTGACATAAAAATAAATCTACTTGTTCACACCATTGCTTCAGAGTTCATTGTTCTCCAGTAGAAAAGGTTAAGAAAAAGTTCGTTGTGAACACTTGGGAATCAAAAAGGAAGAAGGCGTTGTTCCAGGCCAGGGTTTCTCAGCGTTGACTCCACTGGCATTTGGGGCTGGATAGTTTTTGTGGTAGGGGCTGCCCTGTGCAGTGCAGGATGTTCAGCAGCATCCCTGGCCTCTACCCACTAGAGGCCAGTAACACCCGCCCTCCTAATCGTGACTGTCAAAAACGTCTCCAGACACACTGCGGAATGGCCTTGGTGGTGGGCGGATCACCTGTGGCTGAGAACCACTTCTCTATGTTTATCTTCATTTTGGCTTCCTTATCAAGGGGGAACACTTCAGGAGAATGAACTGTTGTTTCAACTTCTTTTTACCACTGTAGCTGTTCACACAGCTCACATTTGCTGTGTCCCAATAGCTTTGCAAGGCCCTGGGGCTACAATGTAAGTGACGCACCTGGCCTCAGGTACTTACCGTAACCTCTTGGGAGATACACACACAGATGCATCGGGAGCTGCACTGAGGGAAGGCTGTGCCTCGTGCTGTAGGGGTCTTCCTTGCACCGAGAATGCCTTTCCTTCCAGCCTCTCCCATGGCTGGGTCTTGCTTGGCATTCACTTCTCAGTTGAAATGACACTACTTCTGGGAGACCTGTCCTAACGTCGGTGTTAGCTATTTTCACCTAATGCTGCATAACAGCCCAGAACTCGGTGGCTCTTGCCAATTCCTCACTTGCACATCTGTGGGTCGGCTGGGGTGGGGCTGCTCCGGGCTGGGCTCAGATGGCTTTGACTCTAAGCTGCAGCTTGGGATCAGTTCTGCTGCATCAGTTTCTTGTTCTGTTGTTATCAGCGAGGTTCTTGGTGTGTGGTGTTCTGGTGACGGCAGAAGCACAAGAGGAAACGCCAGCCCTCACATGCATTTCAGAATCTGCTGCTGTTATAGATGCTGACATCTTTTTGGTCAAAGCAAATCACATGGTCAAAGCCAGCAGGAGGGAAGGAGACTCTTCTTTTTCTTTTTTTTTTTTTTTCTTGAGACGAAGTCTCGCTCTGTCACCCAGGCTGCAGTGCAGTGGCGCTATCCTGGCTCACTGCAACCTCCACCTCCTGGGTTCAAGTGATTCTCCTGCCTCAACCTCCCGAGTAGCTGGGATTACAGGTGCCTGCCACCACACCCAGCTAATTTTTGTACTTTTAGTAGAGATGGGTTTCACCATGTTGGCCAGGCTGGTCTCGAACTCCTGACCTCATGTGATCCACCTGCCTTGGCCTTCCAAAGTGCTGGGATTACAGGCGTGAGCCACCGTGCCCAGCCAGAAGGAGACTTATACTCTGCAAGGATGTGGCTGTATGATGCTTCTGCAGGGAAGTGAAGAACTAGGGCCAGTTGTCTTCCTCAGACCTCATCTAAAGCAGCTACCTAGTCACTTTCTAGCATTTTTATTCTCTTCTGAGCTCTGATACTCTTACATTTGAATTATTATTTCTGCTAAGTGCTTGATAAGGGTAAGGTCACAGACTCGTCATAACATGTGGACCTCCACAGGCAGCAGGGGCAGGCTGTTTTGTTTGGAGCCTTGGATCCCTGAAATAGCACATCTTGTAGGGAGGACCGGAGAGAGGCCCATTGTGATTGGAGGGAGGGGAGCCCGTGGAGGAGCAACCAGAGTCAAGACCATAGCACCTGGGGCCAGGGCCGCCATGTTCCGTGTCTACAGGGAAGCCATCATGACAAGTCTCTGTAGTGGTGCCCCTGGCTGTGCGCAACCTGAGAAGCTGTTCTGGCTGCCTGGCAGATCATGAGGGACCTTGCATGACACTTTAGGTTGGCTAGATGCCTATTCTGGAATCCTTCTTTGTTTTGGAAGAGGGTAGACATTGAGCATCTCTTAACCAAAGGTATGCACAAGTTATAAGCAGAAAACTTCTGGAGGCCCCTTTGTTTTGAGGCACATGGTAGAAACTTGGCAGATACACAGCTTGGAAGGGCATGGCAGCAGCGCCTCAGGCTTGAGCCTTGTGTTGTGTTGATTAAGGTTGTGTTTATTGGAGAGCCCAGAATCTCTCTTGGTGCAGCCATGCTTAGAATTTGCCCAAGGCAGCATGGGAGAGTCACCCACTGTCTGCAGTCCTTATGCCTCCTCCTTCCCACCTGCCCAGATGTTCCAGGTCCTGACTGGATCCTTAGCTCTTGGGGAGCCCCCTGTGCCCTGGCTGTAGCCCCGCCTTGGCAGACACCCATCACAGTTCAGCTAAGGAGATAGTAATGAGGGAGGGGAGCCCTGGCCCCTGGGGGGAAGGAGGTCTGGGTTTTGGTCTCAGCGCTGCTGGGAGACTGGGGACTTAAAAGCTTATTTCTCTGGCTTTAAGTCTCTTTTGCAAAACGAGAATAAGGAAACTGTCCTTTTGTTGTGAGAAACAAATAGGATGATGAACATGAAGGCTCTTGTAAAACGTCCTCAAAGTATTATTATTAGGCACTAATTTGCCTTCTGAGGAAGCAAAGAAAAAGTCATGGAAGTGTATTTTGTGCCAAGCCCTGTGTGAGGTGCGTGCAGTCTTTCTGTCTTAGCGGAACAGCCTGCGGGGTTACTGCAAGGGCGAGGAGCCAAGTCAGAGAGGCCAGGCAACTTGCTCCAGGGCACACAGCCTGTGGGCAGGTCTATGTGACCTCGAGGCCTGACCTCTTCCTGCCCCTCCATCTACCAGTTGTCGCCTGCGACTTCTTGTGGGCCACAGTCCTGGGTGCTGGGGAGCCAGCAGGGAAACAACCTGTGTCCCAGCTGCCTGGAGCTTGCTTTCCAGTCGACGAGGCGAAGGAGTAAGGACAGAAAAGGGCGAGTGCAGAACATTCAGTGCTGGGCCTCAAAGCAGGACTTGAGAGTGAGTAGGGGTGGGCTGGGAAGGCCTCTGAGGGGTGGGGACATTTCATAGGGACTTAAGGAGCCACTGCAGCAGCCTCTACAGGGGTCTGCAGCGAGAGTGGCCCCAGAGGTGGGACCCATCTGTGCTGTGGCGGCCTCACGGGCTCTGGCTGGGCCTCCTTGGGTGGGAGAAGGCTGGTTGTCTTTGGAGGACCACCTCCCCTCCTTCTTCCTGCCCCATGGTTGCTAGGAGACTTTTTCCCAAAGCATCTGAGTTTGAATGACGAGGCTCCCGTGCGGCTGGCCTCCAGCCGTAGAACGTCATAGGGCTCTGTGGGCAACACAGGCACTGCACCCTGAGCAGCTTTCTCTCGCTCAGCTTCTTCTCCACAGTTCCAGAGTGTTCTGGAATCTTCAGGCTAGAATGAGCTTATAGGAAGAGATTGGTTTGGGCAAGAGAGCCACCAAACCGCCTCCAATGGAGTGATTTCCACTCGACAGTCCCACTTAGCGCAGCGCTATTTCCCTACGGGTTGTTAGCAAACGTGCAGGATCTCGCAATGCGTAAACTTCCAGGAGGGAGGATTTTGTAAAGGAATGTTCTCGTGGTTGCATTCTGAGCCAGGATATTAGACACACTTTGTCAGGCTGTCATGGGTTAGACGATGCTTTAGTCTGAGTGTTTATCGATTTGGGAGATGCATTTTATTATTTTTAAAATGTATATTTTTAAAAAGCGGAACAATTCTTTGGAAATAAGTAGTTATTTCCAGGAAAACTTTAGGATTAAGGAAACTTGTAAAAAGATCTACAAATAGAGACCCCCGTGGCTGCGCACCTGTCACCACAGAGCCTGATGGTGCTGTGCAGTCTAAAGGGGTCACGGGGCAAGAAGAGGCGACTTTGGTCATGTCTAGAGCAGGCTTCTCAACCTCAAGGGTTTGGTGAGTCATCCCAGGACCCAGGGCTGGGCAGTGCAGCCACAGCTGCCGCGTATAGCTCTCGCCCCTGGGCCCAGAAGCAAGGGTTTGAGTGCCAGCTCTCTCGCCCCAAGCCAAGGAGCCTCTTCCCTCTGTCTGGTGGTCAGATGGTGCCTGTGTGTGCAGAACCCTGAGCGGGAGCCCTGGGAATAAGTTGTTCTTCATGATTCCAGAGAGGGAGGAGTCTCCTGTGTGCCGCTCACCCAGTGTGGTGTCTGAGCTGGTCTTTGTGTTTCAGAGAGACACCCCCCCCCATCTTTCTTTAATGCTCACGTCTTCGTGAAGCCGTCCTCAGCATCACCCCAATTGGATGTGATCTCCCCAACTGTTCACACCTCTCTTCCTGCCTGTTGGTCCGCTCTGTCTGATGTTCTAGATCATTCCCAAAATGCACCCTGTCTGCTGTCCTCAGGAGAGTGATTGAGCCTCGTTCCTCTGGCTGGGGTGGATTGGGGTAGGTCGGGGATGCTCACTAGAAGGCTAGAAGTGGCGAAGCTGGGTCCCAGGAAGGACCTGGGGCCGGAAGGTCGTGTTTACTGATGGCTTCTGCTCCACTCGCCTGCTGACCAGAGGCTGAAGCGGGGAGGGGTGGGTGAGTCTGTGAGTGTAGAGTCGTAACCCACATCTGTGCCGCCCAACAGTGTGAGGCTTCCTGGGCTCCTAGGGCTGGATGGGGCCAGGATGGGCTGAGGACACAGACGTGAGGACAGTGCCTGTCTTCCTGCACATGGTGGCAGGGCCATGTGTGGGGGACATCGGGGAGGAGAGAGGCTGCCTTGGGTGCAGCAGTACAGGTGACAGAGCAGATGGCAGGTCTCTGCAGGGCTCCCAGGTGGACAGGAGCCTGCCAAGTGGGCCAGATTGGGTGGAATGGGGTGAGGGGTTTGCAAAGTGGTGGGTATGGGGAAGGCTGCCCTGGAGTGAGAAGAGCTCTAAAAAAGGAAGGTCTCTTCTCACTCTTACCTTGGAGTGGGAGCACCGGAAAATTAATCCCAGATCAGCAGAGCTCAAGGCCTGGTGCAGAGAAAGCCATGTGTCACAGTGACGTGAAAGACCTATTTCAGATTCTCCCTAGGGTTCAAGTTTTCCCCAGAGGCAGAATTTTTTCCTGGGTCTTCAGTTCTTCACCTGTAATGAGAGGCGATCCTGAGGGATGTGTTTTAGAGGAGTGGCAGCTGCCCTGCTTATCCAGCATCAAGTCCTTCCTGCAGCCACACTTGCCTGGCCCTGGGGACAGGGACAGTGTCACACCACTGTCCTTCCCAGGGTCCCACCCACAGCTGAAGGAGTGAAACTTACTTTTTTTTTTTTTTTTTTTTTTTTGGAGACGGAGTCTAGCTCTGTCGCCCAGGCTGGAGTGCAGTGGCGCGATCTCGGCTCACTGCAAGCTCCGCCTCCTGGGTTTACAGTTCACGCCATTCTCCTGCCTCAGCCTCCCGAGTAGCTGGGACTACAGGCGCCCGCCATCTCGCCCGGCTAGTTTTTGTATTTTTTAGTAGAGACGGGGTTTCACCGTGTAGCTCAGGATGGTCTCGATCTCCTGACCTCGTGATCCACCCATCTCCTTACTTTTTACAGACATATTTTGAGGGGCACATTCATTTTGCTAAGTGAGATACACATTTATAAATATGAAGCAGGAAGTTTCTGAATCTTGATCGCTTGGAGATAGTGGCCACCGCTGTGTGTGGAAGCCATGGAAACTCTGCACGTGTTGTTTCAGATTTAAAATGCGTGCAGCTCACACCTAAGTGCTGTAGGGCTGGTATCTTCATGACCACCTACATTTCAGTTTAAAAAAATCTCTAGGCCCAGTGTGGTGGCTCACGCCTGTAGTCCCATTGTTTTGGGCAACTGAGGCAGGAGGATCACCTGAGCCCAGGAGTTCAAGACCAGCCTGGGCAATATAGCAAGACCCCCATCTCTACAAAGAATAAAATTAGCTGGGACTAGTGGCGTGCGACTATTATCCCAGCTACTCAAGAGGCTGAGGTGGGAGGCTCGCTTGAGCTCAGGAGTTTGAGGCTGTGGTGAGCCCTGATTGTGCCACTGCAGTGCAGCCTGGGCAACAGTGAGACCCTGTCTCTATCTGCATCACATGCACCCCGGCCCCCCCCAAAAAAGTCTACACTCCTTTCTGGGAAAAGATGGGGTTGTGAAATATGTAAATAAGTTGAGGAGTGCTTTAGGGAGGGGTTTTGAACCATAGAATAATGAGATTTGAATGCGGGAGGAGATCTCACCCTCTAGTTTTAACACCTTGTTTAATCTCAATTCCCTCTGTAAAACCAGAGTGACATCACCTGCCTCAACACTGGTTGTAAAGTTAGAGGAGATGAGGCTGACAAAGTGCATGCCTGTGTCTAGGACTTAATGTTGAGATGCTGAGGTGAGGAAACTGAGGCCAGGAGGGGGACCCCTGCCCAGGCTGTATGTCAGTGTCGCCCAAGAACACTGCTGCCACCCTCGCCTCCCGCCCACTGCGTGAGCACCCCAGGGTGCTGCCATCTTCCCAGGTGACTGTGCCGCCCTCGCCTCCCGCCCACTACGTGAGCCCCCTGAGGTGCTGCCATCTTCCCAGGTGACTGTGTTGGGAGCCTCTGCCACCACCAGCACAGCACCTCCAGCTCACTCTGGAATCTTCTCTTTCTTTTTTTTTTTTTTTTTTTTTTTTTTTTTGAGACGGAGTCTCGCTCTGTCACCCAGGCTGGAGTGCTGTGGCGAGGTGGCCCGGCTAGTTTTTTGCAGTTTTTAGTAGAGACGGGGTTTCACCGTGTTAGCCAGGATGGTCTCGATCTCCTGACCTCGTGATCCGCCCGTCTCGGCCTCCCAAAGTGCTGGGATTACAGGCTTGAGCCACCGCGCCCGGCCCTTCTCTTTCAAAGCCGGCTCCTACTTCCAGCTTGAGGTTTTCTGGGCTTGGCAGCATCACCGGCTGGGATCTGTGGCCTGGCCCTGGAGGCTGTGAGTTGGCCTGTAGGGCTGTGGCTGAGCCTCCCACCAGCTACACCCATGGGGGGCCGGCGGGGGGGTGTTGGGGGTTGCCAAGCTCCTTGCAGGCCTTGTAGCCATGACTTTGTGGGAGAGAGGGACCATGGGGATAGAACAGGGGGGCAGCACCCCAGGGGTTCCTCCTCCTCAGTTGAGGCAAGTTGAGAGAATTGGGGTACTCTAGGAAACCCAAGACCTGGCACTCACGGAATTTTCTAGTAACAGTGAGCTCCCTGGGAGGCAAGGAGGGAGTTCCCTGGCAGGGATGGGACCTGCAGACCCATGTCCCTGCAGCAAGCCTTGAGCCAGAAGGGAACTGTGAGTGCAGGTTGGGAAGGGGAGGCCTCTGTGACTCGGGGGAGACTCAGGGACTGGAGCCAGCCTGACTCTCTGACCAGTCTGGGAGCTGGCTGCCTCTCCTTCCCTCTAGCCTCCTTCCCGCCTGGGCCTCTGTGGGTCAGGTCTTCTGGCCTTGCTTTTCTTTCCCCTTGGAAGAGAGGCAGACAAAGACCAGACAGTGTCAGGGCTGGAGGGAGCTTTAAGGGAAGCTGATTCTCAGCTCACCGATGAAACTGGAGCTCAGAGTAGCGATTGGACCTGGAAAGTTGCCCAGCTGGTGAGGGGCAGGGTCAGAGTCCAGGGTTCCCCCTGAATTTATGTCCCCTATTGTATGTACCTACAAGTGGAATGAAAAAGCGGATTTTATTTTTAAAAACTTGCAGATCAGTGAAATAAATACTGTCCTGCATGGAGGGTCACCAGGCATGAGCCAAGCCTGACCCTGCTTCCAGCCTTGGGTCATAATCTTTGGTGATTGGTGTGGAGTTTTTCTGAGATAGTTGTTCTGGTGGTCTGCACAGCAGGCCTTAGGTGGACAGCTGGGGGGAAAATGACTAACTCCTTGCACAAGCTCAACACTGCTCACTCGATAGAGCCTGTCCCGTCTGTCCCTATGAGATGGCCAGGTGGGGCATGTCCTTTGGAAGCAGGAAGACCCCAGAGTGCAGAGTTCTTTCCTCAGCCCAGCGTGACACTCAAATGGTTGTGGCCCCAGGGCAGCCTGCCTTGTGTGAGGCCCTTGGTGCAGGGTCGCCTACCTACTGGCAGCGCGGGGCCTGGGTGCTTGGTGTGGGGTCACCGACCCTGGCAGTCTGGAGCCCAGATGCTCGATTCCCAGTTGGCCTACACCTCCCTGTGCGGCTTCCCCCTTGGCCTCCAGGACCCGGAGCGCCCTGGGCACTGACGTATGGCCCGGTGAGGAAGCCTGACCTTGTCACCCAGCTCTCCTGGCTTCTGGAATCGTGAGCTTGAGGGCAGGCAGACTTCCAAGGCCACACAGCCCCTGCAGGAAAGCGGTCTCTGGGCTGGTGGAGGTGGTCTTGAGCTCAGCACAGTCTGTGGGTTTTGCTTTGACTCCTTCAACACATGTTGGCAGCTTTTTGGCCAATCAGGTGTTGACTGAGTGGCCTGAGGCCATATGGTACTGACCACTCAGACAGGGGTGGGTTGTCCTGCCCCAGCAGACTTGCCCCACAAACGGGGTAGGTGACTGGGGCTGCTGAGACCAAAGAGGTCAACAGGTCATTACAGGCTGGAACCAGACGCCAGCAGAGCTTGGGAATCTACACCTGGTGACTTGCTGACCAGCACTGAGACTCGCCTGACCTCCTGATTCATGATGAAGTGGGCCCTTGTTGAGTGCCACAGAGGCTGCAGGAACATTCTGCTGGGTGTGGTGGTAGTTGATCCTCAGGGCAAGCATTGATCAGCTCTGATGAAACACAACACAGTTCAGAGGGGATATGGCATAACCAAGAGAACCGAGAAAATTCATGTCAGAACCAGCCTCCCTTATTGTCTATTAGACCATCTTGTTTAAAAATAAAAATTGACTTCCCTGCCTTTTTCACCTATCCCAGAATCCATTCTACTCTATGAGGCTAACCTTTTCTCCCCGAGGGCCAGAAACTGAGAAATTCTTCCGCTTCTCTTCCCATCCCATTTCTCAACTCCAAACTCAGTTCCCAGAAACCACACCTAGCAGACAAGGCATCTGGAAACCAGGGCTGGGAGGGTGGCCACAGCCTTGGGGGAAGGGCATGGAGCTGGCGCCAGGGAAGCTGCAGGAGCCAGACCAGGAAAGAGGCCTTGCTTGAAAAGACTTAGGCCAGTGGTGTTGGAGAAGTAGGAAGGATTAGCACTTGGTCCAGACATGTTGGGGCCCAGTCATGGCCAAAGATTGGAGTAGCAGCAGCCAGGCCTGGACACCAGGCAGGGTTGGGATGTTCAGATCTGTACCCAAGGTTACCCCAGCAGGAGACCATCAGATCTGCAGTCCCTACAGCCTATGGAAGTGGGCCGGGACACCTGGGGCATCTTCAGGGTGCCAGGGATGGGGAATGGGCACTTGATACCGCAGAAGCCCTTTGAGCCAGTGCACTGACCTCGCAGGCAGTGGGGGAGACCTCAAGTCCCAGGATACCCCCACAATAACTTGAGACCTGAGTATTGGTACTGGGCGCCCCTCACCTGCTGGCAGGTGGGGTTAGCTGAGAGGAGACCTGTGAATCCCAGAAAACTAGAAACCTGTGACACATGTGTAAGGTAAACATTGTGACTACCAAATCAGCCTGGGATCTCTTCAGGGGTCCTGCAGCATGCCAAACCATCTGAGCTTTTAGGATTACACCGTCCTGCTCAGTGGGACCTGGGATTTGTGCACCCTCCTTCCCGACAAATCGGCACAGTGCTGCTTGAGCAAATGCATGAAGGAATGAATGGGTGGCAAAGGGTCTGCTCAGTCCTCACAGCTGGAGGTACTGGCCAGCCTTGCTTTGTTGGGAAGCTGGAGGGGGAACCACAGCCCCTCAGCCAGCCTCAGACGCCTGCACCGTGCCCCTCGTGGAACCTTTGAGCCTTTCAGGCCTTGAGCCATGCCCCTGGGTGGACCACCCATCCATGGTACATGTGGTGTCTGAGGCTCTGGGGTCCAAGGCTCTGGGGTCCAAGGCTCTGCTGGGCCCCTCCCTGGACATTGGGCACCTTGAAGTTTGATTTTGGTCACCACCCACCCCACCTCCTCCATCCCCTTTTCTGAAGACATGCCTTCACCCCTGGCCTTTTCTCTCTTCTTCCTTGGGGTGCAGATCCTGGCCAACGTCTTTCTCTACCTGTGCGCCATCGCTGTGGGCATCATGTCCTACTACATGGCTGACCGCAAGCACCGCAAGGCCTTCCTGGAGGCCCGCCAGTCGCTGGAGGTGAAGATGAACCTGGAAGAGCAGAGCCAGCAGCAGGTGAGGCTCTCGGGAGGCCTCCGGCCTGGAGCTTGGGCTCAGGGACTGTGGCCTTGTCGGAGAGGAACCAGAATGGCAGCCCCTGGCTCCGTGGGGCTTGGTGTTCATCTGCCCTGTTCAGGTATTTGCTTCTGAACTTGGCCTTCTGGGCTCCTCGCCATTAGAGGGCAGCTTCTGAGCTTCAGGGAGCCTCTCACTCCTAAATCTGCTTCTGCTTGACCCGGATCTCTCCTCGTCTGCCTTCCTGCTCTTTGCTTTGTTTCTGTAATGAAAAACTTTTCCATTTAAAGAAATGCATCGCCCAAGCAGCCAGCTACGACTTCCTGCATTCCTTTCTCCGATGACCTTCTTGGGACCAAGGTCAGGGTCAGGGGCATCATGGGCATCTCTTCACGTCACGCCTGCCCCGCCGCTCTTGCTGGTCCAACCGCAGATCACCCTGTGCACCTGCTCATGCCGTGGGCGGGGACTTGACCCATCCTGCGGCCTCAGGGCCCTGCTGGATGAAGTGTGTCAGCCTCACGCTCCCACTCAGGGGAGCTCCTCCCTCCCTTACCTTCCCATCCGAGGTCACTGCTGAAGAAGGAAAACCAGCCTGTTCCTCGGGGATGCCCCTGTTTACATTCTCTATCTGGAGAGAGGCCTGGCTGTCCCTGCCTCGGTTTCCTGGCTTCCCTCCAGTCTCTTCCATGGCCGAACCATCCTCCCAGTTCTCATGTCCCTCAGACTTTTACATAGTTTTGGCCTGGATTCTTCTCACATGCTTTTTGAAGGTCTCCAGAAATTACATCCACGAATTTCCTGTTATCCATAGGTTATTTCCCCTTCAAAAACAAGCTCTCAATAGGTTGACACTATGATTCTCTGCTCTGGGAACCACATCGTTTGTGTTCAGGAGGCTCTGTGTGCTCCTGATGCACTGAAATTGCTGTTTTCGTAGATGGTGCCACTCAGGTGGACAGGGCCTTGGTTTCGGGGGCCACTCTGGAGCCCTTGGCTTACAGGAGCCCCACCGTCGGGCCTCACTCACGTTCTCTAGACAGTGCTGTTCCGAGGCACACACTAAGTCATTTAGCTGATGGGTCCCTGATTTCACTGTCCTGGGGATGTTTTTTTTCCCTCCCCATTTACCAATCTCATTCCTTTCAGAAGGCCCCCATAGGAGGGGATTTTCTTAGCCCATCGTATGCGCCCCTTCCCCTGGGCCCTGTGACCTGTGGTTATTGAGGAGCTGCTGTGGCCTGTGAATATGTAAAGAATCTTCCTTTCCTGGCTTGTAAAGCCCCTTGAAAGGCATTCTTTAATTTCTGTTTTTTCTATACTGTCTCATTTCTTGTTTGTATCTGATCTCGCACTGGGGCGGCATCCCGCTGGCTTCTCTACACTTAAAAAAAAAAAAAATGCATGTGTCACCACCTAGCTAGGCAAGCATTCTTTTTATATAACATTTGTGCAGTTTTCAGCATGTCTGTCTGCATTGATCTTAGCTGTCTCATATTGTACAATCTAGGACATCTTAAGTCACACTGAACGGTCTTGTGGGGGTCCCTGGTGTGATGAGGAAGGCCCTGTGTCTCACGCTGAGGCTGTTCTCTTGTAGATAATTTAGATAAGGTACCCTGCAGAGCCTCACTTTTCCTCATCTGCAAAGTGGAGGTATTGACATTTGTAGGTTTCTTGAGGGTCAAATGAGAAACCCAGAACTGCTTTGTAACCCGTAGAGCTTGTTAGAGGTAGGCCAAGGGCACGGGGCCATGAGGCTTGCTATCTAATGCCCAGGGCCACATGCTCCCTCTGGACAGGATCAGCGCAGGGAGCCTGGGCACCAGCAGAGAGGGTCATCCCTGGGTGACCCGGGGCTCCTGAGGGTGCTAGCAGCCTGCCTGGGCCACACTGGTGCTTCTCTGCACTGCCTGCCCATGCCGCACCGCAGAGCAGACGCTGGCCCCGGGACGGAGAGGTCCAGGTTAGGTGGAAGGGAGGTGCAGAGGTGTGGGGGGAGTTGGGGGGTGAGGTGCATCCTCAGGCCTAGCTGGGCACACAGCCGGGGCCTGTAATTCTCCGAGTGGAATGAATCTGTCTAGCCCGGCTCTGTCCTGAGTGTGGCCTTGGGCTTGTTGCTGCTGCTCTTGGAACTTTAGTATCCCCATATGTAAAACCTTCGAGATATTTTTTTTTTTTTTTTTTTTGAGACAGAGTCTTGGTCTTGTCACCCAGGCTAGAGTGCAATGGCACGATCTCGGCTCACTGCAACCTCTGCCTCC
>NW_012111919.1:7036144-7060888 GCF_000951035.1 Colobus angolensis palliatus | reverse complement strand
ACGCCCTGCTGAGAGATTGTTTTGAGGGTAAGAAGGAACCTGTGTGAATCCCACTGGGATTGGTAAAGCACTGTTACCATCAGGAAGGTTGGAATCCTGCCCCCTGGGTGTTTCCATTTACCTACATTCTCCTTACGTCTTCTGTGACTGTTCAAGAGAGAAACCTGCCTGCCATTTTCCTTCCTTTCCATGCGCTTCACAGGTTTTGGTATTACGGTTATGCCCAACTCATTAAAGAATTTGAGAAGTGTTCCCTCTTTCTAACTCCTGATAGTTTGAAGATAATTTGGGTTATTCGTTAGATTTAGAAGTCACGGCATGTGGCTGGCCTGTAGGTGTGGCCAGGCAGGTGGCTATGCCTATAATACCAGCACTTTGGGAGACTGAGACAGGAGGATCACTTGGGTCCAGGAGTTCAAGACCAGCCTGGGCAACAAAGTAAGACCCCATCTCTACAAAAAATGAAAAAATTAGCTGAGCGTGGTGGTGCATGCCTGTAGTCCCAGCTACTTGAGAGGCTGAGGTGGAGGATCACTTGAGCCCAGGAGGTTAAGGCTGCAGTGAGCCGTGACTGTGCCCCTGCACTCCAGCTTGGGCAACAAAGTGAGACCCTGTCTTTTTTTTTTTTTTTTTTTTTTTTTTAAAAAGGCACTAATGAAGTCCTGTGGGCCCAGAGTGTTCTTTAGGGGAAGATTCTGTTTCCATCACAGATAATAAGGTTGTTCAGATTTTATATTTCCTTTTGTATAGGTTTTAGAGAGGTTTTTTCCCCAGAAACATGTCCATTCAAATTCTCAAAATTTTGGCATAACATTCTTAATATTTTCTTTTTACCTTTTGTCTGAAATGTATAATGTTCCTTTTTTTCATTACCAAAGATAATTTGTGCCTTTTTAAAATTTTTCTTAATCAGTATTGCTAAGGCTTATTGTTTTAGCCTGTTCGGCAGACCACCTTTAATCTTTGTTGCCTTCTTTGTACATTTCTTATCTCTTATTTATTTATTTTTGAGACGGAGTCTTGCTCTGTCACCCAGGCTGGAGTGCAGTGGTGCGATCTCGGCTCACTGCAAGCTCCACCTCCTGAGCTCACGCCATTCTCCAGCCTCAGCCTCTCAAGTAACTGGGACTACAGGTGCCCACCACCACGCCCAGCTAATTTTTTGTATTTTCTTTTAGTAGAGATGGAGTTTCACCATGTTAGCCAGGATGGTCTCGATTTCCTGACTTTGTGATCTGCCCGCTTTGGCCTCCCAAAGTTCTGGGATTACAGGCGTCAGCCACTGCGCATGGCCTCTTATCTCTAAGTTAAGCTTTGTCATGGCCTCTTTTTTCTTTGGGCTTAATTTGTGTCCTTTTTTACCTTCTTAAAATGGAACTTTATTGTTGTTGTTTTTTGGAGACTGAATCTTGCTCTGTCACCCAAACTGGAGTTCAGTGGTGCAATCTAGGTTCACTGCAACCTCCACCTCCTGAGTTCAAGGGATTCTCCTGCCTCAGCCTCCAAGTAGCTGGGATTACAAGCATGCCCCACCACACCCGGCTGATTTTTTTGTATTTGTAGTAGAGACAGGGTTTCACTGCATTGGTTAGGCTGGTCTCGAACGCCTTGGCCTCCCAAAGTGTTGGGATTACAGGCGTGAGCCACCAGGCCCAGCCAAAATAGAACTTTAGATGACCAATTTTCAACCTTTCTTTCCTAAAACATGCATTTAATGCTACAGATCTCACTCATTACATTGTTTGAGCTTTATCTCACAAGTTTTAATATGCCATATTTTCAATGTAATTTAATTTTAAATATTTACTAATTTTCATTGAAATGTCTTTGATCCATGGGCGATGTAGAAGTGCACTAAGTTCTAAACATTTGAGGATTTGTTTACAATTATGTTTTTTTTTTTAGCTTTATTCTGGTCAGAGAACATACTCTGATTTCAAGCCTTTGAAATTTGTTGGAACTTGAATTTTGGCCTAGCATGTGGTCAGTTTTGATGCACTTGACAATAATGTGTATTCTGCCAAATCTGTCAAAATCTTTTAAAAATGAAATGATGTCGCCAGGCGCGGTGGCTCATGCCTGTAAAATCCCAGCACTTTGGGAGGCCAAGGTGGGTGGATCACGAAGTTAGGAGATCAAGACCATCCTAGCTAACATGGTGAAACCCCGTCTCTACTAAAAATACAAAAAATTAGCCAGGCGTGGTGCCAGGCGCCTATAGTTCCAGTTACTCGGGAGGCTGAGGCAGGGGAATGGCATGAACCCGGGAGGCGGAGCTTGCAGTGAGCCGAGATCACACCACTGTACTCCAGCCTGGGCGACAGAGCGAGACTCCCCCTCAAAAAAAAAAAAAAAGAAATAATGTCAACTATGTCATATTTGCATCTGCCCCAAATTATTACTTACCTCTTTAGTCAATGTAAGGATCTCAAAACCTTTTAACTTCATTTCACAAGCCTCTGCCCCCCACTTTCTGGCTATTAGTGTAATGTGTTTTAGTTCAACATATTTTAAACCCCACAAGCCCTTATCGTGATTATTTTATATAATTTTATCTCATTAATATTCTTATATTTACCCACAGTTTTACCCTCTCAATTGTTCATTTCTCCATTTCTTTGCTTCATTTTCTGGTAGAATTCCCTTTAGTATTACCTTTTATGCTGATCTCTTGGTATCAAATTCTCCTCATTTCTGATTACCTACGAGTGTGTTTATTTTGCTTTCATTTTTGAAAGATACCTGTCTTCGTCTGTGTTGTGCTGCTACAACAGAATACCTGAAACTGGGTAATTTATAAAGAACAGAAATTTACTACTTACAGTTCTAGAGGCTGGTAAGTCCAAGATCAATGTACCAGCATTTGCTCTGGTGTCCATACATGGCAGAAGGGCAGGCTAGCTGAATGTCGTGTGATGCCCTTTTTAAAGGACCTTAACCCTACTAAAGAAGGAGCAGCCCTCGTGGCCTGATCCCCTCTTAAAGGCCCCACCTCTTAATACTATTACACTGGCAGCACCTGAATTTTGAACAGACACATTCAAATCATACCAAGACTTTTTGCAGATAAAGAATTCTAGGCTGCCATTTTTTACTTCTGGCCCTTTAAAAGCATCCTTTCACTATTCTTCCGCTTCCATCATTCCTGTTGAAATACCAGTTGTCAGATAGACTGTTGCTCCTGTTACATTAATGCATACTTTTTCCTGTGGTTGCTTTCCCAATGCTCTTTGTTTTTGGTTCTCAGCAGTTTTACGATGCTGTGCCTGGGAGTTTTCTTTGCAGTTCCTCTGCTTAGTATTCACAGAGCTTCTTGAATGTTGGTTTGATGTCTCTTGTCAGTTTTGAACATTTTCAGCCAGTATCTTTTTATTGCTTCTTCTCATTCGCTCCTTTCCTCTAGGACTCCATATCCTTGTTAGACACTTTTACCATGTTCCAGAAGTATCTCTTCTTTTTCTGAATCTTTCTCTCTTTCTGCATTTCAGACAATATTTTGTGGACCTAATCTACAGTTTGCTAATCCTGTCTTCCTCTGGTTTGTCAGATCAGTGATTGAGCTCTTCTAATGAGTCATCAATTTCAATTATTATTTATTTTTCTGTCCCAGAATTTCCATTTGATTTTAAAAACTGGACTTCAGTTCCTTATGTATTTCTATTTTGTCAATTATTTTTTAGAATATATTAAACATTTATTTTAAAGTTCCTGGCTGACAACCATAATACCAATGGGTGTGCATTTTTGTTGTTGAAACCTTGGCATCTTGGCTCTTTTTTTTTTTTTTTTTTTGAGACAAGGTCTTGCTTTGTCACTCAGGCTGGAGTGCAGTGGCTTACTGCATCTTTGAACTCCTGGGCTCAAGCAAAACTCCCACCTCAGCCTTGTGAGTAGCTAGGACTGCAGGCATGTGCCACCATGCCCAGCTAATTAAAAAAGTGGTTTTTTGTAGAGATGGAGTCTCACTATGTTGCCCAAACTGGTCTCAAACTCTTGGCCTCAAGCGATCCTCCCACTTTAGCCTCCAGGCATTTTTAAGAATTAAATACTAGATGTTGTGGATGGGAAATAGTGATTCTAAATAATGTTGTCTCTCCAGGGAGGATATACTTTTCTTGTGGCAGATGGTTAGAGCAGGGACAGATAGGAAATAGCTTTTCAGGGGTCTTAACTGGAAGGCTGGTCCTTTTCTCATGGTAGCTTGAACTCCTTAGCAACGTGAGACTGCTGAAAGCTTAGCCTCAGCTCTCAATTTCTGCTTGGATTCTTGGTCTCTTGCCCCATGCAAATACTAAAGGGGAATGGTCGGACTTACTGTAGTATGGTTCTCTTTCCCTGGGGTCTTAGCCCCTCTACTCTCTCTGCCTTGGAATCCTTGCTCACAGTCCTCGTTTCTCCAAGCCCTTGAAAACCCTCCTCACTGCGCTCTCTTCAGCCTCTGGACCCCAGTCCCAAGGGAAAACGGCAGAGTGCATTGGGCTGACCGAACTGTGTTTCGCTTCCCCTGAGAGCTTGGCCCCTCAAGTCCTGGCTGCTTTGGTTGTTTCCATTGCCTTTAAAGAGCTGGGTTTTTATGTATTTTATCCAACTTTTACAGTTGTTCTTGGCTGGAGGGTTGGCCTGCTAGTAAGATCCTCTATAGCAAAAGTATACGTGTATAAAATCATAAAAGTATGAAAAAGGGTATACTAGGAAAAAAGTAAGTCATCCCACCTTCATTTCCCCTAGCCATCCAGCCCTGTCCACCAATCAACCGTCACTATTATCTTTTTAATGTACCCTTTCAGAGGTTTATATATAATTTACACACACACACGGTAGCCTATTCACTCTTTTGTACTAAACCTTTTCTTTTCTTTCTTTTTTTTTTTTTTTTCTGAGACAGAGTCTCTCTCTGCTGCCAAGGCTAGGGTGCAGTGGTTCAACCTCAACTCACAACTTCCGCCTCCTGGGTTCACGCCATTCTCCTGCCTCAGCCTCCCGAGTAGCTGGGACTACAGGCGTGCGCCACCACACCCGGCTAATTTTTGTATTTTTAGTAGAGATGGGGTTTCACCATGTTGGCCAGGCTGGTCTTGAACTGCTTACCTCAAGTGATCTGCTTGCCTTGGCCTCCCAACATGCTGGGATTACAGGCACTAGATCTTTTCACCTACTATCTTAGCATTCTAAGTCTATATTGCATTGCCACATCCTTTTTAATGACTGTGTTCAGTCATTATACAGACGTAACATAATTTATTGTTGCGCTCTCAGTAGACTTCTAGGTTATTTACGATCTTTTGCTACTGTAAACATTGCTGTAATAAATACCCTTGTAGCAGTATTTATTATAGTATATATGTGCAAGTATATCTGTGGAAGAATAAAAACCTAGAAGTGGAATTGCTAGATCAAAGGATATTTGCATTTAAAAAATTATATATATATATATATATATATAGCTACTGTAAAATATACATAGTATAAAATTTACCATTTTAACCATTAAGTATACAATTCAGTGGCATTAAGTACATTCACAATATCGTGCAGCCATCACCACTCTCCGTTTCCAGAACTTTTTCATCATCCCAAAGAGAAACTCTGTGCCTGTTAAATAATAATACTGCCCATTCTCCCAGACTCTGGTAACCACTGTTCTACTGTGTCTCTGAATTTGCCTCACTAGGTCCTTTATATAAGTGGAATCATATAATATTTGTCCCGTTTTGACTGACTTATTTCACTTAGCTTGAAGTCTTCTGTGTCGTCGTGTAGATCAGCATTTCTTTCCCGTTTAAGGCTGATATTTCATTGCATGTATGTACCACATTTTGTTTGCTCATTTGGACATTTGGGTGGTTTCTGCGTTTGCTATTGTGAATAGTGCTGCTGTGAACACCAATGTACAAATATCTGTTTGAGTCCCTGTTTTCAGTTACTTTGGATATATACCCAAAAGTGGAATTGCCAGGTCATATGGTAGTTCTGTATTTAATTTTTTTGAAGAATCTGGCATCTGTGTGTTTTTTTTTCCCTTTTCCTTTTTTTTTTTTTTTTTTTTGAGACAGAGTCTTGCTCTGTCACCCAGGTTGGAATGCAGTGGCACGATCTCAGCCCACTGCAACCTCTGCCTTCAGGTTCAAGCTATTCTCCTGCTTCAGCATTCCGAGTAGCTGGGATTACAGGTGCCCGCCACCATTCCCAGCTAATTTTTCTTATATTTTTAGTAGAGATGGGGTTTCACCATGTTGGACAGGCTAGTCTCGAACCTCTGGTGATCTGCCTGCCTTGGCCTCCCAAAGTGCTGGAATTATAGGCATGAGCCACCGCGCCTGGCCTCCTATAGAGTTTCAAATAATTTATACTCCACCAGCAATGAGTGAGAGTATACTTAGGCACTTAAGTTTTCCTTGTTTCTCTAGAAAATACCTCATTGCTTTTGGAAACCCTCCCCGAAGGATTCCTATTTGAAAACCCCAGCCCCAAGGAACTGGCCTCAAGGCAGGAGTGACATCCTGTGGGCTGTTTCCTGCCTTATCCTCATTTGGCTCAAGCCACAGTCAGGTAAACTGAAGTTTGGAAGAGTTCCTTTGTTTTCTTGGCCTACACTGTATAGTATTTGGCAAGTATGTACAATTATAAAGAAATAAAAAAGAGACTGGCATAGTGGCTCACGCCTGTAATCCTAGCACTTTGGGAAGTTGAGACAGGAGGATTGCTTGAGGCCAAGAGTTCAAGACCAACCTGGCCAACATAGTGAGACCTTCATCTCTAAAATAAAGAAAAAAGACTGATAGAGGCTGTATTAGAGTTCGCTAGAGGAACAGAACTAATGGAATATATATATATATATATATATAAAGGGGAGTTAATTATTAGTTAATTATTAAGTATTGACTCACACAATCGCAAGGTCCTACAATAGGCCATCTGCAGGTTGAAGAGCAAGGAGAGCCAGTCCGAGTTCCAAAACTGAAGAACTTAAAGTCCAGTGTTGGAGGACTGGGTGCATCCAGCACAGGAGAAAGATGTAGGCTGGATGGAGCCTAGGCCAGTCTCTTTTCACATTTTTCTGCCTGTTCATATTCTAGCAAACTGGCCACAGATTAGATTATGTCTACCCGGATGTAGGGTGGGTCTGCCTTTCCCAGCCCACTGACTCAAATGTTAATCTCCTTTGGCAACACCCTCACAGATATACCCAGGATCAATACTTTGTATCCTTCAATCCAATCAAGTTGACACTTAATATTAACCATCACAAGGCCGGGCGCAGTGGCTCATGCCTGTAATCCCAGCACTTTGGGAAGCCAAGGTGGGCGGATCACGAGGTCAGGAGATCGAGACCATCCTGGCTAACATGGTGAACCCCGTCTCTACTAAAAAATACAAAAAATTAGCCGGGCATGGTGGCGGGCACCTGTAGTCCCAGCTACTTGGGAGGCTGAGGCGGGAGAATGATGTGAACCCAGGAACCGGAGTTTGCAGTGAGCTGAGATCACGCCACTGCACTCCAGCCTGGGCGACACAGCAAGACTCCATCTCTCTCTCTCTCTCTCTCTATATATATATATTAACCATCACAGAGGCTTATTCCTTCAAGCCTTTTTTTTTTTGGTCCTGATATTTGAGAGTGTCCTAGCCATGTTTTATCCTGAGTAAGAGATAATAAATGTAACACCTTCCTCTCACGTAGCATAGCAGCCAAGAACCAAGTACCAGAGTCTCTGCCTCTCTCCTGTGGTGTTAGGGGAGGTAAATGTTAAGTAGTTATTAGCACAGTGCCTGCATAGTAGACACTCAAACTCTCTACCATCATATGATTGTTGGATAAAATTTTGAAGATATAGAAAAGTAGAAGAGGCCACCAAAACCTCCCTTAATCTGGGAGTTTTTTTGAGAAATAATTTTTAAAAACTAATAAGGTATTATAAATTAGGTTTGCAGTTAAAAAAAACTCAGGTTTGCTTGATTCTTTTTTTCCTTTTAGTAGAGGTAAAATGCACATAAAATAAGACCCCTTAAAAGTGGTTTAGTACACTCACCATGTTGTGTCACCACCACTTCTAGCTATTTCCACAACATCTTCCTCCAAAAGAAAACCTGGGACCCAAGCTTGATTTTTAAAACCAGATAGAAAGGGACCTGGTGAGCGCTGGGACAGGCTTTGCATGTCAGGATAGGGGACCCAGACCCTAGCACACTCCCACCGTCCTATGCTCCAGCCTCACTTTGTGGGGACACCAGAGTCTGTATGGGGGGTTGGGGAGGGATGTCCCCACTGGCCATCCTGGACCTGGGTTTGCATCCATAGCCTCTGCTAGCATTTTTGGGGGAACAGTGAGCCCTGGCGTTCTCTGTATGGTGGTGGCACTTCACCTCTCTGGTCTTCAGTTTAATTTTCTGGAAATATGACATTAAAAATAATACCATTGTTAGGAGATAGTTTGGGAATCACATGAAATAAGGCAGAGGGGAGTCTAAAATCCACGAAGCCCTTTGGGGCCTCCGAGCTGCTGTCACACTGGCCCCCAGCCCCTGGGGAGGCACAGGCTGAAGTCGGGGGTGGGGAGATAGGATGGGAGCTGGCTGGGGCCCGTGCACCCTTCCCCTTCTCTCTTCCAGCCAGGACAGAGGTCACTCCCTCCCAAGGCACTGGGACTGACGTTGGGAGTGGCGTGGGCTCTGGGCTGATTTGACGTTTCAGAAACATCAGCTGACGGGTCTTCAGAGCTGATGCAGGCCAGTACTAGAGGCTGCATGACCCCGTTTCACTTTCCTCCTGTAAAAGCTCCTCATGAGAATAAAAATGAGATAATAGACGGAAAAACACTTTGGAAAGGGCCGCAGACAGTCCTAGTAGGAGAGGAGACAGAACCTGGTTTGGACATGGCTCCAAAGAGCCATTCGAGGTCAGTGTCACAGCAGGCTATCCCTTACTTACATGTGTGCTTAATGTCTTTTTTAAGAAAATTCTCTATTTAAAAAAATTATTTGGGTGTCTCCTATAAAAAAAATTGTTAGTCTACCCTCTGCAAAAAAGGGGCCTCCTTCCAGAATTGATTGCCCAGGGTCCATGTCTCACTTTTTATTTGATCAGGTGCTTTTATCTTTTATCTTTTTTCTTTTTCTTTTTTTTGAGATGGAGTCTGACTCAGTCGCCCAGGCTGGAATGCAGTAGCGTGATCTTGGCTCACTGCAACCTCCACCTCCCAGGTTCAAGCAATTCTCTTGCCTCCGCCTCCCATGTAGATGGGACTATGGGTGCCCACCACCACACCCAGCTAATTTTTATATTTTTAGTAGAGATGGGGTTTCGCCATGTTGGCCAGGCTGGTCTCAAACTCCTGACCTCAAGTGATCTGTCTGCCTCAGCCTCCCAAAGTGCTGAGATTGCAGGCGTGAGCCCCGTGCTTGGCCATTTATCTTGTTTTCTAAGCTGCCTTGAGAGTGTGCGGCTGAAGGGCAGCACCGGCCATGTGGCTGTCCCAGCAGGTGTCTCCTCGCTGGACCTCAGCTTCCTCCTCTGCTGTGAAGTGAGGTGGAGGGATGCGCTGGTGACCTGAACCTGCTTTCTCTGTTGCCATCCCCTGGGAAGTTGTACCTTCTGTTATGAAGATGACCAGCCTCCTGCTAATGACAGTCATCTCCTGGATGGGTGGGCAGCCAGCCGTGGTCCATATGTCCAGGAGGGCAAGGCAGCAGTCCCTCAAGCACAGGCATCCCCTTCTGCCTCCTCACTGGGGTGGGCATGTCCATATGTCAAAGGGCGCGTTGAGGCAACAGAGCATTCGGGTAATGCAAGGGTCTCAGCTTCCAGTGGCTTCGCTGCTTTGACCTCCCTGGCTCCAGTCTCCTGCCCTGCACTGAGGCCTTGTGGATTTGGAATTCTCGGTGCAGCCCTGGCATGCAAAGCGTCCTCTTTGCCTCTGCCGAGCACATATCTGGCTTCGTAGGCAGTGCCATCATGCTTCCTTCTGGTGCGGAGCTGCCAGGGTGCACGCTGGCCTTGGTCCAGCCTCCCGGCTCTGTGGGCGTGTAAGGGTAGAGCAGGAGGCCCAGAGGAAAGAACTGGAGTTGTTTGTCTTTATTCCCACGTGACCACACTCCAGAGGTTAGTTGGGGACCTTGAGGGTTGCTAAGCACCCCAGCTGCCACCTGGCAACAGGTGGCACCCAGAAAACCCACTCAGCATACATCTGCTGCCAGGTGGAGCTACAGAACTGAGCCTCTCTGAGTCATACTCAGAATCACTTCCCAGGGATCGGAACGTGGTTGATGGAGGATGTGGGGGGATGGAGGGATGACGGGCAGGCCTGGGCTTCCTTCACACGCATCCTGCATGGTCAGCTGGCCCTGTGCCAGGTCCTCCCTCGGGGAGCCGAGGACCGTCCACAGTCCCACCCTCAGACAGGAGGAGGCTGCAGCTGGGGCACATAGAGGGAGAGCCCAGGGCAGACTGCACAGTGTCTAGGGCGGAAAGCCATCCCCGCCTTCACCCATGGGACCTTGGGGAGCTGGCTGAGGTGGACGCTGGGTGGGTTTCCATTCAGGTCTTGGACTGCACAGAGAGCACAGCTGCCTCTCCCCACATCTCCTTCTGCTTTAACCCACATGCAGGGTCACCTGTGAGTAGGAATGGTGTTTTTCCTTCGTGCTGGTCTTACAGGGAAGAACTGCCCATTGACCACAAGCATCAGACCCCTCTCCTGGGAGCCCTGGAGCTTGGGATGCTGGGAGGCTGCCATTTCCTAAGCTCGGAGTGTATCTCTTGCTTTTCTGAATGTCCTTCCTCTGTGACCTTTGCCCAAGCCTGGTCACTGTTTCCCTCAAGACCTTATGCTATGAAGACAAGGTGTCATCAACCCTGAGCCCTGTTCTTATAGGCGCTTGGTAGGGGGGAGGGGAATCGGAGCCAGAGGCTGGTTGCCTCCTGGCCTGGGGTTGGGCTTCTAGTGCCAGGCCCCACCATGCCACTGTTATCCTGGCAACAGTGAGGTCGGGGCTGGGGGACCACTAAGAGTGGGAAGAGGAGATGAGGCTGGTGTCTAGTGGGAGGGCTGTGCCTCTGCCTCTGGATCCATAGCTGCTCTGCGTCTTGCTCGTTGCACCACGGCTGCATCATAGCTTTCTCGGCGTCTAATGTAATGGGTCCAACCCACTGTCTGTTTCACAGGGGACACAGACATGTGCCCACCCCCAATATCAGCCTTGCGTTGTAATCGCTATCTTAACTTCTTCACAGAACCACCCACAAAGATATCTAATATTTTTAGTTTTTCCTTTAGCCTCAAATGCCTCTCAGTGTGAGAAAAGCCATGACGTGAAGTAGGCACTGGTCCTTCTGTTGGTTCCAGCTCTCACCTCCTGGATGTCACAGAATGCTCTTCATTTCAACATTCCAGGACTTAGCAAAACAAATCCACATTTTAGATAATGCAGATGATGAGCCCAAAGAAAACAGGTTGTTCTAAAGCAGTGGTGGGTTCCTGGTGGCAGTGGGAGGATGCTGGCTGTGGACATGAGCAGAGCTGGTGAAGACAGTCCTGCTGACGGCCCGTGGATGGTCTGTGTGGCCTCTGAGCTGGGCTCTGCTGGGCTGTGGCAGGCCGTAAGCCTTTGCCACATCCTCCAGCAGAATTTTTCTCCAAACAGTTGTAGAATTGCTGGAGAATTGTAGAGTTGTAGAATTGTCCATTGTGGCCAGTGTTGTGGCGCATTTTATATTTATCTGTCTGTAAGAATGAAGTTTTGTTAGTAATAAGTGTAGTTTTATCGAACGTTTACTTTGTGCCAAGCCCTGGATGGTGTTTTCATTTTTTTATTCCGTTTAATATGAGATCTCTCATTTACTAGCTGGCACTTCCTCCTGGCTCTATTTGAGATCTGCTTACAGGAAGAATCAGTTAGGTCGTCCTTGGACCATAGCTGGCCTGTGGGTATCTGTTTGACCTTCCCAGAGTGTTAACATTTTCTATTACTTAAACATTTGTACATTCTAGATAAAAATCTGGATTTTTGACTCGCTTAGAAAATGGAAGGATCTGGCAACAAAGGCTGCAAGTAAGACTTGCATTCACATTCTAGCTAGGTCACTGGGCTAAGTACTTACCTCCTCTTGAGCCCAGAGTCCAACACCAGACGTGACAAGACCTTATCTCTACAAAAAACTTGAAAATATATATCCAGGCTTGGTGGTGGTGTGCATCTGTAGTCTCAGCTGCTTGGGAGGTTAAGGCAGGAGGATCACCTGAGCCCAGCAAGATCAAGGTGCATTGAGCTGTGATTGCACTTCAGCACTCCCGCCTGGGAGACAGTGGGAACCTGTCTCAAAAGCAAACAAAACCATTCAGACCACAAGTATTTCAGGCACTTTTCTAGGTACTGGGGATACAGTTGTGACGGAACAGATTCTAGTGCGGGCAACACACATTAAACAGATGAGTATGTGCTATGTCAGGATCTAGGAAGGGCTGTGGAGAAAAAGCAGAGGAAGGAGTTTAGGGGGTGCCACGGGTAAAGGTGGAAATTTTGTCTGTTTAATTTTCTTGGGCCTTTATGCCCAGGGTGGTACTGAGTTGCTGCATCTGGGTCAAGGACAGAAGCAGGTGGTGTTTGCTTCTGTGGCAGACATTGCAAGCGCACTTCCCGCCAATCACAGATACGAACCCTCTGCATCTTTCTCAACACAGGGCTCCAGGCAGCTGCTCTCTGCCCATCAGAATTGGCACAGCACTTGTGACTACAGTGTTCTAGAACTGCACTAGGTAGCAATATGGTAGCCACTTGTCATATGTGGCTATTTAAATTAATTAAATTTTAAGTCACTTTCAGTAGCACTAGCCACATTTCATGCACTCAATAGCTAAATGTGGCTGGTGGCTGTCATGTTGGACAGCAAAGATACAGAACATTTCTGTGATTGCAGGAAGTTCTATTAGCGCCGTCCTAGAGGATGGTGGCTTGCCCCTTGGGCCAGGTCTCCTAGTTGACAGCTCGTTAACTCATCAAACCTCTAAGGAGTACTTGCTCTTTGCCAGATATTCATGGTGAGGGCTCCAGGTACCACACACGTGGCCATCTTTGGGCCCAGTGGGCTGTCTCCTGAGACTGCGGTCACCTCGGCCCACACGGTGGCCCCTGTCTCTGGGAACTGCACAGGAGGCCAGGCCAGTGACCTGAAGTCCCACGTGTTCAGCGTCCCCTCTCCTGCTCTGGCAGGGTAAGGGCTCTGTGTGATTTCCTGCACTGTTCCAGATGACATGGCCTGTTGGCTCGTTAGTCTGGCTCCGCCAACACTGAGATTAAATGTGGCCCTGCTTCTCTTGGGGCCTGTTGATCTGGGGACTCTGGGGACACTGGCCTGGTGCCTGTTCTCATGCTGGAGGTCTTGTTTCCAAATATGCTGACTTTTAAAGTTAGGCAGCTCCTCCCTCCTCTACATTCCCACAGCATTTGGCTGAACACTGAAGAACTCCAGCCCTGGGAGATGAGTCTGTCCCCATGTGACCATTGCCCCACCCATCCAAGCTCTTTGGAGTACTGTTTACCTTTGACCTTCCCAGCATTTAGCTCAGGGACATGCATCGATGACCAGTGACTGTTCTTCGAGTGACTGAGGTGGTGAACATATCCCTTGGGCGGGGGCAGCACACATGGGCCGCCTCGTCTAAATGGCGGCAGTATTGGAGTTTCCAGATTTCACACAGTGTGGTCCTTCGTCCCCTCATTAGGGAGAGGTGAGCTGTTTGGGCTCTGGCCTCCCAAAGTTACTAGGCCCGGTCCTTCTCTTCATTCCCTGCCTCCCACAGCCACCTCTGCTTGGGTACTCAGGCCATGATGGATACCCTGGTGGGGTGCAGTGACTTTTTGGCTTCCAAATTGGCTGGATACTCTAAGAATCTGGATTAATCGGGACCAAGACAGACTGGTTTGTGAAACATCTGTGAGTACGCTCACAGCCTGTGATGGGTTACAGTGACATGTATTTGTTGTGTGTATTCAAGCACATGGCATTTATGACACGTGAATACACGGACACACCCACCCTACGGACAAGCAGACTTCATATACATGCCTCATGCAGACACGGTGGACAGTAGACACGTACATGCAGATGCATGTGTGTACATGTGCAAGCACTCACGCATGGACACACACACTCCACATTCACACTCACTCCCAGCCACCTGAGCACTGTGGGTCTCTCTCAACCTATCTCCCTCTTACAAGGATATTGTAGAAACTTAGCTTCTCACCAGCCAACCTCATTTATCCAAATCCCTCCTGGCCTCCTTGCTGTAATTAACTCCTGAATGCGTCATCAGAGCCTCAGCTGTAACAGCTCGGAGGCCCGGAACACTGCTGGCCGCTTCCTTCCACCTCGGTCCTGAGCCAGTGCGAACCAAGGCCTGGCAGGAGTCACCCCTGAGTAGAAGGGGGCTTGGGTGGTTCCTTCTCGGAGCCCTGTGGAGGCCATGCCGACAGATTGCCCTGGGGTGGTGGGGCTCACGGCCCACCTGAGAAACTCAACAAATCTGCTTTCGGCTGAGATCCCAGCCCAGCAGGCCCGGCATCTTGCCCCAGGTCCTTCTCCACCCTCCACCCCACCGCAGGCCTGTGCATTGCCCAGGGCAGCCAGGTCCTTCTCCACCCTCCACCCCACTGCAGGCCTGCACGTTGCCCGGGGCAGCCAGGTCCTTCTCCACCCTCCAGCCCACTGCAGGCCTGCGCATTGCCCAGGGCAGGCCTGGTTGCTTCTTCCCAGGATCTGGGCAGGTTCTTGCTTTACCCAGGAAACCTCCTAGGAACTTTCAGGGCTTGTTGTTGTTTTTTCTCTGGATGTTGATTCTTTTCCCAGAGAGGGTCAGGGCCTTGACTTTTATTACCATGCTGTATTTTTAGGATAACCATCAAGGACTTGAGGGCTGAAGAGTCTGAAGACTTTACCCTCCTTCCTCTCTATGCAGAGCCACATCTCGGCACCCAGGCCTCAACCCCCAGGGTGGGTCACACCCCCCTCCTCCGGGCCAGCCTTCCACCAGTGCTTGGCTCCTCCCACGGCCTTCTTCTGGGAATGGGAGTTTACCACCTCTCAGGGCAGCACATTCTTTGAACTGTTTGACTCTTAAAAATTCTTCCTTCTCTGACAGCAACACCCTGTTCCCCAGCAGCCTTTCCTCATTAGCTTTCTCTCTTGGGGCCTCCAAAGCAAGTCTTGTCCCTTTTCTTCACAGCAGCTTTCCTCGGACTTAAAGACAGTTTCCTAAGAAGAAGTGGGTGGGTAGGAGGACCTGGGGCTAAGGACACAACCTGGTTGAGCCGGACCGGGGCCCTTATTTTCTGTGACACAGCCCAGAGCCCAGGGGCTTGTTCAGGCAGCTACTTTATGCTGGGAATTCATTTTATTTTTTTAGGGATGGAGTGTCGCTCTGTCACCCAGGCTAGAGTGCAGTGGTGCGATCTCAGTTCACTGCAGCCTCTCTCTCCCGGGTTCCAGCGATTCTTGTGTTTCAGCCTCCCGAGTAGCTGGTATTACAGGTGCCCGCCACCACGCCCTGCTAATTTTTGAATTTTTTAGTAAGGATGGGGTTTCACCATGTGGCCCGGGCTGGTCTTAAATTCCTGACCTTAAGTGATCCACCCACCTCAGCCTCCCAAAGTGCTGAGATTATAGGCATGAGCCACCATGCCCGGCCCGGGAATTCATTTTAAATCTAACAGCATCTCAAATGGTAGATGTCTCCGCTTTACCCCCGCAGTATTGGTACACTCTGCCTCTCCCATTGTTTTCTCCTGCACTTGGTTCTGGGGACTCAAGTAGAGACTATGACCTCTATCCCTTTTGAATTTCATCCTGTATGTTGCACCAGATTTCAGCAGAGCAAAAACCACATGAGCTGCTTGTCCCAGTGACACACCGGCCACACATTTCTAAATACATCCTCTGTATCTTCTCTCTCAGGTCGTCTTCTGGAGGGATTTACACTTTAAACAAAGAGGCCTAAGAGACCCCCCCCCTTTTTTTTTTTTTTGAGACGGAGTCTCACTCTGTTGCCCAGGCTGGAGTGCAGTGGCGCGATGTCAGCTCACTGCAAGCTCCGCCTCCTGGGTTCATGCCATTCTCCTCCCTCAGCCTCCCGAGTAGCAGGGACTACAGGCACCTGCCACCTCGCCCGGCTAATTCTTTTGTATTTTTAGTAGAGACGGGTTTCACTGTGTTAACCAGGATGGTCTCAATTTCCTGACCTCGTGATCAGCCTGTCTCGGCCTCCCAAAGTGCTGGGATTACAGGCGTGAGCCACCGCGCCTGGCCAAGACACCCATTTTATAGATGAGGAATGAAGCCCCCAGGGTGAAGTGTCTGCCCCGGGCATGGGGGCCTTTGCAGCCAAACCCCAGACCAGTGAGCTTTCCTCTACTCCCCAAAACCCTGGGGTGATGTGGCCGCTCCTCTGACAGATGTTCTGATTTTAAACATGCTTTGTTTCTTCAGCAAAGCCACCTTTGGGATTAGTCATTACTATCTTACCTCAACGGATACTCCTCTGTTTAGTCCAGGCCATCAGATAAAAAGCTTCAAATGAAGGAAGGGTCCTTTTTCCACAGTCCGGTTCTCTGGAACCCTGCCACCTCCCCAACCGAAAGTCACAGTTCAAGAGTGAAGCCACCACAGGCCACAGCTTCAAGACGCCACAGCCTGAACAGGTGCAGTCCTGGGAGAAGTGGCCTCTGTGTCAAGTAATTATAAAGGAGAGACAACACCAAAGGGGCCTGAAATTGATCACAAGAATTCACACCATGATGAATATCACCATTCAATTGTGTACTGATTATTATATATCCTTATTCAATGGCTATATTCATTGTATATACAGGTTCAGAATATACTTTTTCAGTGGGTAGGAATAGTGATATTCAGTGATGGGCATTGAATAGCGATGGAATGTCCAGTGCCAGGAGCTTTCAAGAGGTGGGGCACACTGGCCAGGCATGTGGCTCACGCCTGTAATTCCAGCAGTTTGGGAGACCAAGGTGGGCAGATCACCTGAGGTCAGGAGTTTTGGACCAGCTTGGCCAACATGGTGAAACCCTGTCTCTACTAAAAATATAAAAATTAGCCGGGTGTGGTGGTGGGCACCTGTAGTCCCACCTATTTGGGAGGCTGAGGCAGGAAATCACTTGAACTCGGGAGGTGGAGGTTGGTGAGCCGAGATGGCGCCATTGCACTCCAGCCTGGGTGAGAGTGACTCCGTTCTGAAAATCACACTATAAAACAATTGTAACAATAAAAAGATTACAGGAAAAGAAAACATACAAAGAATATGGAAGCTGCCAAGTAACCCCTGCCCCCTGGGCACTGCCCCGCTGCACCTTCCCCTGTGGCAGCTCCTCACAGTGGGGTCCTGCGCCATCCCTGGGCTTCGGGAACGGGGCGAGGTCGCTGCACGTCGTGTCCTGAGGCGCACAGCCATTTCCACCTCGAAGCGCGTCGCACTGGCTTTGAAGGTCATGTTTTCTGCTTCTTCCTTACCCACCCCCCCCACCGAGTCCTCGGTTGCAGGTTTTGCCTCCTAGTTTGATATGGCTGGAGGCAGTGCCTTTAGTAGGTAGACTCTTAAGAATGTACAAATAACACCCCTCCACACATGCACACACGTGCACACATACACACACACACACACACGCATGCGCACCCTGCAGCTGCTCCTTTCCCCTAAGTTTCTTTTCCTTCAAATCTTGTTCCTCAAGAGACACTTCTCAAACTTAAAGTGCATGTATGTTCCTTAAGGTCCATGGCTTCCCCACCCTGATGAGCACGGGTAATGCTGAGGCCACAGCCCCACCAGCCACGCTCTGGGTAGGGCAGCCTGAAGTCCTGGGGATGGGCTCAGCTGAACCAGGGCTGCGCGCCCCGCACAGGCTTGGCCACTTCATGTGGCAGTGACGAGGGCGACCTGAGTTTCCATGGGCGTCAGCAGCTCGGGTCCTCGGGCAGTGGCTCCTGGCGCATGGAGAGGCAAGCAGGGGCCTCCTGTGGGCATTGGGGAGCAGCAGGCCTCTGTCGAGGTCCAGGGCTGTCCTGGATTCAGGCTCCTCACATTCAGCCCAGTTAGGTACTTTCTGAGTACACGGTAGCCACTCATGCCTGCTCTGAGACAGGGCTTTGCCACATGGGCCCCTCCTCTCGTCAGCCTGTGAGGAGGAGCGTGGGGCAGTGAGGCCAGGGAGGATGGGTGACCCACCAGTGTCCTTAGGCCACAGGATGGGGATGGAGCCATGGAGGCAGCACCTTTCTCTTCCTCCTCCTCCTCTTCTCTGCTCAATGTGGGTCCCAGGGGATTCCAGGAGCCGCCACCACCACTGCCCCTGTACCCCCACCCCTGCCTGGTGTCTGGCAGTGGCAGCCACTGGATGTCTTTGAGGACATCAGATGCCATGGGGACGGTGGATTGCAGAGGAAGAGCAGATCGGGGTGCTGGGAGACACATCAGAGGCTGTTGCAAGTTCCCCCCGAGGCAGCCGCAGGGCCATTTCTGTGAGGAGGACCCACTGGGAGGGGCTGCCTGATTCCCAAGGCTGGAGCAGCAATGGAGCCCTGGGGAGGGTGTCCAGAGCCAGAGCTGCACTGTCAGGGTCTCTCTGTATTATAAAACACCAGGGCTTCAGTCTGGGTCCTGCTGCTTGCACAGAAAGCCAATCACTGTGACAGTAATTATTGCCAAGGAATAAGGCTTTAATTGGGTGCTGTGGTAGGGAAGATGGGAGCTCAGTCCCGAATCCATCTCTCTGACTTACTAAATCCGGGGTTTACACGGCAGGGAAGACATGGAACAATGTGGGATACACTAGGAATGAGGGGTCCTGAGTCTCATTATCTGCATATGGTGATCTGGTTGGTGAGTTATTCAGTAGTTCATTTGAGAGGCCTGAAGGTCCTTTCCTGAGGAAGGAACTCAGATAAATAGAAGTTTTCAGCCTTAAGAAGGATACATTTCTATGTTTATTTAAAATAACAGTCTATGGGACTATTGGAAAGGTTTTAACCGATGCTCCTGGGCACTGGGGGGACCTTCACATCTGTAGCAGAACAACATTAAAGCAGATGAGATAACTGGGGTGGGAAAAGCACAGAAACTCACCCATTCCAGGGGTCTCAGAGCCCTGGGTTCAGGGTCTGCCACTAACCCTTCGGGATGTGTAACAGACAACTTCATCTCTCTGTGCCTAGGTTTTGTCATATGCAAAATTGAGACAATATTACACATATATGATAATACAGGGTTGATATAGAAGTTTTTACAAAGGAGAGGGATGATTTTGACTGGATGGATAGTGTCTATCACCTGGTGGGGTGCTGTGTTCATGAGAGCTACAGAGTGAAGCCAGCCCAGGGTGACCATTCCATCGTTTGGCTCCCTAGGAGGGCCACTGCCTTCCCCCACCCCCGTTTTGGCTGTGGGTCTCCTTAGTTCGTGCCTGGCCATAGGTTCCCCCTTCTCAGGTTATGTCCAAGCTGACTAGGAAATCGGGAGCCAAGCCTAAAGGCCTTGAAGGATGTTCCCTTTCTAAGAAAACTATGGTCCTTCCAGAGAAGCCGAGGCCAGGGATAGGATCACAGCTGGAGGCAACAGGAAGTTCCATGTTTATTCCAGTTTAAAAAGTATTTTTAAAAAGAACAACCACCAGCACCCTATAGCAACTTTGAAAAAACGTTTCAAGTTTTCCCTTAATTCGGTCTTCCAAGTTAAATGAGCCTTTTTTCTTTGCATATAACCACCTGCCGGCCGGGCACGGTGGCTCAAGCCTGTAATCCCAGCACTTTGGGAGGCCGAGACGGGCGGATCACGAGGTCAGGAGATCGAGACCATCCTGGCTAACACAGTGAAACCCTGTCTCTACTAAAAAATACAAAAAACTAGCCGGGCGAGGTGGTGGGCGCCTGTAGTCCCAGCTACTCGGGAGGCTGAGGCAGGAGAATGGCGTAAACCCGGGAGGCAGAGCTTGCAGTGAGCTGAGATCCGGCCACTGCACTCCAGCCTGGGCGACAGAGCGAGACTCCGTCTCAAAAAAAAAAAAAAAAAAACCCTTCTGCCTTTATTTCTATGCACACAAAGATCCTGGCGTCGGCTTCACGGAATACAATTTTGCCCTGCTCTTCTCTCTGTACTTTATTGTTGCCATGATAAACAGTACTGTTGTTTCATTATGGTCATTCTTAAGGTTGTAGAATCTTCCATCCAGAGGATGTGTCATTTTTATTAGCCGTTTGCTGGGTTCCACAAGTGTTAAGTCAAGCTGCAATGCAGATCACCTTCTACGTTTATCTTTTCTTCTGTTGGATTTGGGGGGATAAATTCTCAGAAGAGCTATTAATGGGTCAAAGACTTGGAACATTCTTGTGACTCTTGGAACATATAGCAACTGCTATCTTTGGAAGAGCAGGCTCTGCCTCCATGCTGGGGAGACCAAGCCACATGGATCATCCCTGGGGCCCTGAGCAATCCTAGGCTGCTATGGGTGGCCTCTCTCCCCTGCATTCCTGTCCCCTGCTGTGGGACCCATTTGACAAGTCACCTGGATCCCAGCCTCCTTCCTTCCCCAGGAACACAAATGAAGGGATGTCATAGTCTTTTTTTTTTTTTTTTTTTTTTTGAGACGGAGTCTCGCTCTGCCGCCCAGGCTGGAGTGCAGTGGCCGGATCTCAGCTCACTGCAAGCTCCGCCTCCCAGGTTCACGCCATTCTCCTGCCTCAGCCTCCGGAGTAGCTGGGATTACAGGCGCCCGCCACCTCGCCCAGCTAGTTCTTTTGTATTTTTTAGTAGAGACGGGGTTTCACTGTGTTAGCCAGGATGGTCTCGATCTCCTGACCTCGTGATCCGCCCGTCTCGGCCTCCCAAAGTGCTGGGATTACAGGCTTGAGCCACCGCGCCTGGCCGGGATGTCGTAGTCTTTAGCCAGGGCCCTGGAATGGTAATCAGGGATCTTCTGTGTGTACGAGCATTTTTCTAGAAGGTCCGTAGTTGGCATCACACACTCATGAAAGGGGCCAGGATCCGGGAAAGGGTTTAGAATCTCTGAACTCTAAGGGCAAACAAGGTCAGCACCAATCGAGAGGCACCAACAAAGTGGGTATCAGTGAGGAGGGAGGAACAGGCACCCCTGGGCAGGGGCCAGGGGCTCTCTGGAGAGGTGACATGTGAGGTGGATGTCGAAGGTGTGGGGAGGGAGGGATGTTCCACAGAGAGTGATGCCAGAAGCAGAGGACAGGGAGGGGTACCGAGAAGAGGAAACAGTCTAGCTCGTCTACCCTGAGGGGCCGCAGGGAGAGCAGTGGGGGACAGGACTAGAAAGACAGGCCAGTGCCACGGTGAGGGGGACCGGGGCGCCACTGAGGGTGCTGGGCACCAGTGTGACACAGCTTAGAGGACATCCAGACACCATGCTGAAGGTAGACTGAATCCGAGGAGCCAGCCAGAACCAGGAGACATATTCGGAGGCGGTTGCCAGAGGCCCTGAGGCTTGGGGGTGGCCGGGGGAGGGCCCCTTCCTCCCATGGGCCTTCGCCTCCCAGACCCTCCTTCTCCCTTCCCCTGTGTCAAGTCCGCGTGTCCTTTCTTCCGCATGCACTGACGTCTTGTTTAAAACCCGTCTTGTTGCCAGAATGACTCCAGGTGGACTGTTGGCCTGCTTCACTTTTTGAGGCTGACTATAAGGTTTCTACAAACCACAGAGGGAATTCGCAGCCTGAATTTACAACCATAGCTCCTTTCTTGTTCTTTAAGTTTGATATTCATTGATTTTCTGCTTTCAGAACTCATATGTGCTCTTACCAAAGGTTATGGAAATATATAATGGAAAAAAATGGAAATTCCCCCGTCCCACCCCGAGAGAGAAGCTCATGGCTGCTTCACTCATGTGGCCCTTCCGAGGCTCCCGTTTTGGGCTCCAGGGCTGCCCTGGTTTTGTGCCTCTGCCGCTACTTTTGTTCTGTATTGGTAGACAGTCTCAGAGATCCGAGCCATGCCAGGAGGAGGCAGGTGTGGGTCACCCCCGCGGAGGCTCAGCAGTGTCTGCAGGGGAACCAGTACTGCGGTCAGGGGCGTGGAACTCCCACAGGACTGGACTGGACTCTCGGGTCCGCAAGGTTCCAAGGGAGCCTGGAGAGGATTTTCTGACGGGACAGAGCTCTGAGGTAGACCCGGGGCAGCGGGGAGGGGAGGGGCGGGCAGGAAAGGCCTATGTGGGCTGTGGCTGCAGAAGCCACTGCATGTAGGCTGGGAGGGAGGCCAGCACGGCGCTGTGATGTTCTTAAACCTCGCGTTCTACGTCCCTCCCTGCCCACACACCTGACCGCACCTCCCCACACTCCTCACACATCTGCGCCTTCCTCCCCCAAGCAGCACCCTGAATGCATACGTGGCAAATGGAAGGCAGGACCCTTCCGTGAGTCCCCTTCGTTGTCCCACCTGCAGTAAGCAGAGCTCCCGAGGCCGGGCTGAATGACCCAGAGGGTTTGTGCCGACCCTGGCACATCTCACTGGCACTCAACCTAAAAACTTCTGGCTAACTTCAAAACCTAGAGGAACATTAGACCCTGTCTTTCTGAGCCACCTGCTGTCTCCACACCCTCAGTCACTCAGTCACACTTTCTATCACGTGACAGTAGGAACAGCTAGACTACGGTGAGCGCTTCCTGTGGGCCAGGCACTGTTCTAAGTGCGTGCCGGCAATGAATCGTGTCCTTTCTGCTTTCCTGGCTAGGAAACCAAGGCACAGGGAGGTTTAGTAACCTGCCTGGTAGCCACAGTGAGTGTGGGCAGGGCTAGGGGCTGAGCCAGGCCAGCACCCATGATCCTGACAGCTGCCTCCTCCTGCCCCGAGAGCCTCAAGCTCACCAGGACCGCACACTCCAGTGCGGGCTGGGATCCCAGGGATTACTGACCAGAAAAACCCAGCCCCAGCCCAGTGGGTGCTGCCTTCCGCCCGCCTCCTCCAGACTTCTCAGCTCTGCCTGCCCCTCAGGACTCCCAGCAGCTGTCTGCCTTAAGAGACAGCTCTCAAGAGTTGGTAGGGCCCTATCTCTGGCTTTTCTTGAAAACCTTCCCAGAGGCTCGTCTTTTCTGCAAGCCCAGAGCTTTTTTCCACAATGTCTGGTTAGTTAGGTTTCGAGATGAGTCCTTGGGTCCCACCGAGCTCTCCTCCCCCCATTTCTTTGCATTGGGCATCCTCTTGCCACACTCAACTGGCAGAGGGAGGGGAGTTGCCAAGCACCAAGGTTGCCCAGGTTGCTCTTGCTGGGCTGCACGGCCCTGGGAGAACCAGATGCCACTTCCCGGGCTTAGGTGGAACCAGGGCAGGACGCACTGGGGTTACTTTGGCTTCTCATTCCTGAGCTGTAATACCACACTCGAGGTTAACAGTGAAGAGATATTGCTGTGGAAATGGAAGAATAAGAGTGTCTTAGTCCACATTCATGCTGCTGATAAAGACATACCCAAGATTGGGAAGAAAAAGCAGTTTAATTGGACTTACAGTTCCACATGGCTGGGGAGGCCTTGGAATCATGGTGGGAGGTGAAAGGCATTTCTTATGTGGTGGCAACAAGAGGAAATGAGAAGCAAAAGCGGAAACTCCTAATACGCCCATCAGATCTCGTGAGACTTATTCGCTCTCACGAGAATAGCACATGAAAGGTTGGCCCCCATGATTCCGTGACCTCCCTCTGGGTCCCTCCCACAACATGTGAGAATTCTGGGAGATAGAATTCAAGTTGAGATTTGGGTGGGGACACAGCCAGACCATGTCATTCCACCCCCGGCCCCTCCAAATCTCATGTCCTCACATTTCAAAACCAACCACACCTTCCCAACAGTCCCCCAAAGTCTTAACTCATTTCAGCATTAACCCAAAAATCCATAGTCCAAAGTCTCGTCTGAGACAAGGCGAGTCCCTTCTGCCTGTGAGCCTGTAAAATCAAAAGCAAGTGGCCAGACATGGTGGCTCACGCCTGTAATGCCAGCACTTTGGGAGGCCGAGGCAAGTGCATCACGTGAGGTCAGGAGTTCGAGACCAGCCTGGCCAACATGGCAAAACCCTGTCTCTACTAAAAATACAAAAATTAGCCGCGCATGGTGGTGGGCGCCTGTAATCCCAGCTACTCAGGAGGCTGAGACAAGAGAATTGCTTGAACCGGGGAGGCAGAGGTTGCAGTGAGCTGAGATCACACCATGGCACTCCAGCCTGGGGGACAAGAGCGAGACTTTGTCTCAAAAAAAAAAAAAAAAAAAATCAAATGCAAGCTAGTTACTTCTAGATACAATGGGGGTATAGATATTGGGTAAATACAGCCATTCCAAATGGGAGAAATTGGCCAGAACAAAGGCGTTACAGGCCCCATGCAAGTTCGACATCCAGTGGGGCTTCTTTGGAGCTCAAATTTTAAAGCTCCAAAATGATCTCCTTTGACTCCAGTTCTCACATCCAGGTCACGCTGATGTAAGAGGTGGGTTCCTGTGGTCTTGGGCAGCTCTGCCCCTGTGGCTTTGCAGGATATAGCCTCCCTCACAGCTGCCTTCACAGGCTGGCGTTGAGGGTCTGCAGCTTTTCCGGGCGCATGGTGCAAGCTGTCAGTGGATCTACCATTCTGGGGTCTGAGGACGGCGGCCCTCTTCTCACAGCTCCACAGACGGTGGTCCTCTTCTCACAGCTCCACAGACGATGGCCCTCTTCTCACAGCTCCACAGACGATGGCCCTCT
>NW_012111919.1:7021902-7036004 GCF_000951035.1 Colobus angolensis palliatus | reverse complement strand
CCTCTTCTCACAGCTCCACAGACGGTGGCCCTCTTCTCACAGCTCCACAGACGGTGGTCCTCTTCTCACAGCTCCACAGACGATGGTCCTCTTCTCACAGCTCCACTGGGCAGTGCCACAGTAGGGACTCTATGTGGTGGCTCCGACTCCACATTTCCCTTCCACACTGCCCTAGCAGGGGTTCTCCTTGAGGGCCTTGCCCTTGCAGCAAACTTTTCCTTGGGCATCTCCATATATCTTCTGAAATCTAGGCAGAGGTTCCCCAAATCTTAATTCTTGACTTCTGTGTGCCCACAGGCTCAACATCACGTGGAAGCTGCCAAGGCTTGGGGCTTGCGCCCTCTGAAGCCACAGCCCAAGCTCTGCATTGGCCCCTTTCAGTCATGGCTGGAGTGTCTGGGACACAGGGCACCAAGTCCCTAGGCTGCACACAGCACGGGCACCCTGGGCCTGGCCCATGAAAGTACTTTTTCCTCTTAAACCTCAGGGCCTGTGATGGGAGGGGCTGCTGCAAAGGTGTCTGCCGTGCCCTGGAGACATTTTCCACATTTTCTTGGTGATTAACTTTCAGCTCTTCGTTACTTACACAAATTTCTGCAGCCAGCTTGAATTCTCAGAAAATGAGTTTTCCTTTTCTATCGCATAGTCAGGCTGCAAATTTTCCAAATTTTTATGCTGTTTCCCTTTTAAAACGAATGTCATTAATAGCACCCAAGTCACGTTTTGAATGCTTTGCTGCTTAGAAATTTCTTCCACCAGATACCCTAAATCATCTCTCAAGTTCAAAGTTCCACAAATCTCTAGGGCAGGGGCAAAATGCCACCAGTCTCTTTGCTAAAACGTAACAGTCACCTTTGCTCCAGTTCCCAACAAGTTCCTCATCTCCTCTGAGACCACCTCAGCCTGGACCTTATTGTTGATATCACTATCAGCTTTTTTGTCAAAGCCATTCACCAAGTCTCTGGGAGGTTCCAGACTTTCCCACAGTTTCCTGTCTTCTGAGCCCTCCAAACTGTTTCGACCTCTGCCTGTTACCCAGTTCTAAAGTCACTTCCACATTTTTGGGTATCTTCAGCAATGTGCCACTCTACTGGTACCAATTTACTGTATTAGTTCATATTCATGCTGCTGATAAAGACATACCTGAGACTGGGAAGAAAAAGAGGTTTAATTGGACTTACAGTTCCACATGGCTGAGGAGGCCTCAGAATCATGGTGGGAGGCAAAAGGCACTGCTTACATGGCGGCAGCAAGAGAAAATGAGCGAAAAGCAAAAGTGGAAACTCCTGATAAACCCATCAGATCTCGTGAGACTTACTATCACGAGAATACCACGGGAAAGACCGGCCCCTCGTGATTCAATTACCTCCCTCTGGGTCCCTCCCACAACACGTGGGAATTCTGGGAGATACGATTCGAGTTGAGATTTGGGTAGGGACACAGCCAAACCATATCAAAGAGCAAAACCACTGTAACCGCTTCAGGCAGGGGCCAGTGCCTGCCAGGCATGCTCACCTTGTCCTAATGGTGTGATTTCCTGTAAGAAAGGTGATAAATTCTCCTCATGAAGCTACAGAGTGCAGACGACGGGGACCTATAGCAGAGCTGATTCTCCCAAGGGAGGCCTCTGGTTTACCAGGTGCTGAGGGCCCGAGTACAACAGCAGACTCTGGGGACCACTTGGAGCTCCGCTCAGAGGAGTGGAATTGAGCCTTCACCACCTCCTCCTGCTCCAGAGCAGGCACATCTGACATGCAGGATGAGCTGACTTCTCTCGGGCCTCAGGGACCCCTGAACTCAGCAGAGCCGGAGCAGTGGGGCTGCTTCCCTGCCCAGACCTTGTCAGGAGGTGAAGTCCCTGGCTGCTGCCCCTGTGACCTGGGATCTGCAGCCATCCAGTCAGGCCCTGATTGCTGAGGACCAAGCCACTAGTTCTAGGTTTTCTGGCCACCCTGGACCCAGGGTGGTAAAGTCTGGGATCTGTACTCTAGATACAGAGCTCCTGGGCATCCTGAGTCCCTGCCCACGCGCTCCTTGCCTTTCAGCAGCCGACCCCATGGCAACACGGGCCTAGCCACCCGGAAGCCCCCCACCCTGAGGCTCAGTGGCCACCTGTCCTCCAGCCACATCTCTGCCCTCCAGTTCCCTGGCCTCTGCCTGTGCCTGCTGCGGTTTCATTGGTATCTTGACCCTTCTCTCGACACACTTTCTTTAGTTACGTCCCCGCCATGAGCCAGTTCTCATGTCCCTTGGCCTTTTACAGTTTCCATCCTGCAAAACCTCAACTTGGGGTTCTCCCCCAAGTGCCCCCCACCGTCCTTCACCAGACGCCATCATCACGTCCCCCCTCGGGGACGGGGGCAGTGCTGCCCTCTTGACCAGCTCCCTGCTGGGCCTCCCACCCCGGCTTTGCCTCTGCAGCACCACGTTCTGTCCCTGGTTTTCTCTCCCTACTGCTCATCCAACCCATGGCTTCCAGGGCAGACGGTTCAGCCCAATCTCCTGAGCGCTGCCTGCAGGTGCCTGCACAGAGGCCCCGCAGCGCCTCAGAACCAAACCCTGTCTTTGCCCTCACATCTGCCGCTCCTCCTCTGTTCCCCGTTCCAGAGACTGGTGCCACTCAAGCCGCAGACCTCTTCTGACAAGAGCCACATAGTAAATACTTTTGGCTCTGTGGGCCACACGGTTTCTGTCGCCTCTACCCCACTCTGCCACTGGAGTGTTAAAACAGCCAGAGACAGTATATCAACCAATGAGCATGGCTGGGTGCCAGGAAAACTTGATGAAAACAGAGAGGATGGCTTGGGCAACGTGGCAAGACCCTGTCTCGACAAAAAATGTAAAAATTAGCTGGGTGTGGTGATGCATGCCTGTACTCCAAGCTACTTGGGAGGTTGAGGTGGGAGGATCACTTGAGCCCAGGACGTTGAGGCTGCAGTGAGCCATGTTTGTACCACTGCACGCCAGCCTGGGCAACAGAGCAAGACCCTGTATAAAAAAAGAAAGACAGCAGCAGTCAGATTGGGCCCACAAGCCACAGTTTGCTGACCCTGATCTAAACCATGCCTAGCTCTCAAGCCATATTTCTGTTTTTACCTCCATGGAAATCCCTGAAGGACCCTGGTGCACTTTGCGTGTGTCTGTGACTTGGTGTACATGGCTGCCTCTGACAGGAGTGCCCTCAGCATCGTGTCTTGGGCTTGGCCAAGGCTCCTTCAGGAAGGCCTCCTTGATGCCTCCTCCCCAGCCGACCTCGGCCCCTGCCTCTCTCTTGCGTAGTCCTCTGCTCTCTTTCTGGGCACAGAACTTGCCATGCTGCACTGGGCATGCTTACCTGTGTCCCGGTGAGACCCTCCGCTCTCTGAGGTGGATGTTCTTGCTGGTTTTGTGTCGCTGGCACCTTGTGTGGTACCTGGTCTGCTGTCAGTCTTTGATCGGGTCAAAGCAGAATTTCGTGAGCGATGGCTCTGTGCAGCCATGGCGGGTGGCTGAGGTGACCCCACAGGGCTCCTACCGGGAGCGCTCACGGTACAGCAGCCCACGCAGGACTGTTGTGCTTCTTGTGGCACGGGGATGCTGAACACAGAGCCACGTTTAGGATGCTTCACTGCACTTCTGGCTCCCCTCAGTTGCTCTGAAGGGGCCACTGCCACCCTCAGCCTCGTCAGGGCCAGAAGCTGCCTGCCCCAGACCCCTGGCTGTTCCCGAGGCAGGTCTGTGAGGTCTCTCTGGAGGGCAGCGTGGTTCCCGGCTCATGTTTCTTGCCAGGATTGGGGCGTTTCTTCCAAGAAATATCTGAACTTGCCCCTAGCAGGCCCTACCATTGCTTCTGACCCTCTCCTGTCCCTCCCAGGAGAACCTCATGCTTTCCATCCTGCCCAAGCACGTGGCTGACGAGATGCTGAAAGACATGAAGAAAGACGAGAGCCAGAAGGACCAGCAGCAGTTCAACACCATGTACATGTACCGCCATGAGAACGTCAGGTACGCCGGCCTGGGGTGCGGGCTCTGATGGCAGAGTAGGCTGTGGAGGGCTGCGGCTTTGCAGGACCCACTAGGCGCTGTGGGCTTTGAGAGGTTTTCCAGGGACTAGAAGCGAGGCTCCCCACGGCACTCATCAACCCAGCGGGAGAAGCTGCCGGCAGGTGTTTCAGCTACAGCGTGTTCTAGGCTGCCTGGTCCAACCCCATCATAGAGCAGACATCACCCAGAGTGGGGAAGGGATTTCTGTGAAGTCACCCGGCTGTTCAGGGCCAGCACTGGGGCTAGAGCCCTGCCCTCTGATTCTAGGAAGAAGGATGAGTTCAGCCCAGGCAGGAGTGGGCAGTGTGGGGTGGTCCCCAGGCACCACAGGGAGGGATGCCTGCAGGGGGAAGTCCACTAGGACAAGTGCAAGGTCAGAGCCCTGACTTTACCTGGAAGGGCCAGGGTCTCACTGCCCTGGAGGGGGTGAGGGAGGACCTTCTCCCACCCTGATCCTGGCTGCCCTGTGGGTTGGAGAGGGAGCGGGCACACCTCACTGCCTGGGGCCTCACCCCCATGGTTCGTTCCTCATGCAGCATCCTCTTTGCCGACATCGTGGGCTTTACCCAGCTGTCTTCTGCCTGCAGTGCCCAGGAGCTCGTGAAGCTGCTCAACGAGCTCTTTGCCCGCTTTGACAAGCTGGCAGCTGTAAGTCCCTGGCCCCGCCTGGCTCTCCAGCAGGGCCTGCCCTCATGGCCTGTGCCTGGCCACCATCCCCGGCCCCATGATTTTCTCCCTCTGTCCTTCCTCTGCTTTCTTGGCCACTCCTCCCTCACTGATGAGGGGCTGGAGCATAGGCCAGGCCCTCCCCTTTCAGAAATACCACCAGCTGCGGATTAAGATCCTGGGTGACTGCTACTACTGCATCTGCGGCCTGCCTGACTACCGTGAGGACCACGCCGTCTGCTCCATCCTCATGGGGCTTGCCATGGTGGAGGCCATCTCGTAAGTGGGGTGCCTCTGGGAGGGAGGCTCCCAGAGCAAGGGCCCCAACCCTGGACCCAGGGAGAAGCAGGTCTTCTGCTCTGGCCACAGCCCCTGGGTGGGGGATCGGCTGGAGGCAAAGACTGTGCCCTGTGGGACACAGCGCTGGTTGGCGGGTGGCACAGGTCCCTGCTCTGGAAGCTGGGATGTGGCTTACCTTCCTCACGGCCCAGGGCACCTGTAAGCCTCCCCCAGCTTGTGGGGCCCACTTTTCCAGCCTTAGTCCATGTATTCCCTTTTTGCTGGAAGTTGCAGTTGTGAAATTCCTCACACTTCCTCACACTTGCTAGGACCCCCACAGGTGCTCCCCATCTCTCCTCAGTGTTTTCTCACCATGACCCCCAAAGGCACTGCCGTCTCCATCTTGTGATGCAGTGACTGTAAGCAATGTTGGCCGGGTGCGGTGGCTCACGCCTGTAATCCCAGCACTTTGGGAGGCCAAGGCAGGCGGATCACCTGACGTCTGGAGTTCGAGACCAGTCATGACCAACATGCAGAAACCCCGTCTCTACTAAAAATACAAAATTAGCCGGGTGTGGTGGCACATGCCTGTAGTCCCATCTACTCCGGAGGCTGAGGCAGAAGGGCTTTAACCCAGGAGGCAGAGGTTGCTGTGAGCCGAGATTGCGCCATTGCATTCCAGCCTGGGCAACAAGAGTGAAACTCCGTCTCAAAAAAAAAAAAAGAAAAGAAAGCAAGTGATGTGGCCTTTATCCCAGGGGCAGTAGTCCAGGAACTCTAGCATCCTCTCCCTTCCCTGTCAGACACATTCAGGCAAGGGACTGTTCATGGCTATTTTGTTCACCTCTACGTCTGCAGCACCTTGAACGTGCCTGGCACATACTTAACGCCCAGCGAAATATTCACTGCATGAATGAATAAAAGAGTAATCGGCAGAAACTGGAGGCCCCTCGGGAAGTGGGGATAGGGAGGGAGAGTCTCTTGGTGCCCTTGTCCTGCTGGCCTATGATGCCTGACTCTGGGCTGGCCCTGGCCTGCCTTACCCCCGACCCAACACCATGGGTTACTGGACTTCAGTGCAGGCGGAAAGCTGTGGGGACCTTACCAGGCCCCCTCTTGTGGAGGGGAAGAGGCCCACGATGAATTTCTTTTACAGGCTGGCTGTCTTGTGAAGGCCACGCCCTGACCCTCCTTTCTGTGTGTCCGTGGCAGGTATGTGCGGGAGAAGACCAAGACTGGGGTGGACATGCGTGTGGGGGTGCACACGGGCACCGTGCTGGGGGGCGTCCTGGGCCAGAAACGCTGGCAGTACGATGTGTGGTCGACTGACGTCACTGTAGCCAACAAGATGGAGGCCGGCGGCATCCCTGGGTGAGTGCCCTTCCGCGGGGGCAGGTGTGAGGACTGGGGAGGGGACCGGACCGTCCCCTCCATACCACAGGGCTGTGACCCTGATGAGGGACAGGGGGCCTCAGAGAAGGTCCCCCCACCACCCCGGAACAGCATTCCTCCTGTCCTGCGCCAGCCCTGGCTAAGGCCGTTCTGACCTGCCTTGGGGTGAAGCCTCTTTGGGCCTGATGTTAGATGTGTGTCCAGGCTTCTCCTGCCTGGACCCTGCAGTAGCCTGTCCTCCTTTACCCTTTACCCACTTAGGGGGCTGCCTCCCCTTTACCCACTTAGGGAGCTACCCCAGCTCTCCTTATGCCAGCGCCCAGGTCTCCCCAAAGAGAGAGTAATCAGCAGTCGTCAGTGGCGGGCTCGGAGGCAGTGTTTTGCAGGTCACAGTGCGATTACATGTCTTACTTGAGCTCCTTTACAGGATCAGTGAGTAATGGAGGCCCTGCCTTTAGCAGGGCCAGGCTGAGGGAGGATTAGCTCAGCCTTCCCCACCTGGGCCAGGCAGCTTCCTTCAGTGGCATTTAGGATTCTTGCCCTCAGTGGTGACTCCTCAGAAACGGGTTTTGTTTTCCCTTGGCAGCAGGGGTTACAACTGAGAAATGTGCAAGGTGGGGGATAATTGGATCTTGTGGCTCACACTTGCAATCCCAGCCCTTTGGGAGCTGAGGCGGGTGGATCACCTGGGGTCAAGAGTTTGAGACCAGCCTGACCAACATGAAGAAACTCCATCTCTACTAAAAATACAGAATTAGCCAGGCATGATGGTGTGCACCTATAATCCCAGCTACTTTGGAGGCTGAGGCAGGAGAATTGCTTAGAACCTGGAAGGCAGAGGTTGCAGTGAGCTGAGATCACGCCACTGCACTCCATCCTGGGCAACAGGGCAAGACTGTCTCAAAAAAAAAAAAAAAAAATCCTTATCACATTTGATCCGCTTCACAGTGGATCAAAGATTGAAGAAAGATTGTACTCCTGTGTCGTGGCTCCAACACTGAGGCTGAGATGGGAGTAGGTGCCACACGGCCCACACAGCTAGTTAGTGGCCACACAGCTAGTTAGTGACCACACAGCTAGTTAGTGGCAGATATTCCACTTGGCCCCTGCCTCCACTTGGCCTCTGCCCCACATGCCCGAGAGACATGGGGCCGAGCAGCAGCCAGTGCATCTGTGGTCCATGGACTGTCCCCGGGGGTTGTGAGGGCCACCTCTGGCCGGCGCTCAGGGCCTCTCTCTCTCTGCAATTCAGGCGCGTGCACATCTCCCAGAGCACCATGGACTGCCTGAAAGGGGAGTTTGATGTGGAACCAGGCGATGGGGGCAGCCGCTGTGATTACCTAGAAGAGAAGGGTATTGAAACCTACCTCATCATTGCCTCCAAGCCAGAGGTGAAGAAAACAGCCACCCAGAATGGCCTCAACGGCTCGGTGAGTTCCCCACCCCACTCCCAGATTAGGGGGTTGGAGAGGAGGAGATTAAGGAAAGATGGCAGGAGAGTTGCAGGACCCAGTGGTGGCTGGCCATGAGAGGTGAGTGGCAGGCTGGCACCCTTCCCGATGGATAGCTGGTTTCTGGGGGAGACGGTGAGTGTAATTCATGGCAAGTTGCAGTGGAGGTGACTGTATCCAGAAGGGGGGCACTGGAGATGTGTCGGTGGCACCCAGGAGAGCAGCTGGGCTGGAGCTCAGAGTCTCCTGCACGGAGGAAGTGAGTGAAGCCACCGGAGTGACATGAATGCTCAGGGAGAGGCTCACAGACGAGGCTGGGAGTGGGGTGACTGGTCATGGGGAAGGAGGACCAAGGCCAGGAAGGTTTCCTGAGTGGGAAATGAGGAAGGAATGAGATAGAAGTAATAGAGCAGGGGTGTCCAATCTTTTGGCTTCTCTGGGCCGCATTGGAAGAAGAATTGTCTTGGGCCAAACATCAAAGACTGCGGGTTGAACAAGCTTGCAGCAGAGCATCCTATGGGCCTGCCCTCTGGCCTGGTCTTCGTGTGGGGCCCCCGGAATATCTACAGACCTGAAGGAGTCAGCAGCTTCCCCAGGCCTGTCCACCAACCCCCAAACACCTCCTGTCAGTCTGATTAGAAACCAACAGCAGCTGTTGCAGAAATTGATCCCTTTACCATCCCCTACTGAATCTGGAGGTTGTTTTATTTTTTGTAATCTCTCATGTCAAAACCGTTTCCTCCAGTATGAGAGTCCATCTAACAAGACTTGGAATTAAGGAGCGTGGTGGCTGTCAGGGAAATCGCGTCATCTGAGACTGCTCAATGGCTGAGGCTTTGCCTAATTATGGCTAAAGCAAAGCCCACTCTGGTGAGGCTGCAGGAGCGATGGCTGATAGAGTCCCTGTTGATTCTAACCTCGATGTCGGTCTCATCCAGTGTCATTTTAAAGGCCTTCTCCTGGGATACAACTCCCAAATTTGTATCTCCAGCCCCAGTGGCTTTCCTGCACTCAACATACAGCCACTTGTATGCCTCCACTTGTACATCTAATAGGCATCTTAAATGCCACCTGTCCAAAGCTCCTGCCCACCTTCCCACTCCAAAACCTGCTCTCGGTCTTCCCATCTCAGTTAATGGCAGTTCCATCCTTTTATTAATAATTGCTCAGACCAAAAAGTTTGAAGTCATCCTTGACTCCTCACTTTGCAATCCACAAGCAAGTTCCATGGCCTCCGATCGCTCTCTAATCCCACCACTGCCTTCCACACACTTGTCACTTCCAGCCCTGTCTGTGCCACTCATCCCACGCCCGGATCATGGCTGAGCTCTCCTTTCCTCTAGGCTCTGCCCAATGGAGCACCAGCTTCCTCAAAGTCCAGCTCCCCTGCCCTCATTGAGACCAAGGAGCCCAACGGGAGTGCCCACAGCAGCAGGTCCCACAGCAGCGGGTCCACGTCGGAGAAACCCGAGGAGCACGATGCCCAGGTGTGTGCAGGGCTCAGGGCAGGGGGTCACTGAGGGGCCAGATGCGGGCAGACACCAGGAAGCAATCCATTCCTGCAGCAGGAGTCCTGTGCTGGGGAGACCTGGCCACCACCCAGGACCTCCTCCTGCTTAGCATTGTAACCATGGGCAGGCCACCCCTCCAGCCCCACAAAACCCTACTGTCTCCTCATCAGTTACATGTTGGGGTGACCTGGATCCTGCAGGTTTGAGATCAGTGAGGACCTCCATGGAAAATTCTATAGGATCTGAGACAATTTTGGAAGTGAGATTTCAGACCTGGACTCACCCCTCTGGCTAGGTTCATACCCAACAAGTTCCATGCAAGATGGGATATTTCCGCAGCCCCCAAAGGTGAGGAATTAGCATGCTGTCCCAGAGTGCAGGCTGCCTCTTGGGGAGCACCCAGAACTGGTCCCTGACTGCAGGGCGTCTGGAGCATGTTTCCTGGTGGAGGTCAGTGCTGCAGAGATGGGGTGTCTGCCCTGCCGGGGCTGCCAGGCTCACCGTGTGAGGGGCACAGGAGAGCTGGCCCTGGTGCCATTAGAGCAGATGCTGTAGAACAAGATGGTAGACGGGGCTTAGGGTAAATTAGGTTTTTCTCAAGTCCCCCAACATTCAGCAAGTTTTCCTTATTGCAGTTTTCTTGATAGAAAGTGGAGGTACAGACTCAAGGCACTCACTAGCGAGGAGGACACAGATACAGCTTTAGCAGCCTGTGATTTTTCGGGCCCTGACCCTTAGCCAGGCCCACGCTGCTCCCGGACCTGCTTCAGGAACAGGATCCTGCTGCTGCCACAGACCGTCCATGTGATTTTACAGAAGAGGAAGATGTGGCTGGGGAAACATTATCTGGGGTCAAACTGTCAACCAGTGGCACACCTGTGCTGAGGCTTAAGACCAGGGAGTCTTTTTTTTTTTTTTTTTTAGATGGAGTCATGCTCTGTTGCCCAGGCTGGAGTGCAGTGGCATGATCTTGGCTCACTGCAACCTCCGCCTCCTGGGTTCAAGTGATTCTCCTGCCTCAGCCTCCTGAGTAGCTAGGATTACAGGTGTGCACCACCATGCCTGGCTGATTTTTGTATTTTTAGTAAAGACAGGGTTTTACTGTATCGGCCAGTCTGGTCTCAAACTCCTGACCTCAAGTGATCCACCCACCTCAGCCTCTCAGAGTGCTGGGATGACAGGCGTGAGTCACCGCGCCCGGCCCCAGGGAGTCTTGACTGTGGCTCCCAGATGCACTGTTGCACCCGTTCAGACAGCTCTCAGCTATTGAGCGTGCCAGTCTCAGTGACTGTTTAGACTGATGGCTGTGTCATCACAGCCAGGATTCCTGTTTTTGGAGTTGATACTTTGTTTGGAGTTGATACTTTTTCCTTGGAACTGGGAATAAAATGGTAGTGGGTGCCCCAGCTCCACCCACCCGCCCCTTGTCAGCCCTCTAGTGATGAGAACATTCTTTTCTCTCCCATCACTTTCCCCCTCAGATCTTCCTTTCCACATGAGCCAGATGGGAGTTCCTTTCATAGTTCCCTGAAGTCCTAGAGTTGGGAGCCATGCATGTCCCCAGGGTGCCGATGTATATGGCCCCCACATCTACACAGCAGGAAGTGCCAGGACTGTCCCAGCCCGGCAGCTGTCTCGATCACAGGTCTCCTACTCAGGAGCCAGGGGCTGCTCCCTACAATGCTGTCATTCGCGACCCTCCCTGCAGAGCTCTGGTGGGGCCCAGGGAGCCAAGAAGGCCTGGAGCATTGGGTGTAGACCCAGGCCACGTGGAGCCACACGGGAGCACGGGGAAGACTTCCCGGAAAGGGACTTGAGAGCTGGAGGGACTGGTCCTCCGAGATGCCCTCTTTGGTTCCTTTCCTCCTCCACCTCCGTCTTTCTCAGCTCCTCCCCGCCACTCGGTCCCGTCTCCCCCACTCACGTTGCCTCCCTGGCTCACAGGCCGACAACCCCTCATTCCCCAACCCGCGCCGGAGGCTGCGCCTGCAGGACCTGGCTGACCGAGTGGTGGACGCCTCCGAAGACGAGCACGAGCTCAACCAGCTGCTCAACGAGGCCCTGCTCGAGCGAGAGTCTGCCCAAGTGTAAGCGCCACCCGGAGGTGGCCAGGCCCACTGCTCCTCCCGGGCCCTGACAAGGGATTCAGGAAACCGGGCATCCCAAATATGGTCCCCCTGCTAGGCCGAGGCAGGTGTGGCATTTGGGATTCATGGGGCTTGTTCCCACTGCAGAGTAAAGAAGAGAAACACCTTCCTCCTGTCCATGCGGTTCATGGACCCCGAGATGGAAACGCGCTACTCGGTGGAGAAGGAGAAGCAGAGTGGGGCTGCCTTCAGCTGCTCCTGCGTCGTCCTGCTCTGCACGGCTCTGGTCGAGATACTCATCGACCCCTGGTGAGGGAGGGGAGGGCCACAAGTTTCCTCGACTGCGGCGGTGCGGGGAGGCAGGTGTCTCAGCAGGAGCCTGACACTGGGGAGCAAGCCTGACCCCCACTGGGACGGCCCCACGGGCTCCAAGAGTGCTAGGTGGCACCCTGGGCTTCCTTCCTGTATGTTGCCCCAGGTTTTGGAGCAGTCCTAGCATCAGCATGGGGATCTGGCCAGGATCAGAAGGCTGGAGACCTTGGCTGGATGGGCCCACAGTGATTCTTGGGACAAAGATGGGGACACTGCATCAGCCTCAGTCACCAAGGCTGACCTGGCCCCTTTCTTGGCTCATCTTGATAAAGATAGATTTTAGGCTCTGGGCACAGACTGACCCCTCTTGAACACAGCAGCAGGCCCTCCAGGGCAAGGTGGGCCTCCTGGAGTCCCCAGCTGGTGAAGTCCTGTCTGAGGGTGATGACCACTCTCTCGTTCTCCCTTTCTCCCCTTGGCCAATCGGGGATTTCCCCGTCACAGAGGATTACTCCTGACAAACTGTAATCCTGCTGGGAGCCTTGGGCTCGGTCACACCATCTAAGATTGTGGGGGTGTGACCATGTGCAGGCCACTGCAGGCTCCGGCACCATCTGTTTTCTCGTCTGTGAAATGAGGAGAACAACCCCTGCCCCAGCTGACACTCAGGACTGTGGTGAGGCTCAGATTCACTGATTCCATGAGTATTGATTGGTTGTCTGCTTCATGTCTGGCGATTAGGGGCTGGGGCCATGGCAGTGATGCGGCATACAGAAACCCCTGCTCTCGTGAAACCTGGGTTCTGGTAGGGGAAGCTATAGGCATAAGCAATTAAACAATTAAAATACGCATCCATGCAGGAGTAAGTATTGCAGATCCAGGGCAGGCAAGGAAGGAAGTGGGTACGCTGCCCGGGGGCTTTGCTTTGTTTGCATTTTGATGTGGGAGGATCAGAGCAGGCCTTGCTGGCAGGGTAATATTTCAGTAATGCCCGGAAGCAGGTGAGGGGCGAGGCTTCTGCTATCTGGGGGACACCTGCTTCGGATAGAGGTGCTGAGGCTGGAGTGGCCTGGCCCCTGGAGGCACGGTGAGGAGGCATTGCAGCGGGAACAGGGGCCACTGGAAGAGTAGCAGGAGTCCAGCTCAGAGACGTGGGGCCTCAGACGCCACCGCAGGGCTCCAGCTTCCACTCTTAACACAGGAGGCCACCGGAACAAGAGAGCAAAGGAGTCCCTCGTTGTGACATATGCCCGGAGAGGCTCCACTTCTGCTGAGAACAGTGCTTAGTGAGCACAGCAGGAGCAGTGAGACCAGAGGAGACCAGATAGTGACCCAGACAAGCCACTGTGGCAACCAGGCCAGGCCGAGGAGAGAGGAGGATCAGTGGTTGGATTCTGAATTTTCTGGATTGACGGATGGATGCTGAATGTATTTTGGAGACAGAACTGACAGGATTTGCCGGCAGATTGGTTGTGGGGCGAGAGTGTGGAGTTGAGGACGTTTCCTGGGCTTCTGATCTGAGCAGCTGGCAGGACGGGGGTGCCGTTAACCAAGATGGGGACGAGGTGGCAAGACAAAAGGGCAGACACAAAGATCAGGAGTTCGGTTTGGGATGCGTGAAGTTTTTAATGCCCACAAGCCAAGGAGGCCAGAGTCCATGATCTGGAGTTCAGAGGGCGGGCGGGGTTGGAGACGTGAACCTGGCGTCGCCAGCATGCAGGCTGTGCAGTAACACAAGACTCGCTGAGCTCAAGGCAGTGTGTCCAGATGCAGGGACGGAAAAGTACCAGCAGGGACTCAAGAAACCAAGTGAGAAAAGTGTCTCAAGGAGGGGTGAGAGGTGACTGAAAATGGGACGTGGATTTAGCTACCAGGAGGTTTCTGGGGCTCTGGGCAAGGGCACCTTCCAAGGAGGCGTTAAATGGGGATGGGTGTGAGCAGAGGGTATGGAGAGCAGGTTTCCGGGAGTTCCGGTTAAGGTGGATGTGTTAAGAATGTGTCCCCTGTGAAGCTGGGGGCGGCTGCCACAGGCGGACTCTTAGCAGCCCCCGGCAGCGAGGGACCGATGCTGCTCCGTGCTCTGTCCCTTTAGCACAGCGACATGGCAGGGGCGCATTCCTAAGATCCCTGCCCAAGTTTATCCTGGGCTGTGCCCAGGCCACCTGTGAGTCGTTCCCTCTCTGGGAAATGTCCCAGGCAGCAGCTGCAGCTGGAGAGTTGCCTGTTCCCAGGCCAGCACTCAGCTGGCGGCCCCTCTCATCAGGGCCTTTGTCCTGTTCTGCACGGCAGGCAGCAACAATTTCCTGGCACCGCGTGGAGCTGTACAGGCACAGGCATGGCCTCGTGCTGTGCCGAGGGGCCTCCCCATCCCCTGTCCCCCG
>NW_012111919.1:7021172-7021847 GCF_000951035.1 Colobus angolensis palliatus | reverse complement strand
GTCCCCGTCCCTTCCTCTCCTAGCCCTTCACCCCATCTCACTGTCCCCTCTGGCCCCTCCCAATTGTCTTCTCTCTGTCACAGGCTAATGACAAACTATGTGACCTTCGTGGTGGGGGAGATTCTGCTCCTCATCCTGACCATCTGCTCCCTGGCTGCCATCTTTCCCCGGGTAAGAGGCACTTTTCTGCTGAGCTTGGAAGCCTCTGGAAGTGAGTGGCATTCCCTGTAAAACTGGGTGGTGATGGAGTTATTCTTTCTGTCAAATCCTGACAGACAGACTCTCTTCTGTTAGGATGGTCCAGGCACTTGCCCATCCATTCATTCACCATCAGCAGAGCACTCCCTCTGGCTGGGCCACCAGGCCGTGGCAGGCCGGGGCTGGGCCATAGTGGACTGTGGCAGGCCGTGGCTGGCCGATGGTGGGCCTTGGTTGGGCCGTGGCTGGGCTGTGGCAGGCTGTGGCGCTGCAGCACACGAGTATGGCAGTCTGAGTAAAGAGGAACCTGGGTAGAGAAGCAGTTGGAGGGCCGGCTGGAAGGTGGGTTGGCCCTGACTGTGAAGGCCCTTAGAAGCCAGACTAGGCCGGGCGCGGTGGCTCAAGCCTGTAATCCCAGCACTTTGGGAGGCTGAGACGGGTGGATCACGAGGTCAGGAGATCGAGACCATCCTGGCT
>NW_012111919.1:6999747-7021122 GCF_000951035.1 Colobus angolensis palliatus | reverse complement strand
GTAGTCCCAGCTACTTGGGAGGCTGAGGCAGGAGAATGGCGTAAACCTGGGAGGTGGAGCTTGCAGTGAGCTGAGATCCGGCCACTGCACTCTAGCCTGGGCAACAGAGCGAGACTCCGTCTCAAAAAAAAAAAAAACCAGACTAAAAGGATTAAAACTTTATCCCATACGGCACTGGGGTACCAAGCAGAGGTTTTTTTATTATCAGAATGACAAAGTTTGTAAAGCAGTGTTTAGGAACATGAATCTCACAGGTGACTCGCCAGGTCACTTGGAGCCAGGACAGGCAGGAGTAGCTGACCAGAGACGAGCAGCCCTGAAAATGGTTCTGTGCCCTGGCCTCGCCTCGTCACCGCATGTGCTGTGGAGAGGGCTGCGCCCTGGAAGCTGTGCTGTTGCACAGGCACATGGAGGAGGTCCGACACAGCGCCAGAACTCCCACGCCCTCTTCTCAGCTCTGCCCCTTTGTCAGCTGTCGGGCGACTCCCAGGCACAGCCCCTTTTGAGGCTCCTGGAACTGGAATATGGGAGCAGCCTGAGTTGCTGGCAGTCACGTCTGCAGGAGAAAGGGCTGGCAAAGGCTCATGGCCCTTGAAATTCCATTCCTTCTAGGCCTTTCCTAAGAAGCTTGTGGCCTTCTCGACTTGGATTGACCGGACCCGCTGGGCCAGGAACACCTGGGCCATGCTCGCCATCTTCATCCTGGTGATGGCAAATGTCGTGGACATGGTGAGCTCCTGCTGTCCTTGTTGAAGGGACGCCCCTATTCTCAGTGGAGAAGGGCTTCTGTTTGGGTCACACGAGCAGTTTCTCAATCCGTCCCTCCACCGTCATGGAGCTTCGGAGTGGCTCTTAGGTTCCCAAACACATCATCCCTGCCTAGTGGAAGGAGTCTTGTCCCTGTCATCCAGGGATCCTCTGGGATGGACTTGTTTCCTTGAAACTCTTCTCCCAGAGTCCAAGAGCCCAGTTCCATGTGCCCAGGCCTGTGCTGGGTGCCTTATGTATGTTGATTCATTTAATCTGTGAAAAAGTCCTGAGCAGTTGTACTAGTATCTGCAGTTTCATATGGAAAAGCAAATGCTCAAAAAGAGTAATCAGCCAGGCACGGTGACTCACGCCTGTAATCCCAGCACTTTGGGAGGCTGAGGCGAGTACATCACGAGGTCAGGAGTTCGAGACCGGCCTGGCCAACATGGTGAAACCCCATCTCTACTAAAAATACAAAAATTAGCCAGGCATGGTGGTGCGCACCTGTAATCCTAGCTACTCGGGAGGCTGAGGCAGGAGAATCGCTTGAACCCAGGAGGCAGAGGTTGCAGTGAGCTGAGATTGAGCCACTACATTCCAGCCTGGGCGAAGAGTGAGACTCTGTCTCAAAAAAGTAAATAAATAATAATTCACTTGCTCTAGGTCACACAGCCAGGAAGTGACAGAGTCCAGAATGGAGGCAGTTCTAAGTCCCTGTCCTGTGGGTTCTTCCTCCCTGAGGGGGCAGCCAAATGCTTTCTTGGGGAGAAGGGACAGGAGTTGGGAGCCCAGATCTATTGGTTTAGAACCACTGGGCACGTATTGAGCACTACATGTCTGGAGCTGTCATCGATGTTCTCTTGTCAGTTGTCATGGCCTCCTCTAATTGTCGAAGTACCATATACACTCTCTTCCTTTTTATCTAATTTAATGTTATTGTTGCATTTTAACAATTGGAGCACAGTTATACAACCAGCATGGAGACTTATTCTGGCAGTGGTATAAGTGAAAAAGCTCCAGGGCTGCAGCTAATCAGAAGTCCAATGGGGGCTGGGCGCGGTGGCTCATGCTTGTAATTCCAGCACTTTGGGAGGCTGAGGCGGGCGGATCACTTGAGGTCAGGAGTTCGAGACCAGCCTGGCCAACATGGTGAAACCCCATCTCTACTAAAAATAAAAGAATTAGCCAGGCACAGTGGCACGCACCCATAATTCCAGTTATTTGGGCAGCTGAGGCAGGAGAATCGCTTGAACCTGGGAGGTGGAGGTTGCGGTGAGCCAAGAACACACCACTGCACTCCAGCCTGGACGATAGAGCGAGACTCCATCTCAAAAAAAAAAAAAAAAAGTCCAATTGGAATGAGGAGTTAGGGGCTCCAGAGCCTACCTTGGCCAGGGGTTGCTGGTGCCCACTACTCAGGGAAGGGAAGCCCCAGGCCCCCTGCATGTCACAATATGCCTGGAACCTGGCACCCAGGTGTGGGGGTCACCACTGCACAGGGTCCTGGACACTGTACAGGACACCTAGAGATACTGTCACTCATGGAGGAGTGAAAAGCTTAGGGAGGTGCAACAACTGCTCATGCTAGAATATAGATATGCCAGGAATCGCGCAAGCAAGATAAGCCCCCTTGGGTGAAAGTTACAAAAACGTGGGGTTGATTCTGATTGTGGATACACTTTCTCCCGGCCGCATCTGCCCAGTAGCAGAACCAGTGAAGACTCCAGAAGGCAGAGTGTCCCCCCAGTGGAAGGATTTGGGCAGAGCCTAGCTGTCATCACGGGGAGGCTGTGAGTGGAGCTCATGGCCCTGTGGTACCTCCTGAAGCAACAGTGTGATGTGGGGAAGAACATGTAGGATTTGAAGCCTAAAGACTTGGCTCCTACTTCTGGTTTTTCTGCTTGCTAATTGTGTTTGGGCAAATCTGGCCTGAGTTTTCTGTACAACAGGCACAGTACTAAAAATACTCGAGTGTTTTTGTGAATGTCAAATGAGGCAACAGCAAGGCTCTTAGCTGCAGTTACTAACTTTTGTATGATTATTCCCTGGTAAATGTCCCCATCTTTCCCGGTGTTTCTGGGGGAGCCATGGGAGGTGGCAGCTGAGCGCACACTGCCATGCGCAGCTCTCTGTGACCAGCACCTGCTGTTCTCTTGAACGTGTGTCCCCTCCTGCCATCCTGGCCTCCAGCTCAGCTGTCTCCAGTACTACACAGGACCCAGCAACGCGACAGCAGGGATGGAGACGGAGGGTGGCTGCCTGGAGAACCCCAAGTATTACAACTACGTGGCCGTGCTGTCTCTCATCGCCACCATCATGCTGGTGCAGGTCAGCCACATGGTGAAGCTCACACTCATGCTGCTCGTCACGGGCGCCGTGGCCGCCATCAACCTCTACGCCTGGCGCCCCGTCTTCGATGAATACGATCACAGGCGTTTTCGGGAGCATGAGTAAGATGAAGCGCCACTGGGGATCTGTATTGTCTCCTTCCTCCCACCCGCAAAGTCCTCAGTTGAGCCCATGGGCCTGTGCTGAGGTAGCTTTCTGCCACTAGGGGTCCTCAGAGGCTTGTTCAAGAGCCAGAGTTCCTGGCCACTCACAGACGCATCACTGGTTGGCTAGGACCTGGGAATAGATTCTTCCCATTCTCCCTGAGTGGAGGACTTGGATACCCTGGTGTCTGGCTGGGCATCAGGCTCTTGTTCCCAGATGGGGCCTGACTGTGCTGTTATCTGTCCAGCAGCTTACCTGTGGTGACCTTAGAGAAGATGCAGGGATTCACCCCTGGGCTCAACAGCACTGACGGGTAAGGGCACGGCTTCCCCTCCTGGCCTGCGCTCACAGTCCCTCTTCTAGAGACAGGAATACAACAGGCCCAAGCCCTGTGATCTCACCCTCCGGGAGGCACGTGACCTAGCACATGCAGGTTAGAGGAGCTGGCATGGGTTCCTCCAGGAGGGCTGCAGCAGAGGGAGGATGATTCTGATAGGGACCGGGACATCCAGGCCTCTGCGTGAAGGGCAGTGAGGAGGGAAGGAACTGCCAGGTGGATGGCAGCTGCATGTAACTGGCTGACAGGACAGACAAGCAGCAGGAAAATGAGGGAGGAAGGAACACGCTTTGGATTTAGACCTGGCTTCTGAGCCTGCAGCAGGCAGTAATTCTCTGTGGGTCACAGGCAGGTCAGTTCCATGAGTGGCAGTTTCATCTCTTGAGGAGGATACTGAAGCAGAAATTCTCTAAGATCCCTGCCAGTGCCAAGGTTTTAAAATTTTATGACTCAATCACTTGAATTAGACCTTCAAGAAAGTTTAGAAATAAAAAGATGACCTAATAGAAGAGGGGTAAGACCTGCATAGCCCTTCACAAAAGAACTCTAAATGGCCACTAATAAATGGCACTCAAGTAATCAAGGAAATGCCAGTCACACCCTAATGAAATACCATCACACACGTACTGGTCCAGGTAAGTCTGACAATATCAAGTACAGCTGTAACTCTTACACTCCTGATGGGAGTATGAGTTAGTACAGGCACGTTAGAAAATATTTTGATCTATTTAGTAAGGCTGAAAATGAACCTGTGTCCCAGCAATTCCACTCCTACATACATGCCCACGCAGACGTGTATATGTGTATATATATACGTATCTTAGAGAAATTCATGCACATACTCATGTCCCAGGATATATGTATGAGAATATCCAAAGCGGCACTGTTCGTAATAGACATACCCCCTCCCTCGAAACAAATGAAAACAACCCAAATGACATCAACAGGAAATGGATACATAACTGGTATATTCATGCAGTGAAATACCATACAGTAATGGAAACTAACCACAGCTCCACATAGAAATATGGGCGAACGACATAAAAAGCCGTGGTGAGATTGTACCCCCGTCCCATGGCTACGAAATCCCATCACTGGTGTCTCTTCTGCAAATTCCTGCATGGTCGTAGCTACCTCTGTGATCACTCAGGCAATGCAGTGTTTCTTAAACACCTGGGGAGCAGCCCTGATGTAAATACCAGGTGTAGCCAGGAGGGGCCAGGGGTTGCCTGGCTGTTGGAGAAGAGGCCAGTGAGTTAAGAAAGCTTTACTGCCCAGGGGGAGCCTGACTTGATGTGAAAGGGCCTAAGGAGCTGGGGTGAGCTCTGGGGCTGGGTTGGCAGGAAGCAGCACTGTCTAGTCAGAGGGAATCAGGCCCCCTCCGGGAGGCCCTTTCAGTTGCATGCGCTCTGCCCGGCAGGCTGCCCCTGGTGCCTTCCAAGTACTCCATGATGGTGATGGTGTTCCTCATGATGCTGAGCTTCTACTACTTCTCCCGCCACGTGAGTGTCACCTACATGATCCCCGCTCTGTGCCCACAACCCACAGGGCCTCCTGAGAAGCAGCCCCGGGGGACCTAAGAGACCAAGCTCCTAAGGACTGTGGCTTCCCTTTACCCAGCCCCACACGTGAGCCTGGTCAGGCCACCGCCTTTTCTATATTCAGGCTCCTCCCTCAGTCACACAGGAAGACAGTGCCGCACCTCTTCCATCCGACCCCCTCCAGGATGATGAAGGAAGCATGGGAGTGAGGGCAGGAGGGGACAGAGCGAAGGCACAAACATCTTGAATCAAATCTCTATCCCCTAGGCCAGGGGCTCATGGCCCCTGCACTCCCCATGGCGCTGAGGGACATTAGCACAACTGACCACGGAGCCGGAAGAGAAAGGGAAGGGAGCTGATGGACTTTCTGTTGGGTTAAAAGGAAAAGAGAAGGCCGGGTGCAGTGGCTCATTTTGGGAGGCTGAGGTGGAGGATCACTTGATTCCAGGAGTCTGAGACCAGCCTGGGCAATATGGTGAAACCCCATCTCTACTAAAAAATACAAAAATTAGCCAGGCATGGTGGCCCGCACCTGTAATGCCAGCTACTTGGGGCGGTTGAGGCAGGAGGATTGCTTGAGTCTGGGAGGTTGAGGCTGCAGTGAGCTGAGATCACACCACTGCACTCCAGCCTGGGTGACAAGTGACGCCCCCCCTCCCCACCAACACGACAACAGAGGAAAAGGGAGGGAGAGGGAGGAGAGAGATCCTCTGTTAGCTCAAGTGCCCCCTAGTGACTTTCCAGGGAACTACAGCCTTCCCAAGCCACTTCTCATCCAAATAGTGACTGCTTAGAAAGGAGACTCCCCTCTGAGCTGGGAGATCCCCACTGCTGCCACCTCCACGAGACAGACCTGCAGCTGAAATTAAGTCCCAGAAGGCCTCCTGGATATCCGCTGTAACTATGGGTCTGGGAACGGCACCGCACTATTGGGTGGCCTTTTGATGGGGAGGAATCCTTGCAGGGTCTTACTTCCCTTGCCATTTAGCCATCTTCCCTCCAGCCTTTCCAAGGGGAGCTCCTCTATTCATGTTCCTGTTTTTCTTCTTTTTTTGAGACTGAGTCTTACTCTGTCGCCCAGGCTGGAGTCCAGTGGTGCAATCTTGGCTCACTGCAACCTCCGCCTCCTGGGTTCAAGTGATTCTCCTGCCTCAGCCTCCCGAGTAGCTGGGATTACAGGTGCCCGCCACCATGCCCGGTTAATTTTTGTATTTTTAGTAGGGACAGGGTTTCACCATATTGACCAGGCTGGTCTTGAACTCCTGACCTCAGGTGATCCACCTGCCTCGGCCTCCCAAAGTGCTGGGATTACAGGCGTGAACCACCGTGCCTGGCTGTTCCCGTTTTTCATCCTTCTATCCAGTGGCCAGCTCAGAGCACATGCCTCGCCTTGTCTGTGTCTGTAGGTAGAAAAACTGGCACGGACACTTTTCTTGTGGAAGATTGAGGTCCACGACCAGAAGGAACGTGTCTATGAGATGCGACGCTGGAACGAGGCCTTGGTCACCAACATGTTGCCTGAGCACGTGGCACGCCATTTCCTGGGGTCCAAGAAGAGAGATGAGGTGAGGGGTGTGGCCTCAGCCCGGAACCATGAGGCCATGTGTCTCCATCTGTTCTTTCTTTCAGGGAACCCCCCTGGGCCCAGGCCTTCTCAGAGATGGGACTGGGGGCCAGGTAGGGCTGAACCTAAACAGCAAACACAATATAAGCAAAAGAGGAGTTTCTCCGGCCTCTCGTAAAGGGCACTGCTGTAGGCATGGTGATGTGGGCCATACAGCTCTGAGGCCATGTGTCAGAAGACAAGACTTTTCTCTAGAGCACACCTTTCTGTTGCCTGTGAACTTTGCCAAAGTGGTTCCCAGCTCCACAGTACCCTCTTCCTCACAGCTGGGGCTGTTAGAGGAACTAGAGAAGCTGTTTTAAAATTTGATTCAAAGTAGTGGCCAGGCACAGCGGCTCACGCCTGTAATCCCAGCACTTTGGGAGGCCGAGGCCAGTGGATCACCTGAGGTCAGGAGTTTGAGACCAGCCTGGGCAACATATAGTGAAACCCCGTCTCTACTAAAAATACAAAAATTAACTGGATGTGGTGGTGCACACCTGTCGTCCCAGCTACTTGGGAAACAGGAGAATCACTTGAACCCGGAAGTGGAGGTTACAGTGAGCTGAGATTGTGCCACTCTACTCCAGACTGGGCGACACAGCAAGACTCTGTCTCTCAAGGAAAAAAAAAAAAGTAGCAATGAGCAGTTTTTAAATTATTCAGAGTTGGGATAATCTACAGCTGGGCATGGTGGCATGTGCCTGTGGTCCCAGATACCTGGGGTTTGAGGCCGCAGTGCACTTCAATTGTACCTAATCGTGCTTGTTTATTGCCACTGCACTCCAGGCTGCAAAACAAAGCAAGACTCAGACTCTTTTAAAAAAAAAAAAAAACAAGGCTGGGATAATCTAACTGATGTGTGAATACAAAAAGCTGAATACACATGTCGTGTGTGGAAGAGAGATGCATTTCTCCAGCATATGATCCAGTCAGTCAGACATGCTTTGAGCACTTCAGCCCTGCCTCTTTTTAGGAGCTGTACAGCCAGACGTATGATGAGATTGGAGTCATGTTTGCATCCCTGCCCAACTTTGCTGACTTCTACACAGAGGAGAGCATCAACAATGGCGGTATTGAGTGTCTGCGTTTCCTCAATGAAATCATCTCGGATTTTGACTCTGTGAGTCCCCACCCCGCCCCGCACTCTGGCGATGAAGCCGGCCCACTCCACATCACATCCTAGGGTAGGCTGCAGAGGCCAGAGAAACTGGCTCCACCATCCCAGATAAGCCCCTTCCACAATACACAGACTTCTGCAGCCACCTGAACTACTGGGCTGGGGAAGGGGAGGGGAGGTGGGAGCCCGGGAACTCACCCACAGGGTCACAGGGTAAGGACTGGCCAAGCAACATCTGGAGACCTCTCTGTCCTGGGACCCTCTCCTCAAATTCAGGGCCGGTCAGCATTGATTGGGTAACCTGTATACCAGGGAGAATGCGTTTCCACACACACGCAGCCCCCCTAGGAGACTGGTGATTTTATGTCAGTGTTGAGGTGGTGGAAATTGAGGCCCAGAATGTCAGGAAGTTCTCCCAGGATCACGTGGCAGATGAGCGGTAGACTAAGTAACAGCTATGATAGGAAAGTGTCTCTTGGGTTTAGTGGGATCCTTGTAAACAGGTACATCTGTCACTAGGTTGGGTCACTCATCTGCCTTGACTGCTGACAATTCTTTTCTGAATCCTGGTCTCAGCTCCTGGACAATCCCAAGTTCCGGGTGATCACCAAGATCAAAACCATTGGCAGCACGTATATGGCGGCTTCAGGAGTCACCCCTGATGTCAACACCAATGGCTTTGCCAGCTCCAACAAGGTAGCTAACCCCAATAGCCAGAGAGGGGATGAGGCTTTGCCTCCAAGCAAGAGATTGGCAGCCCAGACCTAGCATGCGGGAAACAAGAACTGCTGTGCAAAGGAGTCCCAGACACATACCACCAGCACCATGTAAATATAAATAGTAGGGTTTATTGAGAAAGTCTGGCAAGCAGAGAAACAGCACACACACACCCCCCGCTGTTCACAGCTCACGCCTAAGATGGTGGTGTTCTGTGGCCAGGCCCCCGGAGGCTCTGTGCTTTCATAGGAACTGGAGAGCAATGGTCAGCAAGGGAAACTTAAGAAGTGTGGCCCTCAGAACTCTGGTCAACGGCAGCCTGTTCATTTGTTAAGCTAATTTAGACCTGTGTTCAGCTACCAGGAGAGAAAAGGAGGTGTAGGAGCCCTGGTCCCAAGCTCTGGTCTTAAAACATCATCATCCTGCTTTACCTCTAAGACCATCCCATGGCCCTCTCCATTGCATGGATGAGGTTACAGAAACATGTCCAAGGCGGGTCACCCCCTCCAGTGCTTATCCCCTAGTTGAGGGATCCAAACAAGGACAACTTGATAAAACCTAAGGACCAGGCCCAGCCAAGGTGAAGGAGCCCGCCTCGCAGTCAGACTCATGGGTCCGTCTCCTCTACCCCCACTGCCCAGTCTTTGCCTAGACCTGCTATGTGAACTTTGTCACAGTGGCAAGTCGGAGCTAGCGCGGCTGCCGACTCCTTCGTGGAAGGGAAGTCAGGCCTTGACCATCTAGCTGTGGGGAATCCACCCCCAGAACGCTGCCAGGGAAGGCAGCAGAGCAGGCTGCTGCAGTGAGCGGCCCCTGACACTTGATCCACGGTCCCCTGGCACAGGAGGACAAGTCTGAGAGAGAACGCTGGCAGCACCTGGCTGACCTGGCTGACTTTGCGCTGGCCATGAAGGATACGCTCACCAACATCAACAACCAGTCCTTCAATAACTTCATGCTGCGCATAGGTGAGCGCCCCCAGCCGGCCTGCCGTGGCAGGGGCCCGGCCCACCAGCAGGAGAGACAGGAGGCTCAGGAGGACTGAGGCATTTGGGTGGGGAGGTTCACGCACTCACAGGGCGAGGGGACCTGAAAGACCTTTAGTCCAGACTCCTCTAGATGACTAAACCAAAACCCAGCTGATGTGATGGTCAGGCTATACTGTGCCTACTGTTTACAACAGAAGCCTTGGCCTGCCTGGCTGAGAAGTGAGTTTGTGATCCATTTCCAGAGGGGTTTCTGTGCCTGCTGAGGGCATGGCTTCCCAGACCAGCCTGCTCTTTGAAAGGAATTAAGATCACCTGCTCTTCCACTGAGGGGGCCTCATTCCAGAGCGAGGTCACAGGAGACTTGAAATACCAGGTGTACTAGAACTGGCCATTACCATGCTGAGTAAATCTGCATATGGGGGGGTGGCCGCTGACACTGCCAAGCACACAGATAAACAGGAGACGTGACTGCCACCCTCCAGTAGCATACAGGCAAGCTGAACGAGGACAATGATGTGTTACATAATTAGGAGCTTTGTGGTACAGGTCTGGTGACAAATTCTATAAAAGAGGAGTTGGTTTCTGAGGCTCATGACAAAGTTTGGCCTGTGGCTGTGCTGAACTTGATGCCTCTATCCTAGGCATGAACAAAGGCGGGGTTCTGGCTGGGGTCATCGGAGCCCGGAAACCACACTACGACATCTGGGGCAATACAGTCAATGTAGCCAGCAGGATGGAGTCCACGGGGGTCATGGGCAACATCCAGGTATGTCCAGCAGCAGAGCCGGCGTGTGCTCAGACTCGGCACGGGAACAGAATCGTAACAGTGCTTTCCCATGTGCCCGCCTCCCACCCTGGCCCCGAACAGTGAAGTCCGCAGGCAGAGGCATGGGGTGAGTGGAAAGGAGTCTCTGCAATAGCTAAGCCTCAGCGCAGGAGGAAATGCTCCCACCCATCCACAAAATCCGGGCTGAAGTTCTGGGTGCGTGTGGCCTGCCTCTGGGTATGATCCTTCCGATACCTTGTGATCTCTCAGTGGGGTCTGGCAGAAGAGCTCCACGAAAGGGGCAAAGGGATAGAAGAGCAGGCAGTGGCAGTTTCCAGGCAACAGTGCTGCCACCCAGGTGACTATGGCTGTCCTAGGAGAGAAGTCTCTGGGCAAGAGAAGGCCCCCAGCCAGTCACTCCCGGGCTCTGCTGCCCACCCGCTGCTCGCCGGGGGTGGAAGGAAGGGCTTGGCCCTGGGAGGTTTGGGAAGGGTGCTGAGGGCCCGGTACTGCCTGGGACCCATGGATCAGTGCTCAGCTCCAACCACCCAAAGCCCTACCCGCCCTCAGTCTAGGCTCCCCCAGTAACGCCACATTCTTGCTCCCCATCCCTCTACAGGTTGTAGAAGAAACCCAAGTCATCCTCCGAGAGTACGGCTTCCGCTTTGTGAGGCGGGGCCCCATCTTTGTGAAGGGGAAAGGGGAGCTGCTGACCTTCTTCTTGAAAGGGCGGGACAAGCCAGCCACCTTCCCCAACGGCCCCTCTGTCACACTGCCCCACCAGGTGGTAGACAACTCCTGAACGGCCTCGAGCCTGCAACAGTCCAAACTGGAAGGGAGAATTTATTTTTTGGAACTGCAGGAAGTCCTGGCCTTCCTGGATTGAAGTGCACGCTCGCGGACTTTAGGTTTAGAAATCTCCTCAGCCTTCGTTTGTTCGTGGATGTGTGAACTCTGAGGGTGGCCCTGCTATTCCTCCATGTGCCTGTAGCGTCCCCAGCATAGGGGTCTTAGGCGTAGGGCTGAACAGTCCTTCCAGAGCCCTCGTTCCAATCTCTGCCATCCTTGCCCCTGAGGGGCCCTGGCCACTGCGAGCAGGAGGGCAGCAGAGCTGGGACGAAGCGGCCTTTGCCACTGGGCTGATCAGGACTGTGGAGGGAACACAGGCGGGGAAGCTCTGCTTCATGAAGACGGGGCGGCGGGACATGGCTGGCAAACGTTTTGCTCCCAGCTCAAACAGGATACCTGGTGGTCTCCATGTGGTCCAAGTGAGGTGAGATGGCCCTCGTCCTGGTGTTCCTCATCATCTTGAAAGGTTCATTCTGGAACCCCCGTCCCCTTAGTCATGAGAGCAGAAAGTGCAATATTTCCTTTCACCTGGCAGGGGAGGGGGGGTTTATTTCTGAAAGAAAAAAATATATATAAACAGATCTTCTACATTTATATTTTTAATCTTCTGTTAAATACACTCCAACATTGCCTTGCCTTTTGAGCTCTTGCTACAGTCGCCTTTGCTACTGCTTTAAGAGAATTTACAGGTGTTGATAAAGAACAAGACTGTTTTATTAAAAGCTTTAATCAACTTGAAAGTGATGGTGGAAACTGTGGTAATATCACTTATCTGAGGAGTGCTGTACTTTGCTGACTCATGCCACTGGGCCCCACCATAGGCCTGGAAGGCAGGAGCTTGAAGGTCTCGTCATACATAGCTCACTGTACCCCGGAACTCCTACGGCCTGGCCCTCTTTTATTCTTCAACTGCTTTCTTCTAAAGGGTACTCCAAGCTGGCTTTAGTCCCCTGCACTGTTCCCGGAGCTCTCCCACGTGGAGGTTACTTCATGACCGTGAGGTCTAGGAAGTGGCCATTGCAGGTTAAGTCTGAACGTGGTCCTGGGCCAGTCATGACTCCTGACTCCTATCTGCCTGGGCAAGGGAGAGCCAGGGACAAAAACGGGAGAACCTGGTCAGCCAGACACAGGTCTTCATATCTGACCCACAGGCCAAGGAACCAGGGGTGCCAGCAAATCGAGACACTAACCTCAGAGCCTGCAGGAGAGGGAAGACCCAGGGGGTGCCTGAGTCCCCCTGAGTTTATGGGCAGATTTCTAACCGTGCTTTTTCAGCGGGGACTTCTTAGTACATTCAGAGCTCTACTAAACTGTTTTAGAAAAACAAAATATGAGACAGATTGAACGCTGATTATTTTATCCTACTGCTTCCTCACACCATGTTTATAAAGCAGTGTGGCCTAGAATACACTGCACCTAACCAAACACCGAAGAACTTCCTTCCTTTTCAAAAGTTTCAAACAGGAAAATGAGGAAAAATTAAAGCTTCCATAAAAGCTAGAAATACTTTCCTTTAAAAAAAAACATTGGGTCTTCTTTATTATCTTCATTAGTGAATGTGGGTTGTTTTTCCATTTATTTATATCAGTGTTTCTCAACACAATCAAGCTACTGCAGTTGGAGTGGAATGCTACATTTCTGTGAGAGCCCTTTTAAAATTTTAGGATTTTTGGCATCTCTATTCCTGGCATTACATTAGTAGCAGTTACTGTGACAACTTAATGCCCTCAGTAATTTGATATTTTTCCATATTTTTTCGTAAGTACTTCTTGAGTGATACACCTTTTTCAAAAAATGGCTTTTATTGCCCCACAAATGATTTTCAACTAAAATGTATGATCAATTAATACCTTTAAAAAACATGAGCATTTTAAGAAGTGACCAGGAGATCATGGGAACTGTTCAAAAATGCCAGTGTCTATACTCAAACCTGCTCTTCTATCCAGATGAAAAGGTAGGTGTCTCTCTTCATCAGAAGGGCGGGCCGCACCTGCCTGGTACTATCTTCAGTACTGGTTACTTACCTCTGAGGTGTTCCCAGTGCAGTGAAAACAATCTATTAGGAGACCAGACTCATCCAACTTTTCTCTTCTTGCAAATGAGGCAAACACTTGATGCAGGGGCTTTGTACAGAACAGAGTTTCATGAGATGCTCGTTGCTCCTCCCATGAAGTGGATAATGCTTCCCCTCCTAAAAAGAAAGATTCCACCAATCTCATTCAGTGCATCTGGGGGAATCGGAGCCTGCATCACTGATATTCTGGACCCACTGGACCCATACAGTTTTTTTTTTTTTTGGGGGGGGGGGGTCTGCACTGAGAGAGGCTGCCCCTTATTGGACCAATGCAATCTAGAGACTGGGGACTTGAATCAGACTGCCCAGAGAAATCAAAGACCGATGGTGTGAAATCTGGGGCAGCTTCAAAATTTCTGCCTCCTAAAAACATTTTACCCAATTTTTCATTATTGCCCATGTCACATTTAACTGAAACAGGTTCACTAAAAAGTCAGCCAGTCTGGAAGAATTTCCATTTAAGAGACTGCTCCACAGGGAGGAGTAAGTGTGTGCTGGCACGTCATGTCCATTTGTCTTCGTAGTGAAATGAGTCTTCTGGCTCCATTCACCATAACTGACCCATGACTCAGCCTTATCATTAGGTGTCTTTCCTGAGGCAGGGCCCCCAATGAAAACAATCATAGGCTGCAGGAACACTGGCAGAGGCGGGTGGGCAAAGGAGGAGGGAAAACGGGGACAATCATGTTTACTATTTACAAAGAGGAAGGAAAAGATTGGTAGAAACAAGAATATTCTGGCTGGGCACAGTGGCTCATGCCTGTAATCCCAGTACTTTGGGAGGCCAAGGCAGGCAGATCATGAGGTCAGAATATCAAGACCATCCTGGTTAACACGGTGAAACCCCCGGGTGGCGGGCGCCTGTAGTCCCAGCTACTCAGGAGGCTGAGGCAGGAGAATGGCGTGAAGCCAGGAGGCGGAGCTTGCAGTAAGCTGAGACTGCCACTGCACTCCAGCCTGGGCAACAGAGCCAGACTCCATCTCAAAAAAAAGAATGTTCTGTCTTAGCAGTCTGAGTAACACATAGCTTATTTATGAAAACAAAGTGTCTCAAAAGGCCTACTTCATGGATTCTACCTGTTTTCCCTGTTTCACTCGAATAAACTGGGATATGAGAATTGCTGCACCGAGGCACCCTTCTTACCTTGACATGTCACGGTGACGTCAGTGGGAAGAGTTGCTGTGAGGTCCTTATACACCAATCTAGCACAGAACGGGAAGGACTGACCGCCTGGGTCCAGTTTGTAAGTAAATGACAGCAAGTTACACAGTGGGTTTCTCTGCAAGGGCCCAGTCAGGAGGGCTGCAAAGTCACTCTAAGAGGGGTGAGGAACAAAACGAAGTACAGGATGACTGCAGTTCCAAAGGTGGTGTTTACTGACACTTCAATTATGTCAACCAAAAAGAGGCCCATCAATTACATTTCAGAGAAATAAATGAGGGGCAGAAAAAGTTCTGAAAGAAGGACTAATGAAAAAGATGTGTAAGATAACTAAGAGTCAGTGGCAGCCCGCAAAGCCCTACAGGCCTAAATGGCCAGGGGTACAGCTCCACAAGAGACTGTTGCTGCAAAAACTTCACTGACGTTACATAGCTAAGATGCTTCATGACTGCATCCACATTTCAATTTAAGTTAAACCTACAACTGAGAGCTGCAGGGTGATTCCAAATACATAGAGGGGGAAATGCTAAGCTCGTAGGGGTCACTTACAGCCATCTGCATTCATTTCCCAATTACTTTTTTCACCCAAACTTAGCTCCACTGCAACCCAAAAAGGTAGGCTAGAGTTTAGGGGAAGTTGGACAGCATTCTTCCATGGCACTGCAGAAATCCTTCTTCTCTTTCTAATGAGATCTATACCCAAGGTTCAGCAAGGCACTTGGTACGGTACATAGTAGGCACTCTATAAATCCTTGTTGAATCAAAAGTATAGCAACTGCACTCTGTACAATCTTATGATAAAAGCTTGAAGACCACCATTCAGGACTGCATAATCCTTTAACCAGTACCCAAGCTTCAAAGCCATCCAGAGTTTCAAAAGAAAAGAGGGTGGGATAGTGCTTTTATATAAATAAGAAGCATCGGAAAGGTAATGGTCAAATTGCTAACTCAGAGTTAGGAAACACTGAAAATACAAAAAACATCCCCCCTTTCCCCTTTTATCTTAGGCCCACAAATGAGGCATATAACATCCCAGAGAGATACCTGAAGCCGGTCTGCCTGGTACTTCCTCCCAGAGTAAGCATTCAGGTACTCGCAGAGACTGAACAGGAAGTGCTGGATGTTGGTCTGTAAGTATTTTGCAGCTATTTCTTCCAGAGGAATGAAGACTGGGACTGAATGGTGATGTATCCGGAGTGGTTTCTGTATGACAAGGTCCACAAAATAGGAATCCAGTAGGTTCCCCTCAAAAGCAGTATTGATGCAGACACAAACTCCTCGGCTGGTCAGCTTACCACTGAGGCCTGAGGCAAACGAGAAGACACCTCAACAGACAGCAGGCCAAGGTGACATCTTACTCATCTGTGCCTCCAGTAGCTTCCACAGTGCCCAGAATATGTATACTTTGTAAACAAATGTTTGCTGAATGAGTATCATAGGCTCATTCTTCCCCTTGACTCCGGCTCACTTTGAGACTGAGTTGTTCAAACCATGGAAGAATGGTAAAAATGAAAAAATATCCTAAATATCAAAGTATTGAGAAATTTTTTTTTTTCTGTAGGCTGGAGAGCAGTGGCACGATCTCAGCTCACTGCAATCTCAACTTCCTGGGCTTAAGCAATCCCCCCATCTCGGCCTCCCGAATAGCTGGGACCACAAGTGCATGCCACCTCATCTGGCTCATTTTTTAATTTTTAGTAGAAATGAGATCTTGCTATGTTGCCCAGGCTGGTCTCGAACTCCTGGACTTAAGTAATCCTGCCTCAGCCTCCCAAAGTGATGGGATTACAGGCGTGAGCCACTGTGCAAGGCCAAAAATTTAATTTATAGCTATTCTTTTTTTCTGAGTTTGAAATAATTTGTCATAGTCCCCAGTTCTTCCCACAATTATCTTGTGGCATAGATGGGAGAATAAATCCCTACTTACGGTGAAACAGAGACTTGAGAAGTTCAAATTACTTCACTAGCAGCATAAAACAAGCCAGCAGTAAAGGCAGAGTACAGGGTCTGGCACATGACGAACTGTTAAAATGAATGGAATAAGCCAGCCACCAACTCAGCTGCTGTACAAAGAAGCCAATCTTGTAGGTGAAGATAGGCCTACAAATAGCATGTCAGCTGTGTGTGTGTGTGTGTGTGTGTGTGTGTGTGTGTGTGTGTGTGAGAGAGAGAGAGAGAGAGAGAGAGAGAGAGAGAGAGAGAGAGAGAGAGAGAGATGAGGGCAGAGGGTGTAAAATACTATAAATTATGAAATAAGTCCAGGACTAATAACAACACATCTAGCAAACTCACTAGAGACAGACCCAGACTAAATTAGATTAAAAAAACAAACGAAACCTGTAAAATGATAGGCCTGTAGAACGGCTTTCACGTTTTCCAGTTTCTCTTCCAATGCTTCTTGCTCATTGACTTCCACTGTTCGGTTGGGTTCTACATTGGCAATACATGCTTTCACCTGCAACATATGCAGCAAATCGATCTAGGTACAAAGGTGTGCACCACAACGTCCCCACCCTCACCCAACTGGATAAAAGCTAAATGCAGGGCACATGATGTGATACATCAATGCTACAGTGGCCGGCCAGTTATTGCTATGAGTTTACAGCAGAGGAAGAATATCATGGGTCACAATGCCAGGAATCAGAAGTGGAGATTGTATGGGTCTGAAGAACAATTCGAATTTTGATGGATGGAGAGAACAGAGAGATTAGCAAGAAAAGGTTGTGTGGAAAGTCTAGGCTAAGCACAGAGTGGACAAAACAGGTGGCTAGAGGCAAGGCTGGGTAAGTTGGGCTTGGACAGTGTGGGGTTTCAAATGCCAGGGCTCCAAGGCTTACGCTGCTAGCTATGGCCCAGCAGAAGGTACCAGGCCAACCTGCCCTCTGAGAACAACTACGCAAGGTGGATAAAATACCAAAAAGAAATAGGCAAGCAAAGAGAGCAAATGGTTTGAAGGCATTCCACAAGGATCCAAATAGCCAGGACTGGAGAAGAGTGACAAATGCTCTGAAGTCAGCTGGCCTCCCTGCAGCCTCTGGCCTCAGAGCATTTCCTTATTCACAGGCAAGGCACACTGGGCCACACAGAAAGGCGTAAGCTAGACTCCGCAGCAGTCCCATCCAGAATAAACCCTGGACATTAATGGTATCAAAGCAGACTTTCTATGGGCCAAGATCCCATAGAAAAGGAAACTCAACGTTCTGCTTGCAATCTGCCCTCCCGGCATTTGCTAATTCCTAAACTGGGGAATGAGGTGTGACTGGGGACTGAGAAACCACACGGAAAGAAGCTGCTTGGCCCGGCACAGTGGCTCATGCCTGTAATCCCAGCACTTTGGGAGGCTGAGGCGGGTGGATCACGAGGTTAGGAGTTTGAGACCAGCCTGACCAACATGGTGAAACCCTGTTTCTGCTAAAAATACAAAAATTAGCCAGGTGTGGTGGCGTGCATCTGTGACCCCAGCTACTCAGGAGGCTGAGGCAGAAAGAATTGCTTGAATCCGGGAGGTGGAGGTTTCAGTGAGCCGAGATTGCGCCACTGCACTCTATCTAGCCTGGGTGACACAGCGAGACTCTGTCTCTAAAAAAAAGAAGCTGCTAAAGGGGAAAAAAGCCAAGGAGAGATTTTGCTAGAACAAAATGTGGATTTCAGGGCCTGCCAGGGAAGAGGAGCCTTAACAGACCCGTCCCCAACACACTCCCAAACTTTCAATTGAAGGTCCTAAAAAAAACTATGCCCTAGGAGCAATGGAAACCGGAAATAGACCACCTCAACTGAATAAAGGTGATGTGCCCATACGCTATCTACTTGCCAGAAAGACTAAAATATCCTCTGGAGGAAGATAACATACTCAGAACCCATATCGCCTCCCCTCACCTCCTCTTCCCTTCCTTTTTTCCAGACCGAGTTTTGCTCTTGTTACCCAGGCTGGAGTGCAATGGCTCGATCTCGGCTCACTGCAACTTCTGCCTCCCAGGTTCAAGTGATTCTCCTGCCTCAGCCTCTGGAGTAGCTAGGATTACAGGCACCCACCACCACACCTGGCTAATCTTTGTATTTTTAGTAGAGACAGGGTTTCACCATGTTGGCCAGGCTGGTCTCGAACTCCTGACCTCAGGTGATCCACCCACCTTGGCCTCTCACAAGTGCTGGGATTACAGGTGTGAGCCACTGCACCTGGCCTCCATATATTTTTTCATACACAATACTCATCATTGAATTAAAAAAAAAAAAAAGAATACAGGCATACCAGGAAAGAGAAACAGAAGACTGAAAGCCGAGAGGAAAAAGAAGACCACAGAACGGATGCCAGGGGATTCAGCTATTTGAATGATGGAGCATGGCCACTAAAACAGGCTAAAAGATGGAAACTCAGACCAAAGAGCTGGAATCTATAAAGAACCAGATGGAAATCTTAGAACCAAAAAAAATACGTAACTCAAATTAGAATTTTAATAGATTTTAAAGCCAACTAGACAAATCAGATCTTACATGGAGTGGAAAATAGGCATATTTTCATATCCAGATTAAAGTACAGAGAAAAAAGTAAGATTAGAAAATTAGTAAGACATAGGTCACAGAAAACAAACAAACAAAACCATACATGGGAGCCCCAGAAATAGAGAAAAAATGAGAAGATGCACTATTTAAAGAGATATTGGCCAATGTTGTAAAACAGATGAAAAACATCAAGTAATTAAAGAAGCTTTACAAGCACCAAGCAGGATAAAAAAAAATATCATGCTTAGCCACATTGACATAAAATTGCTAAAAACCAAAGACAAAGCCTTCAGTCCAAGGAAAAAGACATATTATATTCACAAATATAAGACTAACACCTGACTAATAAGGCCAACACCTCACACCTGACAGATTCTATGGCCCTAGAAGACAACAGAATGATATAAAGTTTGAAAGAAAATAAATTCTAATATCTAACTATATACTTACCAAATATATTCTTAAAAAATAAAAAACATAGTGAAATAAAGATGTTTTCAGACAAACAAATATAGAGATTTTACTGCCAGCAATACCAAAAGAAGTACCAAAAGGAGCTACTTAACTGAAAGAAAATAATCACAGATGGAAATGTGGAAATGTAGGAAATGAAGAGCAATGAAAAGGGTAAACATGTGTCTAACGCTAAAGGAATGTTGACTATATGTGACAAATAAAGACAATGAAATACTATGGTAGACTGAGATCCAAACAGATCAGTAATCACATTAAAAGTGAATGGACTTGCTGGGTGCGGTGGCTCACGCCTGTAATTCCAGCACTTTGGGAGGCCAAGGCGGGCAGACCATGAAGTTAGGAGTTCGAGACCAGACTGGCCAACATGGTGAAACCCCGTCTCTACTAAAAATACAAAAAATTAGCTCTGTGTGGTGGCGGGCCCCTGAAATCCCAGCTACTCAGGAAGCTGAGGCAAGAGAATTGCTTGAACTAGGAGGCAGAGGTTGCAGTGAGCCAAGATAGTGCCACTGCACTCTAGCCTGGGTGACAGAGTGAGACTCCGTCTTAAAAAAAAAGAAGGTCATGGACTAAATACTCCAATTAAAAGAATTAAAAGACAAACATTGGCCAGGCATAGTGGCTCACACCTATAATCCCAGCACTTTAGCAGGCTGGGACCAGCAGATCACTTGAGGCCAGGAGTTCAAGACCAGCCTGGCCAACATGGTGAAACACCCGTCTCTACTCAAAATACAAAAATTAGCCAGGCATGGTGGTGCACGCCTGTAGTCTCACCTACTTGGGAGGCTGAGGCATGAGAATTGCTTGAAGTCAGGAGGCAGAAATTGCAGTGAGCTGAGATCTCACCACTGCACTCCAGCCTGGGTGACAGAGCAAGACTCTGTCTTGAAAAATAATAATAATAATAATAATAATAATAATAAATAATAGACAATTGTCAAGTTGGATTAAAAATACCTAACTCTATGCTACTTACAAGAAGAATACCTTAAATGTAAGGTCATTTAAAGATTGGAAGCAGAAAGATAGAAAAAACTTACCCTGCAGGCCGGGCACAGTGGCTCATGCCTGTAATCCCAGAACTTTGGGAGGCCGAGGCAGGCAGATCACCTGAGGTCAGGCGTTTGAGACCAGCCCGGCCACTGTGGTGAAACCCCATCTCTACTAAAAATATAAAAATTAGCTGAGCGTGGTGGCATGTGCCTGTAATCCCAGCTACTTGGGAGGCTGAGGCACGAGAATTGCTTGAACCCAGGAGGTGGAGGTTCCAGTGAGCAGAGATAGCACCACTGTACTCCAGCCCGGGCGGCAACAGCAAAACTGCGTCTCAAAAAAACGGGCCGGGCGTGGTGGCTCACCCTGTAATCCCAGCACTTTGGGAGGCTGAGGTGGGCGGATCATGAGGTCAGAAGATCGAGACCATCCTGGCTAACAGGGTAAAACCCTGTCTCTACTAAAAATACAAAAAAAAAAAAAAAATTAGCTGGGTGCGTGGTAGCATGCGCCTGTAGTCCCAGCTACTCCAGAGGCTGAGACAGGAGAATGGCATGAACCCAGGAGGCAGAGTTTGCAGTGAGCTGAGACCGCGCCACTGCACTCCAGCCTGGGCAACACAGCGAGACTCCGTCTCAAAAAAAATAAAATAAAATAAACTTTACCCTGCAAATGTTCACCAAAAAAGTTACTGCTGTACTAGGATTCATCAAAGTAGATTTTTTTTTAATTTTTAATTTTGTTTTAAAGATGGGGGGCTCTCACTATGTTGCCCAGGCTGATCTCAAACTCCTGGGCTCAAGTGATGCTCTCACCCCAGTCTCACAAAGGGCTGGGATTACAGGCATAAGCCACCGCACCCAGCCAATGTCAAAGCAGATTTTAAGGCAAGAAGTTTAATCAAAAATTAAAAGGGGCCAGGCGCGGTGGCTCACGCCTGTAATCCCAACACTTTGGGAGGCCGAGACGGGTGGATCACGAGGGTCAGGAGATTGAGACCA
>NW_012111919.1:6998188-6999652 GCF_000951035.1 Colobus angolensis palliatus | reverse complement strand
GGCGGAGCTTGCAGTGAGCTGAGATTGCGCTACTGCACCCCAGCCTGGGTGACAGAGCGAGACTCCATCTCAAAAAAAAAAAAAAATTTAAAAAGAATATCTCATAATAATAAAAAGTCAACTAAATCAGGAAGATACAGTAATCCTAAATTTGTTTCCACCCAATACATACAGAAACATAGAATAAAAGGGGAAAAGTCATCTACAATCACAGTGGGAGATTTTAACAAATCTATTTCAGTAACAAAACAAGCAAGTAGTCAAGGAAATCAGTAAGGATGTAAGATTTTTTTTTGAGACAGAGTTTTGCTCTGTTGCCCAGGATGGAGTGGAGTGACAGGATCTTGGCTCACTGCAACCTCTGCTCCCAGGTTCAAGTGATTCTCCTGCCTCAGCCTCCCACATAGCTGGGATTACAGGCATGTGCCACCACACCCAGCTAAGGATATAAGATATTTAAACAACATGATGAACACACTAGGCCTATTTGATATATATAGAATATAAGAGCCAACAAATGCAAAATCCACATTTAATGCACATGGAATATTTACAAAAACCGACCACATGCTGAGTAATATTCTCTGACCATATGGAATTAAGCTATAAATTAGTAACTTAAAAAAAAAACTGAATATCAACATTTTTGGAAATTAATTAGTACACTTATAAAACAAACCCATGGGCCAAAGAAGATAACACAATGGAAATTAACAATATTTGAATTGAAATGATAATGAAAATATAACATATCAAAACTTGTGGGGTATAAAGGAAAAAAAATACAAAAAACAAAAACAAAATACAAACAAAGAAAAAGAAAACTTGTGGGACACATTTAAACCTGTGGTTAGAGGGAAATTTTTTAACTTTAAATGTATTTAAAGAGAAAAGATGACTAAAAGATATCAATAAGTATTCATCTCAAGAAGCTAAAGGAACAACTAAAATTCAGAGAGTAATGGAAGAAAATAATAATGAGCAGAAATCAATGAAAATACAAAACAAATGAACAGGAGAGAAAATCAGCAAAGCCAAAAAGTTGGTTCTCTGAAAAAAGGCACAAAAGTGATAAAACATACCAAGACTGCTCAAGGAGACAGAAACGGAGTGAGAGCAAGCACAGATGACCAATATCCGAATAAAAAATGAGACAGCATCACTGATCCATCCTAGTCACAAGACAGTAGTCTGTTTTAAAAAAATTTCAAACTTTAGGCCGGACATGGTGGCTCATGCCTGGAATCCCAGCACTTTGGGAGGCCGAGGCGGGTGAATCATGAGGTCAGGACATCGAGACCACAGTGAAACCCCGTCTCTACTAAAAATACAAAAAAATTAGCCGGGTGTGGTGGTGGGCACCTGTAGCCCCAGGGGAGGCTGAGGCAGGAGAATGGCGTGAACCCGGGAGGCGGAGCTCGCAGTGAGCCGAGATCACGCCACTGCACTCCAGCCTGGGCGACA
>NW_012111919.1:6994254-6998138 GCF_000951035.1 Colobus angolensis palliatus | reverse complement strand
AAAAAAAAAAAAAAAAAAAAAAATTTCAAACTTTAAATGTGAGTTTACATAAAATGAACAAACTGCAAAATACAACATACCAAAAGTGACCCAAGAAGAAACAGGAAATCTGAACAGCTTATGCTGATCAAAGAAATTGGATCAGAAATTAAAACCTTCCCACAGAGAAGGCCCAAAGAGCTTCACCGGGGAATTCCTTAACAAAATGTAAGAAAAAATAACACCAATAGTATATAAAGTCTTTCAAAGAATAGAAAAAAAAAAGGAAAATGTCTCTAAGAGCAACATAAAACTTGATGCCAAAACCTGACAAAGTTATTACAAAAAAATCATAGGGCAATCTCTCTCATGAATTTAGATGCAAAAGTCCTAATAACTAATATCAGCAAGTCAGATTTAGCATTATATTAAAAAGATAATACATCAAACCAAATTAGGTTTACTATGAGAATATGAGGGCAATTTATCATTTAAACAGCAATCAATACATATGACAAATTAATAAGGGAGAAAACATGATTCCCCTAATATATGCAGTAAAAATGTTTGATACAATTTAATAGCATAATATCTTGATTAAAACTCTTAGCAAACTAGAAATAAAAGAGCCGGGTGGCTCTTTTATTTCCTGGCGGGGCGCGGGGGCTCACGCCTGTAATCCCAGCACTTTGGGAGGCTGAGGCGGGTGGATCATCTGAGGTCAGGAGTTCTAGATCAGCCTGGCCAACATGGTGAAACCCCATCTCTACTAAAAATACAAAAATTAACCGGGCACATGCCCGTAATCCCAGCTACTTGGGAGGCTGGGGCAGAAGAATCGTCTGAACCCAGGAGGCGGAGGGTGCCGGATCGTGCCACTGCACTCCAGCCTGGGCAACAAAGTGAGACTCTGTCTCAAAAACAAAAAATAAAATAAAATAGAAAATACCAGGAAAAGATCAGCATGATCTTAAGTTAGACAAAGATTTATTAAACAAGAAACAAGGGCACTAAGAATAAAGTTTAATTCCTAAATCAAACTTCATTAAAACAAAGATTTTCATCACAAGACACCATTAGAGAGTGGAAAGACAAGCCACAGTGTAAGGAAGACTCTAACACAGACACCCAACGAAGAACTCACTCAAAATATGTAAAGATTTCGCCAATTTCATAGACGGACAACCTAATAAAAAGTTCACAAAAGCCTTGAAAAAAACACACTTCGCAACAGAAGATTTTCAAATGTTCAATACAGGGATTCCCCACCACTGGTTATGAAGCAAATGCAAATTTAATCCAAAATGAGATATTTATTACACCCCCACCAGAATGGCAAATTTTTAAAACTGACAATAGCAAGTATTGGTAAAAATGCAAAACAATGGAAATCTTGAACATTTATTGCTGGGAATGTAAAAGTGGTACAATCACTTTCAAAAACTGCCAGAATTTTCTAAACCTAATATGCATATCCTACTAACCAACAATTCTACTAGGCATACACCCAATATATAAGTGTATATTTTTATACCAAAGGACAGAAACACACAAAATGTTAATAGTGGCAACATTCATAATGATCCCAAAGTGAAATAACCCCAATAACCCAAATGTCATCACAGTAGAATGGGCAAATAAGTCGTAGTACACTCACAAAATAGAATTGCTATATAGCAATAAAAAAAAATGACCACTATAAGCAAAGTGTAGGTGAGTCTCACAGTCATAACATTCAGCAAAAGAAGCCAGACATAAGAGTTAGTGCTTTTTAACATTTATATAAAGTCCAAAATCAGGTAAAACCTATGTATGGTGACAGAAATCAGAATAGTGGGTACCTTAAGAGATATGACTAGAAGAGGCAAACTGGAGGCTTCTGGGGTACTGGTAATGCTCTATACTTGAATCACTGTTGCAGTTACCTGGTTGTGCTAACTTTGTAACTAAGTCCATCAGATTTGTGCACTTTATATATATTACAATTTAAAAAAAAAAAAAAGGAAGAAGGGAGGAAGGAAGAGAGATATAGGTGGAAAAGGAAGAGGGGGAGGAAGGCTGATATCCCATGGGCAATTAAGGGTTGTTGATGGCTTTTGAGCAGAGCAATGGTGCGGTGTTTCATGAAGCATTTTCTTGGCTGTGCAGGATTTATTGGAAAAGCAGAAATACGAGAAGATGCACCAACTGGCAGACTACTGTCATAATCCTGGTATCCAAATCACCTGATATTTACTCCATATGTAGCTAACATTTGAGCTGTGGCAATGGAGGAAGGACAAAGACAATATAAAAGAAAAATCTGATAGGTCTTGCTGACTGAACCTAGGCTAGAGAGAAAACTGAAAAAACGGACGGTCAAGCTCCCGAGGAGGTTCAGTCTGGGTGACAGATGTCACTAATGACAAAAGTATCAACAACTCAAGGCAGGCCACTACAAGTACTGGTAAAAAAGGAAAACAATGGAAAACTTATACAACTATTGCTGGGAATGTAAAACTAGTACAATCACTTTCAAAAACTGGCAGTATTTACTAAACTTAATATGCATATCGTATGACCCAGTAATTCTACTAGGTATATACCTAATATGTTTATGATTGAGGTAACAAACTTAGGTGTTTATTAGGGCAGGTTAAGAACCTGGCTGGAAGAACTTGCCTGGCTTACCAGTAGTGCCTGACCAATGTTAGGTGATATTCACTGTAACTCTACAGGATTTTTTTTTTTTTTTTTTTTTTTTGAGACGGAGTCTAGCTCTGTTTCCCAGGCTGTAGTGCAGTGGCTCGATCTCAGCTCACTGGAACTTCCGCCTCCCAGGTGCAATGCTCGTGCCTCAGTCTCCTGAGTAGCTGGGATTACAGGCACGTGCCACCACGCCCGGCTAATTTTTGTATTTCTAGTAGAGACAGGTTTTCGCCATGTTGGCCAGGCTGGTCTCAAAACGCCTAACCACAGGTGATAGGCCTGCCTCGGCCTTTCAAAGTGTGGGATTACAGGCATGAGCCACCGCGCCTGGCCAAACTCCTCAAGTTTGATCATTTGAGGGATCAAGGACTACAATCAATCCAGTAAGATCACAAGTAAAACACATTATTAAAACTTGCCAATTCACCAATTCCCAAATCACATTTGTTCATTATACTCTAAAGGAACAGATGATACCACCCTTCTACTCACGTTGCCTCGCCGGTGCCACACCGCAGCCCTCAGCTCATCTCGCAGATGCCTTAGTTTATGAATCTTGGTTCCAAGAGCACCTTCCTGGGCCTGCGCGCTCTGCAGCTCTTCAGACTGTTTACGGGATCTGCTCACTTGGGTCTCTAGCCTTTCTAAGTGAGCTAAAACACCTAAGGAGAGTAAAAGGAGAATTTTACAAGCCGAGGATTTCTCACTGTGGCAACAGGAAGTATCTCCGGGAAGAACAGGTGACTCTTTCACCAGAACTTTGTGGCCAGCTGAATTGTTAGATATTTGCCAATTTATAAAACCAGGGGAGCTAACAATCGAAATCAAAGACCATCAACCTCCTAGGTTGAAGAGTGATGTAAAACAGGATCCTCTTCAAAGAGAGCCCGAGAAAGGACATGAACCATCACACGCTGATTAGGCAGCAGTGTCTTATCTAGGTCTGCCGTTTACCACAAATCCACATCTCTAGTGTGTAAAGGATGATTCTCTAACTTTACCACGGGCTGGAGAGAAGCCCTCTCACAGTTGAGGGCAGTGGCTCACACTTGTAATCTCAGCACTCCTGGGGGCCGAGGCAGGTGGATCACCTGAGGTCAGGAGTTCGAGACCAGCCTGGCCAACATGGCGAAACCCTCTCTCTAATAAAAATACAAAAAATTAGCTGGGCGTGGTGGCGCATGCCTGTAATCCCAGCTACTTGGGAGGCTGAGGCA
>NW_012111919.1:6982609-6993654 GCF_000951035.1 Colobus angolensis palliatus | reverse complement strand
ACTGTCTCAAAAAAAAAAAAAATTGTGTGAGATCAAATAGAAACAGACACACACTATATGCAAAATGATCCTACTTTACTCATTGAGGCCCATCCCCTCTTGCTTTCTCAGAAACTCTAGATGATCGGTTACCCTTTTCTCTGCTGTGTTCATTTCCCTTCCACACATGTTCAAGTCTCAACTGTCTTCAAACATACACACACTCATACACATTTCATACACTCACACACACACATACACTCACACACACACATTTCATACACTCACACACTCATACACACACTCATACACTCACACACACACACACACACACATTTCATACACTCACAGGCCTGTTCTTGCCCACAAATCCCCTTCAGCTACCATCTCCCTTTTCTCCCCTTTCCTTGCCAGGAAAGCTACTTAAAAGAGTTGTCCATGCAAGTTGAGTATCATTTATCCAGAAGTTTTTGGACTAGAGGTGTTTCAGATTTCAGAATTGGGAATATTTGCATTATACTTACTGGCTGAACATCCCATATCTGAAAATCCAAAACTGGAAATAAGCATTTCCTTTGAGCATCATGTCAGTACTCAAAAAGCTTCAGATTTTGGAGTATTTCAGATTTTGGATTTTCAGTGCTCAACCTGTACTCACTTCCTCCATTTCCTTGCCTGTGACTCATATCTCAATCCACTTGAAACTCAATTCTGTTCCCATTATTTTACAAAACTACTCTAACATCAACAGTGATGTCAATGTTGCTGAACCCAAAGGACATTTTTCAAGCTCCCTTATCTCACCTCCCAGCACTATATGCTTCTACTGATCACCACCTTCATGAAACCCTCTTTTCCTTTGAATCTTAGCATACCAGCCTCTTGGTTTGCCTTGTTCAACAGATGTTTATTAAGCATCTCTTTTGTGCCAAGCACTATTTCAGGCACTGGGAATGCAGTGATGAACAAGAGACAACTTGTTTTTGTGACACTTATATTTTACCTCTCTGACCCCTCTTTCTGCTTTGCAGGCTCCTACTCTCCTCCTTGATCATTAAATGCTGACATTTTCCGGAGCTCAGTCCTAAGACCTCTTCTCTCCAGAAGAAATCTCATCACTACCCACAGCCTTAATGGCCATACATGTCGATGCTTCACAAATATGTATCTCTAGCTTATACCTCTCTCCTGCTTCTTGAGAAAGCAGAATACCCACCTGCCTTCTCAGTGTATCTACTTGGAAGACTCACAGGAACCTGACAATCAACATGTCCAAGACTGAATTCACCATCTCCCCTTCCAAACCCCTCAGTGACTAGAACCATTATCCATCTACAGCTGTGTAAACCAGGTACTTGCTTCCTTACGCCTTCTTCCTGCCCCAGTCCCAATCCATTACCAAATCCTATTGAATATACATTCCTAGTATCTCTAAAATATTTCCATTTTCCCCATCTGCAACGCCACTGTTGTAGTTCAAGCTACCACCATTTCTGGCCTATTACAAGTTTCCTAGGTGGCCCATACACTGAAAGCATATTTCAAAATCTAAACTGGATCGCATCATCCAGCTGGCTAAAGCCTTTCGATGACTTCACACCACCTACGAGGCCTACTGGCCTCTGGATCTTTCCTACCCTCATCAGTATCATGCTGCTCCTTCTCTAGGCACTTCCACACAGCCCTCCTCTCAGGCTCTGAAACCTGCCCAGCTTCTTTACTGACCTGATCCCCGCCCCGCAACAGGCGCACCAAAAGCTCTTCCACAGCTGCCCCTTACTCACCTTCACCTGCACTACTCTAGCTCGTCAGCACTCAGCGCAAACAGCATTTTCTCAGGGAAACCTTTGCAGCACCTTCAGAACAAGGTCAGGTGCCAGCTCATAAGCTCTCAAAGATCCTTCCGAGACAATACTATAGTTTTTTCGTTTTTGCTTTTTAAAGAAAAGAGATGGGGTCTCACTATGTTTCCCAGGCTGGTCTCAAACACCTGAGCTCAAGTGATCCTCCCACCTCGGCTTCCCAAAGTGCTAGGATTACAGGTGTGAGCCACCGCACCCGGCTACTACAGTTTTAATTGTATATTCATTAGTGAGATTATTTGATTTGCTTATCTTTCCCGCTGAACCTTAAAGCTCCAAAATCAGGGGCCGTGCGCATTTGTGTCCACCCATGGATCCTTTAACCCTAGCACAACGTCTGACACACAGTAAACACTCCAGAAATGTTTTTTTTTTTTTTTTTGAGACGAAGTCTCACTCTGTTGCCCAAGCTGGAGTGCAGTGGCGCAATCTCAGCTCACTGCAACCTCCACCTCCCAGGTTCAAGCAATTCTTCTGCTTCAGCCTCCTGATTAGCTGAGACTACAGCCACGTGCCACCATACCCAGCTAATTTTTGTATTTGTAGTAGAGACGGGGTTTCACTATGTTGGCCAGGCTGGTCTTGAACTCCTGACCTTGTGATCCACCCGCTTTGGCCTCCCAAAGTGCTGGGATTACAGGTGTGAGCCACCACGCCCGGCCAACACCCCAGAAATATTTACCAAAACACAGACAACCAAGCATGACACTCTTGGAGATTACATTCACTTGGCTCATGTCCACAGAAAAATCCACAATACCGCAATAATGATCGTGAAAAACCAAAATTCTAATTAAATAAATTAGTCCTAATAATTAGCATGTGATTAACTTCTTTATTCACAAGTCTCTATTTATCCAACAACTATGTATTGAGAATCTACTATGGACCAAGGACCGTGCTGGAAGTTATTCATACTATGGTGGCAAAATAAAGTCCCTGTCCTCACAGGGCTTACAAAAATTATTTACTGTCCAACGAGGAGGTGATCTGAAAAGCACACACACATACATTAATTTAGGGTGTTACAGGAGATGCCTGACCAAATTCTCCTTTATGGAAATTCTACATTACTAAAACAGGAGATATCAATGTTCCCAAAGTTTCTGAGATAAGTAGGTGTTCAAAACAGTATCATGCTGCTGCTTCTCTAGGCATTTCCACATAGCTCTCCTCTCAGGCTCTCAAACCTGCCCAGCTTCTTTACTGACCGGATCCCCCCTACACCAAGGGGGTAGCGTTGTTGTTTAGCGTTGCCACTAGAGAAAAGAGGGAGTGTATCTGCTGGGCCTGCTTTACCTTGGAATTTATGACTACATCTCATCCTAGCCAGTCAGCTTTGTCCCAAAAAAGGTTACAAAAAAGGTCAAAATCTCTGCCTATTTGAATAAATAATCTGGTTGCAACTAAAACTTCATGTCCGAAATGCAACTAAATCTGGTTGCAACTAAAACTTCATGTCCGAAATGACTGGGGACAATTGAAATAATAAGCTAAAAGCTGAAACCACACAAGCAGAGGGAGAAACCCAGTATGGGTAACAGCTAAATGTTTAAATACTGCTTTCGGTAGAGAATAAGGAGACTGGTCTAAGTCTCTTGATAATCCAAAACTTCCACCTCATCGCTTTTTTTAATAGAAACAAAATTAGGCCTGGACTAGAGAACAGGTTACTCCTGAGTGTAGCATGTTTCCACTACATAAAATCACCAAACTTACTTTTAGTCTTAAAGTAACAGTAAATCTTACCCCATATACTTTTATTATCTAACGTCTCAGCTTAAGTCATCTTAAGCTGAATATAGCTACTTTATAGTTATCAATGATAATGATGGCCCAGAGAAAAACAGGATCACCAAATTCACTGACAAACTCAGAATTCTTTTTAAAACTATAGAGTTATTTTTAAAGTTGGGTTTTATGGCAAGCTTTCCCAAAGTATTAATGTAGAACCCTCTGGATTTAGGCATCAGGCTTAAGTATTCCAAAGTTCTAAAAGTATTAATAGCACAGGACATAAAGTAACACAAAACCAGAACTGTACACAAATATTACCGGGCACTAAAGAAGAAAGCAACTTCCTTCTGGACAGAAATTCAGATGCAAATCTGTTTCCAAAGGATTGACTATACTAAGTAATAGTTTCGTAATTCTAAGCAACTCTAACAATAAAGCATTCTTTAAACATTTTCTACTTTTTAAGACACAAAGCCTTTCATTGAATATTTCCTATACATCAGACATGTGCTAAATGCTTCACTTGAAAAGTTTGAATTAAATACTTTTCCACCACAAAAGAAATACTTTTTCCACAACCACAACTACCGTGCTATTTTCACTTCCATTTTCCAGATGAAGAAAGAGAGGCAGAGAGTCCGGGTGCGGCGGCTCAAGCCTGTAATCCCAGCACTTTGGGAGGCCGAGGCGGGCGGATCACGAGGTCAGGAGATCGACACCATCCTGGCTAACACGGTGAAACCCCGTCTCTACTAAAAAAAAGCAAAAAAACTAGCCGGGCGAGGTAGCGGGCGCCTGTAGTCCCAGCTACTCGGGAGGCTGAGGCAGGAGAATGGCGTGAACCCGGGAGGCGGAGCTTGCAGTGAGCCGAGATCCGGCGACAGAGCGAGACTCCGTCTCAAAAAAAAAAAAAAAAAAAAAAAAAAAAAAAAAGAAACAGAGGCAGAGAATAAAGTGACTTTATTTATCATGGCAGAGCCAAGACTCAAACCCAGTTCTAACCAACACTAGAGTCACTGCCCTGCACTGGCGTTCCCTCAGGAGTAATGCATAAATGGCCCAAAAAACCCGGGGAGAGGAAAGAAAGCTCCCTGGCTAGAACCGCAGTTCAGAATATAAACACTGAGCATATGACGGATGCAACTTATCCGTTTCAAAAGAGGTGGGAGCCTAGAAACGAAGCCATTTTTCCTCCTCGAATAATCCTGGCTGCCTGTCCCTTTGTCTTCAATGTTAGTTCCTTTCACCATTCTGCTCCCAAACAGGTCAGGTCCCACGTCAGTTCCAGGAGGAAAGGGCTCTCTCAGCCTGCGGGTCATCTTTGGGCAGCAGGAAGGGGAAGGCGGCGGCCCTCTGAATACCTCCTTTGGACTCGCCCTCTGGACATAAAGGGTTCGCCTGCTCCATCTCAGATTCCCAAGGGCCTTCCCATGAAGTTGTCTAGGCAAGCGGTGATAGGGACCTCAATGTCCTTGCTGATAAAAGAAAAATGGCAACAGAGTCACATCGCATCTAGTCCCATTCAAACCCAGACGGCAGGGCACACACCACTCAGGCACAACCCCTGGGCTGCGGACGACACAAACGTCAAGGCTAGGATCCCCTTTCCTGAGCCGCCAGCCCTCTCCCAGCGTCCGAGCCAGCAGAGTCCACGCCCACCCCCGCGCCCGTCCCGCGGCCCTGGCGCGCTCCCGAGGCCACGGCTCGTCTGGTCCAGCAGGCTTCCCGGCCACGGAAGGAGTTTTAAGAAGGCCGTTCAGCCCGCCACCCTGGCCACGGTCCCGTCAGACACTGGGTCTTTCCTCTACCTTCTCCCTTCTAGCTCACCCAGGCCAGGGGCGAGAATTCCCGCCAGCCACGTCTTCAAAACGAAGCCAACCGGTCCCGGCGTGCTTTGCGATCCTGCCGTACAAAAACATGGCAGCGCTCAGGGCCCCGCCCTGATCCCAGGATGCACCGGAGAGTAGGTCCGGCCTTTCGGGTGGTCAGGAAGATGGCGGCCTCTGGGGCGGAGCCGCAGGTCCTGGTACAATACTTGGTGTTACGAAAGGATCTATCACAAGCTCCGTTCTCCTGGCCGGCAGGCGCACTGGTAGCGCAGGCTTGTCACGCGGCCACCGCGGCCTTGCACACTCACCGCGACCACCCGCACACCACCGCTTACCTCCAAGAGCTGGGGCGCATGCGCAAAGTGGTCCTTGAGGTGAGGCACTCGGGCGGAGGGGGAGGTGCTGAGACGTCGAGGGCGGAATGGGTGTGATCTTCGGTCCGAAGGCCTAGCTGCGGGTAGTGGATGCAGCGGGGGTTGGGGTGATCGTTAACATTTAGACTGGAGCTATTTCCCTGGAGGTGCGCCCTTGGGGAGGGCCTGACTGTGTGAAGAGTGGAGAGCAGTCGTCCGCCCCCTTCTGGGCTCGCGGTGAAGTGGTGCCTCCCGTATCCCCGCCGTTCCGCCTGTGCACTGGCCGACCTTTTAAAGCCATGCCCCAAAGTGCTGTCCTCCAGCAAAACCGAGCTCGAAGGGACAGAGCGAGCTCCTTCTCGCCGTGGGGACAGTGCAAAGCGAAGTCAAACCGAGTCTTTACCTGGGTAGGACGCCAAAGTATTTGAAAATAAACACTAAAAGCCTTATTTGAACCTAGCTTCAGATAGACCAGTCACCAGGGGTGTAAATCGGTACACCTTTTAAAATAGCAGTCAGGTTCGGTTTGCAGATGACCAAACAGATCTCACCCTCACCCTTTGACTCTGCCTCTCCTGCTGCTAGAGATGTAGCCTAAGAAAATAATCAGATGGACCCAAAGAGCTTTGCACAAGGATGTTCGTGGGAGCCCTTATGTTTTTGAAGCATGTTTAGTGGTCTGGAAGAGTGCTCATGATGCGAAGCTAACTGAACCATATATACAGAATGATCCAGACTTTGAAAGGAAAAACTAAGGAAATATATCTAAATATGAAGTAGTGCATGGTGAGATTTTGGGTATTTCCTAATGCTTATCTGTATTTTTGAAATTTTCTACCTTAAGCACATATTTTATAATAAGGAAAAATGGCTTTAAAGTAATTAAGCCAGAACTCAGGTGGAGGGGTGGAGTCATACCTTCATGGATAACTGGCAAAGATAGATTATCTTTCAAGAGAAAAATTGCTGCTGGATAGTGAAACATCGGGCGGTAACCTGTAGGAAAAATGCCTTGAGAATCTGAGTAGGCAGAACAGAAGCCGCTGGCTTTTCACTTAGATTTTCTTCCTATTAAGAGGTCTCAAGAAATCAGGTTCAGACTCCTCTTGTCGCGGGTGAAACTCTCTGAAGCCTCCAGGGATTAAGTGACTCCCCTGAGTTTAAAAGAGGGTCTCATGATTCTTAGTTGTTAATCATGACTCAAGAAGGGGACTTAGGAGTCGCTACTGATTACATTGAGGTGCTGCTGTAGTCAGAAGGGCCAATAAAATATAAGACAATACCAGGATTAACTACGTTTACTGAGTGCTTAGTGTGTGCCAGGCACAGGTCTGAGCCTAATTTCATTGATCCCCACTAGGAAGCATTATTCCTATTTTATAAAGGGACGAAGAGGCCAGCGAAGTCACCTAACTTATCCACGATCACGCAGTCAGCAAGAGTTTGGAGTCCAGTAGTCTGATTCCAGAGACTCGCTGTATCTCACTATACTATGCCTCTGCCCAAGGCTGAAGAAGCTGATGAGTCCTCCAGCAGAGCTCTGCCAGAAGGACTCAGCAGGTTAAGAGTAGCAATACTGGCATTCTCTAATTTGTTAAAACAAGCCTCTGATTATCTTAGTGGCTTCTGCCTTCATAGGTCAAAGATAAACTTTATGCAAAATAACACAAAAATAATAATTTTCTGAGTGATAGTTTTAATACTTCCTGGAATGGGATTCATCATGGGTGAATTAGCAGTAAGGATGACCCAGAAACTATTTCAGGAGGATGTTAGAGAATATTGTACTCTCCCTTTAATAAACAAGTGGGAGCTATCCCAGCAGAAGGAAAACCCCTTTAGGTTTCAGTGAGGTAGAGTGGGAGGGGTGGAGGGAAGTGGAAGTGGATGTGCTTTTAGAAATCCTTCCACTAGGGGCTGGGCACGGTGGCTCACGCCTGTGATCCCAGCACTTTGGGAGGCCTAGGCGGGTGGATCACTTGAGGTCAGGAGTTCCAGACCAACCTGGGCAACACGGTGAAACCCCGTCTCTACTAAAAATACAAAAATTAGCCAGGTGTGGTGGTGTACGCCTGTAATCCCAGCTACTCGGGAGGCTGAGGCAGGAGAATCACTTGAACTTGGGAGGCAGAGGCTGCAGTGAGCCGAGATCGTGCCACTACACTCTGGCCCGCGTGACAGAGCAAGACTCTGTTTCAAAAGAAACAAAAACTTCCACTAGGCAGTGGTTAAAGTCAGAGGCATTTAAAATTATGGGCACCAGCCATAGGAGAGCTGGAAAATGTGTAGAGCAGAATTACACATTACACATGTGTATGTTGGGCATACGACATCTCACGAGGGAAGATACAAATCTCCATTTTCTAAACAGGAATAGGAAGCCTCTCTCCCCTCCCCAGTGCACCAAGGAATGACATCGTTGCTCTGCAGCTCCCTCCTTGGTAAAGCTGTTACTCCACTTTCAGTGAAGAGGACTCCTGAAACCCTTTTTGGCCTTTTGACACTTCCTAAGTGGGCTATTCAGTTTGTGTTCTATGTTCTTCTCCTTTAGGCCCCAGATGAGACCACCCTAAAGGAGCTGGCCGAGACCCTGCAACAGAAGAACATTGACCACATGCTGTGGCTTGAGCAACCGGAGAATATCGCCACTTGCATTGCTCTCCGGCCCTACCCCAAGGAAGAAGTGGGCCAGTATTTGAAGAAGTTCCGATTGTTCAAATGACTGCTGCTTTGATGTGTTTGAATACCAGCTGGATCCAGAAACAGCAGGCCACCCATTCCAAAGCATCATGTGTTTGCAGTGTCAGCTTGCTCCCGTCTTTCAGTTGTAACAGTTTCTTGAGGGTTCAGCGCATGTTCCTATTAAAGTTGTCATTAGTAACTACTTCCTCTTATTAATAAGTGCAACTGTGGAAGGTGCGCGGGCAGTGTTGTCTGGCGATCATTGCCCAAATAGAAGATTGGGTTAGACTCTCCTATGGGGGTCAAGGAAACTCCCTTCCAGTCACCCAGCTTTGAAACTTTGCTTTTGAATTCCTTCTTATTCACACCCAGTTATCATTTTTCATTGAATCTAATACAACATCAACTTTAAGATATGGTAATATTTTATGTATTGTTAAAAAAAAATGCTGGCAAATACATTAAAACATTTGTATTTCAATAACAAAGATGTTAAAATTTGGCCAGCGTGGTGGCTCACGTCTGTTAATCCCAGGGTTTTGGGAGCCAAGGCGGGAAGAGCGCTTGAGCCCATGAGTTCAAGGTTACAGTCAATTCTAATCATGCCACTGCACTCCAGCCTGGGCAACAGAGTGAGGCACTGTCTCTGTAATGATAATAAAAAGTTAAAATTCGTGTGTGTCTATATATATGTACATACATACAGATTTATTAGATTCGATGAAATCTGTCAAGTACTACAACTGTTTTCATGTCATTTTAGTGCTGCTGCCCTATGTCACCCTCTCATTTTGCTCACTGGCGTGTCCCATGGTCTGTTCACCTCCAGTGTGATACTTCAATCCAGCAGCCACTCTGCCACCAGATAGGATGACTGAACACCTACCTGTGTAGTCTAGGCTCCTCCCTGCCTATGGAGAAATCCCAGCACTCCTTAGCTTAGACTTCAGGCCCTCCTCGTGTATTTCCTACCTATCTTTTTTGTTTTTTGGAGATGGAGTCTCTCTCTGTCGCCCAGGCTGGAGTGCGGTGGCGCCATCTCTGCTCACTGCAACCTCCGCCTCCTGGGTTCAAGCATTCTCCTGCCTCAGCCTTCCAAGTAGCTGGGACTACAGGCATGTGCCACCACAGCTGGCTAATTTTTGTACTTTTTTAGTAAAGATGGGGTTTCACCGTGTTGACCAAGCTGGTCTCCAACTCCTGACCTCAGGTGATCCGCCAGCCTCGGCCTCCCAAAGTGCTGGGATTACAGGCGTGAGCCACGGCACCCGGCCTCCTAGCTATCTTTTTAGTTGAATCTTCTATTCCCTTATTCAAACTTGATGTTTCCACAGACTCCCTCCAGTTGCTGTTCTCCAGTCTCTGTCATGGGAGTTGAATGTTCTTACTCCTCCCCTCCCTTTCCTGCACCTGGACTTTTTACTTCCACTATTTCCAGCTCAAGTGCTATCACTGCCAAAAATTCTTACCCAGCCAAAAATGATAGTTCCTTCTCTGAACATCTGTAACACTCTGTACAATGGTTACAGTATTTCTATAAACATAGAGACACACCTACAGAAACTGCTTAGATATCTGTGAAGCGCAGTTGATGAGGGGTAATTTGTTCAACAGATATCTATTGTTTGTCTACGTGGCAGGCTGTGCATAAAACAGTTTTGCCCTCAGGTAGCTGAGAATCTATATGGGTAACATCCGTCCCCCTTAGATAAGGTGGTACTAAGATCCCAGATAAGATTTCCCTTTATGGGCTCAGTGCAGTGGCTCACACCTGTAATCCCAGCACTTTGGGAGGCTGAGGTGGGTGGATCACCTGAGGTCAGGAGTTGGAGACCAGCCTGGCCAACATGGTAAAACCCTGTCTCTACTAAAAAAAAAAAAGAAAAGAAAAAAGCTGGGCGTAGTGACAGGTGCCTGTAATCCCAGCTACTCTGGAGGCTGAGGCAGGAGAATCGCTTGAACCTGGGAGGCGGAGGTTGTGGTGAGCGGAGATTGTGCCATTTCACTCCAGCTTGTGCGATAAGAGCGAAGCTCCATCTCAAAAAAAAAGGTTTCCCTTTATGAAAGGTGGTCATCTGAATGGAGGAGAGTGGACGGGTCTCACAGGCAGAATTGGTAGAGTGCTGAGGGCAGAGCCGACCCCAGGAAGTCAAGTGAATGAAGAGTTCAAGGGGTAGAGAGCGATCAAGTGCAGCATAGAATTTCAGTGACTAAAACGTGGAAACGTCTAGCAATTGGGAATGTACTGGTGAACTTAGTGAAGTTTAAATAGCATAGTGAGGATAGAAATCAGATCGTAACCTGTTGAGACAAGAATGGGAGGCCGGGCGCAGTGGCTCATGCCTGTAATCCCAGCACTTTGGGAAGCCAAGGCAGGTGGATCACGAGGTCAGGAGTTCAAGACCATCCTGGCCAACATGGTGAAACCCCTGTCTCTACTAAAAATACAAAAATTAGCAGGTGTAGTGGCAGTTGCCTGTAACCACTCGGGATGCTACTCGGGATGCTGAGGCAGAAGAATCACTTGAACCCGGGAGGCAGGGATTGCAGTGAGTAGAGATCGAGCCACTGCACTCCAGCCTGGGCGACAAGAGCAAAACTCT
>NW_012111919.1:6978285-6980891 GCF_000951035.1 Colobus angolensis palliatus | reverse complement strand
AATTAGCCAGGCATGGTGGCACGTGCCTGTAGTCCCAGCTACTTGGGAGGCTGAGGCAGTAGAATTGCTTGAACCCGGGAGGTGGAGGTTGCAGTGAGCCGATATCGCGCCACTGTACTCCAGCTTGGGCAACAGAGTGAGACTTTGCCTGGGGGAAAAAACAAAGTTAGACAGAAATGAGACACAGCTGGGAGATAGCAGATTTAGGCAAATCCCTAAAGCAGAGATCTGAGCACAAATAGCCTAAGCATCTACCCCAGGTGGGGAAGAACAGGAACTCACGTGCTGATGCTGAGTGAGAGCAAGACAGCAGCAGGGAAGCATTCGGTTTTCTTATTGGTATCAGCTTAAGACCATGATCATTTGAACTAGATCAGCGGCTCTCAAAGCGGTGGTCTGATCCCTAGATCAGTACCACTTGAGTACTTGTTAGAAAAGCAAATTATCAGGCCCCACCTCAGACCCACTGAAGTGGAGGCTCTAGTGTTACCTAGAAACAGCCTGGGCCCTGGAGACAGCCAACCTAAAAGGGGAACAATAAATGTGTGTGGTTTAGAATCAACACATTATGAGAGGGTAAAATGCTCACAGGAAGGTGTCAAAAAGCAGAAATCTGGCACCAAGGGCACTGTATCTGGCCATGCACACTAAGGTTACAGAAAATTATGATTTCTCCAACAGGGCAAAGATTGTGCTGCAAGCCCTAGAATAGACAGTACATCCTTGAAAAGAATCTCTTAGGCTTTGATGGTTTGATAGGTTTCTTTTTTTTTTTTTGAGTCAGAGTTTGGCTCTTGTTGGCCAGGCTGGAGTGCAGTGGAGCAATCCTGGCTCACTGCAACCTATGCCTTCTGGGTTCAAGTAATTCTCCTGCCTCAGCCTCCAGAGTAGCTGGGATTACAGGTGCCCACCACCACACCCAGCTAATTTTTTGTATTTGTAGTAGAGAGGTGGTTTTATCTGTCACGCGCGTCCGTGTGAAGAGACCACCAAACAAGCTTTGTGTGAGCAATAAAGCTTTTTAATCACCTGGGTGCAGGCGGACTGAGTCCAAAAAAGGAGTCAGCAAAAGGAGACAGGGGTGGGGCAGTTTTATAGGATTGGGTAGGTAGTGGAAAATTACAGTTAAAGGGGGTTTTTCTCTTGCAGGTGGGGGCAGGGGTCAGAAGGTGCTCAGTGGGGAGCTTCTGAGACTCACTCTTCAGGAGAAGGAATGTCACAAGGTCAATTCATCAGTTAGGGTGGGGCAGGAACAAATCACAACGGTGGAATGTCATCAGTTAAGGCAGGAACTATGTTCACTTCTGTTGTGGTTCTTCAGTTGCTTCAGGACATCTGGATGTATATGTGCAGGCTTGGGCCCAGAGGCCTGACATCATCATGTTGGCCAGGTGACTTCTGACCTCAGGTGATCACCCGCCTCAGTCTCCCACACTGCTGGGATTACAGGCGTGAGCCACCGTGCCTGGCCGGTAGGTTTCTTATATGTGAAAAACATTGTATAATTAACAAAGTGCTCCCATATGAATCAATCCTGACAATTTTTGTGATGCAGACCATCTAGTCTCAGAGTTTACAGATTCAGAAAAGCTTTGACTTGCCAAGATCAAAGACAATGGCAGCACTGGGATTGAAAACCAGGTCTTTTGTCAGTTCAGTTTTTCTTTTGTCTTTTTCTTTTAGAAAGAGTCTCATTCTGTCACCCAGGCTGGAGTACAGTGGCACAATCTCGGCTCACTGCAACCTCTGCCTCCTGGGTCCAATTGATTCTCCTGTCTCAGCCTCCCGAGTAGCTGGGATTACAGGCATGCACCACCATGCCTGGCTAATTTTTGTATTTTTAGTAGAGATGGGGTTTCATCCTGTTGGCCAGGCTGGTCTCAGACTCCTGACCTCAAGTGATCCACCCACCTTGTCCTCCCAAAACGCTGGGATTACAGGCGTGAGCCACTGCACTCAGCAGTTTTTCTAGTATCTTGTAGTTGGTTACCAATTTGGTTTTCCAGCCATCTAGATACTGGAGGGTGATTTGTTTTTCTAAGACCACCAGAGCGAGTACTAAAGAACCAGCGAGTAGGCAAGGCTAGGAGTAAAACTGCAAATTTATTTTTGGTCACCCAGCTTCAGGGAAGAAGGTGTGGGGGGTGAGGTCCGTCGGTCTCCGGCAAAGGAGGCCGAGGGAGTCGCCCGGTGGAGCTCTCGGGCGAAGTTCCTGGTGCAGTCCCGACAGGAGTGGGGGCTGAGGAAGTTCGTGCTGCGCGCCTGCCGCGAGCGGCTTTTCTGGGAGTGGGAGGGCAATAGGTGGGACACGGGCGTGTCGGGGGGCGTTCTGTAGGTGTGGCCAGGTAAATCTTGGTCTCTTCAGATTGACGTCACCTGGCGCATGCCCAGTTGATCTGCACCTTCCTGGGCGCCGGCTACGTTTTCACGTGCGTGGAAAAAGTTGGTGATAAAGAACCCAGAAGTGGCCGGGCGCGGTGGCTCAAGCCTGTAATCCCAGCACTTTGGGAGGCCGAGACGGGTGGATCATGAGGTCAGGAGATCAAGACCATCCTGGCTAACATGGTGAAACCCCGTCTCTACTAAAAATACAAAAAACTAGCCGG
>NW_012111919.1:6934032-6977860 GCF_000951035.1 Colobus angolensis palliatus | reverse complement strand
TTGGAGTGTTGAGACTTTGTAGCTCAGTTTTTATTCTGTTGAGAGTTTGAATGTTAGTATCTACAAGACCTGATTCGTTGACATAATAACAGCACTCTTCTCCGAGGAAGAGACAGGTGCTTCCTTTTTCAGCTGTAAGTAAATCTAAAGCCCGTCTGTTCTGGGCGGCTACTTGAGCCACTGAAGTAATCTGACGCTGCAAAGAGGCTAAGCTCTCAGCTGAAGCTTCCACGGCTTGTTGTATGCGAGCCTGTAAAGATTTACCTGACTGGACAGAGTAAGCAAGTGCTCCTGTTTTAAGTCCAGAGGCCACTAAAGAAGAGGCCAGAGAGATTCCAATTACTAAGGGGAGAAAGACAGCCCGCTTTTGACGAAGGTGGCGTAGTGGCGTAGAAAGTTGCTGGGAGAGCTCTGCTACTTCTGCCTGGCTGTATAAAGTTAGACTGGGGACTAAGGACACGGGGACACAGAGGGATCGGTTAATGGCTGTATGGTTAAGAGTTTTTGAGAGAGACCCGTTGCACCAGAAATAGGCTCCAATGGGGGCTGTTTGGCCTCCATTGGGCGCCTGAGTATGATTACACCAGGATGAATTTGGGGTTGAATAACAAAAAGGAAGGATTGGGCTATTTGGATTTTGGTACAGTGGCACCTGGAGTGTGAGTGAATTGTGGGATGTTTGACCAGTGGTGTTGAAGGCCATGGGCAGGGGGACTGCCACTAAGGGGGGGCCTTCTAAAGCCGCACAGAGGAAGTAATGGGAGAGATTGGTTATATTAACAGTGTAGGTTAAGTTTAGCCCTTGGCGGATAAGTGTGAGCCATGAGAAGGGGTCTCTATTGTCCGGAGAGAAGTTTGACAGCCTTGAGGAAGACAACTGGCAGAACTATGTACTACTGAGTGTGTTTGGCTGTCTTGTGACCAAGTTTCAGTGATGAAAAATTGCCATACAGTAGGCGGACTAGCAAAGGTCTGAGTGTATGAGTAAGACAGCAATATAAGTATAAAATGAGACTTCATTTTCAGTGTAGTCGCAGAGTGTCGCCTGCCACTGAAGATGTTCGATGAAGGTTAGGAGGCGGGAAAACCACTGCTCTGGACTATTGTCTGGAGGCAGGTATGGGTCTGGGGTTATGTATTGGAAGTCTGATAGGATTATGTAGAGGATGGTGAGAAAGCGAGCTAAGTGCCAGGGGTCGGGGAGCATGAGATAGTTAAGAAAGTTTTGTAAGTTTGAGGCAAGTGGGGGAAAGCTGAACTGATGTCCACTGATTGTTCTCGGTGGGGGCCTTTTTTAGCTGGGAAATATTAATCCAATGCGTGTGTCCTAGGAGTTTTGCTGCTGTATGTGTAGACAGGAGGACAGTGTATGGGCCTTTCCACCTGGGCTGTAAGTCTTTGGCTTGGATATCTTTTATGTATACTTGGTCTCTGGGACTGAGGGAGAGATGTGGGTGGTAAGCGTCTGTTGGAGGAGGGTGTGCTAACTCAGCATGTTGTCTTAGGAGTTGTCTGAGAAGAATGAGATATGGGAGGTAGTTCGCCAAAGGGGCGGGCAGGGAAGGTATTTGCTGGAGGGTTAGGGGCCGTCTGTAGACTAATTCGAACGGACTGAGGCCTGTTGGGCTTCAAGGTGCTGCCCGCAGCCAGGTCAGGGCTAAGGGAAGGAGAGTTACCCACGACTGCCGGGTTTCGGTTGAGAGTTTGGTGAGCTGTTGTTTGATGAGTCCGTTAGCCTTTTCCACCTTACCAGAAGACTGAGGTCTATAAGGGATGTGGAGTTTCCAGGTGATGTGTAGGAGGGCTGCCACCTGTTGGACTACCTTGGAGATGAATGCTGGACCATTGTCGGATTGAAGGGTGACCGGGAGGCCAAACCTAGGGATAATATGTTCAGTGAGTATTGAGGCAACAATGTTAGCGGTTTCTCCTGTGGTGGGATAGGCCTCTATCCACCCTGAAAAGGTGTCCACAAGGGTTAAGAGGTATTTGAATTTTTTGTGTCTTGGCATATGTGTGAAATCAATTTGCCAATCTTCGCCTGGTTGGTGTCCTCTGAGTTGGTGGCTGGGATGGGGATTACGCAATGTGCCTTGAGGATTTGCCTTTAGGCAGATAGAGCACTGCTGGTTGATTGTAAGTAAGTGTTTTTGTAGTGTTGGACAGTGGAGGAGGGGATTTAGAAAATTGTATAAGGCTTTGGGTCCTATATGTAAAGAATTATGTATGTCTGTTAGAATGGTATAGAGTTGTGTTTCAGGAATAACTAATTTGTTATTAATATATATCCAGTCATCTGTAGTTAGTTTGGCTGTTGGATTTTGTAATAGTTTAGCCTTTTCTTCCTGAGTGTAATTAGGGGCATACTGGGGGGAGAGAAAACAGACAGAAGGAGGCTTGGGGGTGGAAAATCCGGCGGCTGACTTGGTAGTGGTGTCAGCAAAATTGTTGCCAGCTGCTACCGGGTTAGATGAAGTTTGGTGCCCTTTACAATGTATAATGGCTACCCTGGAAGGTGCTGACAGTGCATCTAGTAGTTTGAGTATTTGGTTTTTGTTGATAATACGGGTACCGCAGGTGGTTAAAAACCCTCTCTCTTTCCAGATGACTGAATGGGTGTGTGCAATTAGGAAAGCATATTTAGAATCTGTGTATATGTTTACTGTTTTTCCTTTTGATAGGAGGAGTGCCTTGGTTAGTGCAGTGAGTTCTGCCTGCTGTGATGTGGTCCCTTGTGGTAGGGGTTTTGCCTCTAAAACTGTGGAGAGGTAACTACTGCATATCCTGCCTGTCTGTTTCCTTGAGAGTTGATAAAGGAGCTGCCATCCACAAATAGGGTTAGTTGTGCATTCTGAAGGGGCCATTCATGGCTGAAGGGGGTTGGTTTAAGAGGGTCTGGCAGTAAAGTGGCTGGGTTTAGAGAGGAGCAAACTTCTAAAGTAACAGTGGGGTCTTCTATGAATAAGAGATGGAAAAGTTGGAGCCGGGATGGAGTTAAGTGGCTAATACTTTTATGAGAGATGAGATCCTGAAGACGGTGTGTGGAGAGGACTGTTAGATTACTGCCTCTAATGAGCTTTTTTGCTTCCTGGGTCAGGCAGGCTGCCACTGCCAATGCATGCAGACAGGGTTGCCAGCCTTGTACAGTTGGGTCTAGTTGTTTGGATAGATAGGCCACAGGGTGGTGGGTGCTGCCGACAGGCTGGGCTAAAAGACCAACTGCCACTTTTTGCCTTTCATCTGTAAAGAGTTGGAAGGGACGCTGGAAATCAGGCAGTGAGAGAGTGGGTTGTGAGAGAAGGCAAGCTTTTAAGTGGGTGAAATGAGTTGAGATTAACTTGGGGTTGGACAAAGGCCCATGTGGGGCTTCTTTAACTGCGGCATATAAAGGTTTGGCTAAGATTCCAAAATTGGGGATCCAATGTCTGAAGAAGCCTATTAGACCTAGGAAGGATTGAACTTCTTTTGCATTTTGAGCGGGAAGAAGGTTTCGTATTAGGGCCATAAGGTCGGTAGTTAGTTACCGGGTTGTTGGGGTGATTTCGATTCCTAAGTATATGACGGTTTGGCGAGAAATTTGGGCCTTGTGTTTAGATACTCTATAACCTAGTGAGCCTAAATGGTTGAGGAGAGTTGCAGTGTCTAGAAGAGAGTCTTATTTGGTAGGGCTACAGATTAGGAGATCATCTACATACTGCAGAACTTTGCTATTAATGAGGGGGCAGGAGGCAAGATCTTTTGCTAAGGCCTGACCGAAGAAATGGGGGCTGTCCCAGAACCCTTGTGGGAGGACTGTCCACGTCAGTTGAGTGGAGGTGTGTGTGTCTGGGTCTTCCCATATGAAAGCAAAAAGGAACTGACAGTCTGTGTGTACGGGGATGGAAAAGAAAGCATCCTTAAGGTCTAGCACTGTAAAATAAGTAGAATTGGTGGGGATATGGGACAGAAGGGTGTAGGGGTTGGGAACTACAGGGTGTGTTGGATGGATAGCCTCAATGACCAGCCGAAGATCCTGTACTAACCTATACGTTTCGTCTGCCTTCTTGACTGGAAGTATTGGAGTATTACAGTGGGAATGTGTGCGGACAAGAATATGTTGGCTAAGTAGCCGCATGATAATTGGCTTTAAACCTTGTAGATGTGTCGGAGAGAGAGAGAATTGGGGGTGGTTTGGGAAACGAGTGGAGTCTTTGAGCTTGACAAGAATTGGTGGGTGGTGGGCCGCTATGACTGGGGTGGAAGTGTCCCACACTTGAGGGTGTACAAAAATAGGAAAGATGGGGGGTGGGGGTGACATAGGAGGAATGTGTGCGCATGCACAAAGCATGAGCAACAGGTTGTGAGGGGATTGAAGGGGAGTGGATGAGTTGGTGGGAATGGATATGGAGGCCTTTAAGGTGCTTAATATGTCTCGGCCCAGTAAGGGGGTAGGGCATGAAGGTATTATGAGGAACAAGTGCGCAAAGTAGTTGTTGGCCAGGTAGCAATTAAGGAGGGGAGTTTTTTGTGGAAATGATGGCTTTCCGTTTACTCCTACTACAGAGATATTGGATGGAAGGCTAGGTCCAGAGAAGGATGGCAAAACAGAATAGGTAGCCCCGCTGTCGATTAAAAAAATTAATTGTCTTACCCGCTACCAGGAGAGTTACCCGCAGCTCGGCAAGGGTGATGGGGGTCCCCGAGTCTCGGCACCTTCAGTTATCGTCGTCTAGATGTAGGAGCTGGAAGGAGCTCCCAGGATCCTGGGAAAGGGGGTCACGTTGAGACATGGCACCTGTTCTCAGGGTGGGGCAATCAGACTTCCAGTGTCCTTCCTGTTGGCAAGTAGGGCAGGGGGTTGCTGGTGGACGAGGGTTAGGACATTCGCTGGCCCAATGTCCTGACGCCTTGCACTTATAGCAAGGCTGCGTTGGGGCTCGGGGACCTTGTGGACACCTGTTGGCATTCCTGTCTTTTCGCACTTATAGCAGGCTCCTTTTGTAGCCTTGGAGTCTGTGGGGTGTGTGCTCTCTGGTCTGGGGTTACGACTGGGCTGTAAAGCTGCCGCTAGGAGCTGTATCTTCTGTTTGAGGCGAGCCTGCCACTGTGCCTCAGCCATCTCCTCTCTGGAGTTATAGACCTTAAAGGCTAATTTAACTAGGTCTTGTATTGGTGTCTGAGGACCATCCTCTACCTTTTGAAGTTTTTTGTGACTGTCAGGAGCTGATTGAGAAATGAAATAAGACGCCAAAATGGTGGCCCCTGTCGGGGAGGCCGGATCTAACCGGGTATATTGGGTTAGAACCTCAGTCAGCCTATTTAAGAATGCGGCTGGATTTTCTTCTGGATTTTGAATAATTTCTTTTAATTTGTTAAAATTTACAGTTTTGTTTGAGGCCGTTTGCATACCAGCCAACAAACACTGAACCATTATGTCTCGCCTATGGCGCCCAGGCTGGCCTACTTGGTAGTCCCAGTCTGGGTCTGCCGAGGGGACTGCTTGCTCCCCTAGTGGAATGGTGGTGTCAGTTAAATGTAGTTGGTTGGCGTGCTGCCTGGCGGCCGCTAGGATGCACTCTTGCTCCTCAGGGTTTAGGGTAGAGGTTAGGATAACCTGGAGGTCATGCCAAGTTAAGTCATAGGCCTGACAAAGGTATCTAAATTCCTTTATGTATATAGTAGGATTAGCTGAGAAATCTCCCAAACGCTTCTCAATTTTGGAAAGGTCGGCCAGTGAAAAAGGGACATGTACTCTGACTATCCCCTCTGCCCCAGCTACCTCTCGCAAAGGCGCTAACGTTGTAGGAGGGTGTGGGGCAGGAGTGGGGGTGTTAGCAGGGCACTTAGAGCGGGTGTGTGCAGAGGTAGGGGACCCTAGGCGGCCAGCTGAGGACGTGGAAGGGCGCACGGGTGTGAGTGGGCTACCAGTCGATGAGGAGCAAGGAGGAGGAGTCTGGGCAGGAAGGGAGGGGGTGGAGAGAGCGGGGAGAGAAGGAGGAGTATAGGGCGGGAGTGAGGATGCGGAGGCGGAAGGAAACCCTAGGTCCTCCGGCTGAACAGAAAGGAATGAAGACTCCTCTTTTTTGGGTTTCTGTGAGCCGGCGTCCTTGGCTAGCATAACTTGGGCTAAGGAGCACCAGCTACACAGGTTGGGACGAGAGCGTAAGGCCCAAAAGCCTTGTATGTGATTAATTTCGGACCACTTCCCTAGCCGCTGGCAGAAATTGCTGAGGTTGGTCAGAACATTGCGATCTAGGGTGCCCTCTGGTGGCCACTGAGACTGATTGTCTAGTTTGTATCGGGGCCACGCCACAGTGGAAAGGAAAATTAACCGCTTCCTCCTAAGGTCTTGTTCGAGCTGTAAGGTTTTTAAATTGGCTAGGAGGCACCCTAAGGGGGTGCTCTTCGAAATTTTGGACTGGGGGTTTCCCATTTGCTTCCTCTTTACTTACACAATGGGAATGGAAGTGGATCTCTGTCTGGTTTCAAAGCGTCCTTTGGAACCACCAGAGACAGACTGGAGGCTCATGGAGCCAAAGTGGAGATTACCTTCAGGCAGACGTCTCCGTCCTGAATGGGTCTCCCGAGCCACTTGGTGGCTCAAAAGTGGGCCTCAGACCTGCACAGGATTTTTGGCTGAGGGAGGTAAAGAGGAGACAAGGGCACTTACCCCAGAGAGGCCGTGAGAGTGAGGGAAGCGGGTCTCAGGTCCTGGTCCGTCCACAGCGTGGAAGCAGGAGGAGGTTCCTCAACCCTTAGAGGCCTGAGGAGGGGTCTCCTCTCGGGTTTCGGCACCACCTGATTTGTTTTTCTAAGACCACCAGTGCAAGTACTAAAGAACCAGCGAGTAGGCAAGGCTAGGAGTAAAACTGCAAATTTATTTTTGGTCACCCAGCTTCAGGGAAGAAGGTATGGGGGGTGAGGTCCGTCGGTCTCCGGCAAAGGAGGCCGAGGGAGTCGCCCGGTGGAGCTCTCGGGCGAAGTTCCTGGTGCAGTCCCGACAGGAGTAGGGGCTGAGGAAGTTCGTGCTGCGCGACTGCCGAGAGCGGCTTTTCTGGGAGTGGGAGGGCAATAGGCAGGACACGGGCATGTCGGGGGGTGTTCTGTAGGTGCAGCCAGGTAAAATCTTGGTCTCTTCGGATTGACATCACCTGGCGCATGCCCGGTTGATCTGCACCTTCCCGGGCGCCGGCTACATTTTTGCGCGCGGGAAAGGTTGGTGATGAAGAACCCAGAAGTGCGCCATCTTGCCTCCGTTCATCCAGAGGGTAGTTTGAAAAGGGGTCACGAGTAGTTGAAGTGCTGAAAAGCTGTATCTTCCATTTGTAATTGGTTGACATTCTGGATTATAAATCAGCCTCCTGTGACTATGAGTTTTGTGACTCAACACCCTAGAGCCCAGTTATCACTGGATGAGCTAACAAAGTTGAGTTTCTGAACTTATAAAGCTGAGGGTCAAAGCCTAGGTCACCGCTTCTCATGGTGCTGGCAGAGCGCAGAGGGCTCCCCTCCAGGGGCAGGTTAAGAATTGCCTGTTATATTGTTTAATCAACACAGAACTTTCCCACAGATTCTGAGATGCTGTCCTAAGGGTGTGAATTCCTTTTTGCTTCCTGGTTGAGAATCTCGGCAGTAGTGAGCCATCTAACCATCAGGAAGGTGTTAGCGTGGAAAGATGGTTGAGAACCACTGCCCTCAGCTATGACTGCCTGACAGGTTTTAGCTGTCTTCTGAGGGCAAGTTTAACACAGCACCAGCTTTTGTCCTTCTTTAACATCCAGATATGGTGGGTGTTGACTGCTGGCCTAAGGCTGGATTTTAGCTGAGGGGATATTTTTTTTTTTTTTTTTGAGACAGAGTCTCCCTCTGTTGCCCAGGCTGGCGTGGGATGGCGCAATCTCGGTTCACTGCAGCCTCTGCCTCCCAGGTTCAAGCAATTCTGCCTCAGCCTCCCAAGTAGCTGGGACTACAGGCGCACACTGCCACGCCCGGCTAATTTTTGTATTTTTAGTAAAGACGCGGTTTCACCATGTTGGCCAGAATGGTTTTGATCTCCTGACCTCGTGACCTGCCCACCTTGGCCTCCCAAAGTGCTGGGATTACAGGCATCAGCCACCGCACTCAGCCAACTGAGGGGATTTTTAAGGGTCAAATAAGTGGCACCTAAGTTCTGATCCTAGGTTCTTGAGAAATGAGACAAAAAGCAGATAAACAAAATATCACTTTTATTATCAGTTGGTTAGAAGATATAGCATTATGGGATGGCCTAAATAGGATTGCTAGTTCCCTATCTTAATGAAAAATGTGAGTATACAGAGCAGATACTTCACCAAAGTTGATGCTTCCTAGTGGTCATGTGGAGAAGTAAGAATGAATTCCCCACATTCTATCAAACGTTGATAGATTGGTTCCACTCAACTGACAGATGTGGACCAAAGGCAATCACCCACCAACTAGGTTATTCTTTTAACTTCCATGAGGAGAAAGAGTAAGGTAGAACAGTAGAATAGGAGCATTACATCAATTAGAAAGGAAGAAAACACTGGTTGAGGATGAAACATTCTACCTCTCCCCCAACACTGGACGTAAGCAATAAGAAGTACTCGTGATAAAAGTGGAAGATTAATCTGGCAACAGTGTTATTTCCTGGGAATGGGAAGGAAGGCTGGGACATCAGTCAGGAGACTGTTTGAAATACTCAAGACACAAGACTGTCATGATGTGGCTGCAGGTACAGAAATTGAACCATAGGAAATATGCTGTTACTTCTTTGTGATACAAATGGAAAGAGCAAGGCAGGTGACAATCCCAGAAGACTTGATGTTAGGGTCCAACTCTGCAACGTAATGGCTAAGCAATTTAGCTTCAGTTTCCTCACCTGTGAATACGTTTTAGCAGGATTGTGAAGACCAATTTAAACCATACCCTATAAAAGCACTATATAACAATCACCACAATTTAGTCTCTTTTAATGCAATCTTCATACTTATTTCTTTTTCTCATCTTATTGCATTGGCCAGGACTTCTAGTGCAATAATAGCAGTTTAGCAGGTGTCTTTGACTCGCAATGGACTTTAGTGAGAATACTCTGAGACCTTCACTGTTAGGTATGTTATTTGTTGAGAGTTTCGACAAATACTCTATTAGATTAAGGGGTTTACCTTCTGCTGCTGGTTGGCTAAAAAATTTTTTCATTTCATAAATGGATGTCCTAAATACCTTTCCTGCATTTACTGACATGATCATATGTGGTTGTTCTCTGTTGTTACTGTGGTGAATTGTACTCCTGGACTTCAAATATTGAACCATCTTTGTTCCTGTGATAAACTCTACTTGGCATGATTATTTAACATGAGAGAGATGGTTAAGAGACCTGGTTTCCAGTCATCTTTTAGTCTTTAAAAACCATGACCTTGGCCAGATCCGGTGGTTCACACCTGTAATACCAGCACTTCGGGAGGCTAAAGCAGGCAGATCACCTGAGGTCAGGAATTCCAGACCAGCCTAACCAACATGAAGAAACCCTGTCTCTACTAAAACTATATAATTAGCTGGGTGTGGTGGCACATGCCTCTAATCACAGCTACTCAGGAGGCTGAGGCAGGAGAATCGCTTGAACCCGGGAGGCAGAGGTTGAGGTAAGTCAAGATTGCGCCATTGCACGCCAGCCTGGGCAACAAGAGTGAATCTCCATCTCAAAAAACAAAACAAAACAAAATAGAAAACAAAAACCATGACTTTAAAATTAACTATATACTGATGTCTTCCAAATTTATATCTTCAACTCTAGTCAGTCCCCTACATTTCGGGCCCGTGTATATCCAGCTGCTGATTTGAGATCACTTGGATGTCTAATAGGAATCTTAAACTTATCATGACAGAAAATGAACTAAGCCTGCTTCTCTTCCCCATTTCTGTTAATGGCAACTCTATCCTTCCAGTTGCCCAGGGCAAAAATGTGAGAGTCACTATTATTATTATTTTGAGATGGAGTCTTGCTCTGTCGCCCAGGCTGGAGTGCAGTGGCGCGATCCCTGCTCACTGCAACCTCTGCTTCCCGGATCAAGCGATTCTCCTGCCTCAGCCTCCCGAGTAGCTGGGATTACAGGCACCCGCCACCACACCCAGCTAATTTTTTGTATTTTTAGTAGAGACAGAGTTTCACCATGTTGGCCAGGCTGGTCTTGAACTCCTGACCTCAAATGATCCACCCGCCTCGGCCTCCCAAAGTGCTGGGATTACAGGCATGAGCCACCATGCCCAGCCAAGAGTCATTATTGATTCTTCTGACACACACCCCACATCTGATATGTCAGCAAATGTGGTTGTCTCTACCTTCAATATAGATCCAGAATGTGATCACTTCTCCTGATTTTGACTGCTACCCTCCTGGTCCAAATCATCATCTCTTGCCTGGATGACTGCCATAGCCTCCTAACAAGTTTCCTAGCTTCTGCATCTGCCTTCTCCATAACAACTCTTCACACAAAGCCCAGAGGAGCCCTGATAAAACCCAGGCAAGAGCATGCCACTTTCCTGCTTAAAATCTGGTAGCACCTTGTCATCTCATTAAAAGCCAAAGAATTGATTTGGTCTACGAGGCCCCACACCCTCCTGTCCCTCAATGCCTCTTTGACTTTACTCCTACAGTTCTCCTCAGTCACTCTGCTCCAGCCTCAAGGTCTTTGTGTCTCTGCTTAGCAAGGTCTTTCTCCATATTGCCATGGCTCACTATCTCACCTCCTTCCAGTTGTCACTCAGATGTTACCTTCTCTGAAGGCATGTTCTGACTTTCCTGTTTTAAACTGTGACCACTCCACTCTACTACTTCCTATCCCTCCTTCCCTACTTAATTTTTCTCCACAGCCCTTGTCATCTGACACACCATATATTTTGCTTATTGGTTTGTCAGCCAACCTTCATTAGAATGCAAGCTCCACGAGGGCAGGGATTTGTATTTTCTGCATTGAGGTAGCCCCAGTGCCTTAAATAGTACCTGGCAAATAGTACGTATTCAGCTAATATCTGCTGGTTGAAAATATATATATATTCTGTCACTACTATTAAATTACTTGTGAGATAGTCATTATTTAAAATAGCTAATATACATTTTTTTTTTTTTTGAGACAGAGTCTTGCTCTGTCACCCAGGTTAGAGTGCAGTGGCACAATCTTGGCTCACGGCAACCTCTGCCTCCTGGGTTCAAGCGATTCTCCTGCCTCAGCCTCCCAAGTATCTGGGACTACAGGCGCCCACCACCATGCCTGGCTAATTTTTGTATTTTTAGTAGAGATGGGGTTTCACCATGTTGCCCAGGCTGGTCTTGAACTCCTGACCTCATGATCTGCCCACCTCAGCCTCCCAAAGTGCTAGGATTACAGGCATGAGCACCGTGCCCGGCCAATAATGTGCAATTTTAAAGACAAATCCTTAGGTCTAAAGATTCCCAGGGTGACTAGCCACAACTTACTTTTGAGCTGGTAATGAATAAAGTGACTGAAATCATCTCTTTACTTGGGGGTTATGAAAATCACATACCAAAAGACTGATTAAAAACCTAGAACTGGTTCATTATACTATTCTTTCTACTTTCACAGACACTTAAAAATTTCTTTAATAAAAAGCTTTTCAGCAGCTTTCAGCTGAAGGTAGGATGAAAATTTAAAGCCTAGGCTCAGAGTTGTGCGAGTCTTTAAATAGGGTGTGCTCCATAGGGAGCTTTTTCCCCAGCTGGTTTTGCTTGAACTTTAAAGTCTAGCTTGCTAAGTAATTATTACTTAAAGTATAATTGCTAGCATTAGAAGACTGTTAAAATGGAAAGCTAATTTTTTAAATTTATGCTTTTCTTTTTCTTTTTTTTTTTTTTTTTGAGACAGAATCTCACTGTCTCACTCTGTGGCCCAAACTGGAGTGCAATGGTGTGTTCTCTGCTCACTGCAACCTTTGCCTCCAGGGGTCAAGTGATTCTCCTGCCTCGGCCTCCCAAGTAGCTGGGACTACAGGCATGCACCACCACACCTGGTTAATTTTTTTGTATTTTTAGTAGAAACAGGGTTTCACCATGTTGCCCTGGGTGGTCTCAAACTCCTGAGTTCAGGCGATCCACCTGCCTCAGCCTCCCAAAGTGCTGGGATTACAGGCATGAGCCACCGTGCCCGGACAATTTATGCTTTTTTAAAAATAGAAGTTTGCAAGTCAAAAAGGAAAATAATCAGGAAATATGCAACCTAAAGTTAAGTATAGGCAGGTATGTGATAAATTACTTTGGACTTGAAAAAGAAGAACTGAGCAGGGCTGGACTGCTTCAAGATTGACGAAGGAAACCCCAGGCAAGACCTTTGTTCCTGTTAGAGGAAGGTCACCCTGTTTGCTGACGTGTCCACTTTCTGAGTTTAGTCACTCAGCTTTTAGAGGCACTGGTTTTAAAGGCCAAACTGATAAGAAATTTCACAACGAGTCATCTTATTCTTGTTTAATTTCAACATGAATTGCTTCTCAGCAGCATTTTATTGTAGGTAAAAGAGTGAATAGGACATATTATTAATGAAAAGAAAAGAAAAATCTGGGGACCCCCAAACGCACTGTGCCAAAGGGAAAGTTAAACTTGGGAACTGAAGCACACAAAAACTTCCTTCCTTTTATTCCTAAACAGATGGCTGTGATTTCACATGCTGACTTTATCTTATGTGTAAAAGGAATGGCTGGGCACAGTGGCTCACACCTGTAATCCCAGCACTTTGGTAGACCAAGGCAAGCAGATCACTTGAGGCCAGAAGTTTGAGACAAGCCTGGCCAACATAGCAAAACCTCGTCTCTACTAAAAATACAAAAAATGAGTCAGGTGTGATGGCACATGCCTGTAATCCCAGCTACTCGAGAGGCTGAGGCCCAAGAATTGCTTGAACTCAGGAGGTGGAGGTTGCGATCGTGCCACTGTACTCTAGCCTGGGTGACAGAGTGAGATCCTGTCTCAAAAAAAAAAAAAAAAAAAGATTTATCGAGTGCAGGAAAAATGCATAATTGACTTTCCCCTACTCCTGTCTTTTCAAATGTAAAATGTGAATTCAGTGAGTGCTAATCAAAGCCTCACAAGAACGTAACAATTTGCCTCACCACCTAACCTCCCCCTTTCTCTTTCCTCCTACCCCTCCTGTCTACTCTTTGCCCTTTAAATACTGCAAAACCATCTTTGAAAAAAGCACAGGCCATAGATCCTATTGTAACTTGTATTTCTTTTTCGCATGCACAACCTCAACTGTGGCAAAATAAACCTCTAAATCAGTTGAGATCTGTCTCAGACACTTTTTGGTTTATACTATATATTCATTTTTGTAGGGAAGACTGAAAGGGATTGTCTCACCGATCTGCCTTTCCTACTTTCTCAGTTAAGATGGTAGTCAGCTCAGTCAACTGATTTTCAGTGAGAGGATGATTTCAGAGAAGTGTAAAGTGTTTAACCGAAGCATATATCATCTATAAAGCTGAGTGCTTGATGAAGTATTGCCGATAACTGCTAATGTTCTGTAAACTCTCCAACGATGTGGAGGCTCCAAGAGTGTGAGAATTTCAAAACTTCTAGTGAAAAGGACTTGTATTTACTCACCTTTCATGAAAAAAGAAAACAGTTGATACAGGAGCTATAAAGAAATTATTTGGGCAGATAGTGAGGGCAACAGAGTCCTTGACGAATTTTCCCTTTTAACAAAAAGAGCCCCCCAATCATTTATTTTCTAACAAAGAGCAGCCTGAAAAATCAAACTGCAGTCATAGATAAGCAAGCTGAAAGCGTGCACAGGTGAATGCTGCCAGCTGTGCCAATAGAAAAGGGCTACCTGGGCCGGGCACGGTGGCTCATGCCTGTAACCCCAGCACTTTGGGAGGCCGAGGCAGGTGGATCATGAGGTCAGGAGATCGAGACCATCCTGGCCAACATGGTGAAACCCCATCTCTACTAAAAATACAAAAAATTAGCCGGGCGTGGTGGTGGGTGCCTGTAGTCCCAGCTACTTGGGAGGCTGAGGCAGGACAATGGTGTGAACCCGGGAGCCAGAGCTTGCAGTGAGCCAAGATCTTGCCACTGCACTCCAGCTTGGGCGACAGAGCGAGACTCGGTCTCAAAAAAAATAAAATTAAATTAATAAAAGGGCTACCTGAGGGTCAGGCATGTTCAGCATGGAGGCTCCAGCTTTCCTTTGTCACCACGTGTAAAGAACCAGGCAGCATGGCACAGGCCAGGTAGAGAACCCATCTGCATAATGAAAGATTAGTGTGGGGCAACCACCGTCTTTGCATGTTATGCAAATGGTACACCTATAGTTCTTACCAGCTTTTCGTGTGCTCTGTAAATAGCAAATCTGGTCCAACCAATCTTGTATACCCTATGTAAATCAGACACCTCTTCCTCAAGCTCATCTATAAAACCTTCTGCAGTTTACTGCAGAAGTAGCAAACCATTTCCCATTTTCTCCAGGACCCCTCTCTCTGCAGCAGAGAGAGCTTTTCTCTTTCTTCCAACTATTAAGATTCTGCTCTGAACCTCACTCTTGGTGTGTCTGCATCCTAGTTTTCCATGGCCATGAGACAACGAATCTTAGGTATTTATTTACCCCGATGATGCCGTTTCATAGTCAAGATAAAATCAAAATCCTGTCTTGACCTTTTAGACAAGTTTGCAACCTTCCATCAGCTCAACAATCCAGACTCTAGGGAGACAATTCAGTGCCAGTCTACCCACAGCAATTTTCCCTTATTTGAAATATTGCCTTTGGGCCGGGCGCGGTGGCTCAAGCCTGTAATCCCAGCACTTTGGGAGGCTGAGACGGGCGGATCACGAGGTCAGGAGATCGAGACCATCCTGGCTAACACGGTGAAACCCCGTCTCTACTAAAAAAAAAAATGCAAAAAACTAGCCGGGCGAGGTGGCGGGCGCCTGTAGTCTCAGCTACTTGGGAGGCTGAGGCAGGAGAATGGCGTAAACCCGGGAGACGGAGCTTGCAGTGAGCTGAGATCCGGCCACTGCACTCCAGCCTGGGTGATAGAGTGAGACTCCGTCTCAACAAAAAAAAAAAAAAAAAAAAAAAAAAAGAAATATTGCCTTTGAGTCTATTTCTTCAATCAGCATTTAAGATCCTACTATGTAGAAGGTTCGGGGGGAGGCTGGGGGTGGTAGGAGTGTGTGCATCTCTTCTTTAAGAGGCTTACAATTTAGTGAAGAAAAGAAACAGATGTATATATAACTGCATGCCAACGGAGACCCAAACACCGCAGCAAGGCACAGCAAAGGAAGGGCTCTATCAGAATGTGGGGACCGGGGGGGCTTCATGGCAAGGGCATCTCAACCTCTCAACTGGAGTCTTTTATTTTTTATTTTTTTTGAGACAGAGTCTTGCTCTGTTGCCCAGGCTGGAGTGCAGTGGTGCGATCTCAGCTCACTGCAAGCTCCGCCTCCTGGGTTCAAGCCTTTCTCCTGCCTCAGCCTCCCGAGCAGCTGGGACTACAAGTACCCGCCACCCTGCCCAGCTAATTTTTTTGTTTTTTTTTAGTAGAGACGGGGTTTCACCGTGTTAGCCAGGATGGTCTCGATCTCCTGACCTTGTGATCCATCCGCCTCGGCCTCCCAAAGTGCTGGGATTACAGGCGTGAGCCACCGCGCCCAGCCTCAACTGAAGTCTTGAAGGATGAGTAGAAGGGAAGAGCATACAGGCTGAGGGAAAAGGCTGGGGATGGCAATGAAAGTGAGAACATGGTAAATTCAAGAATAAAGACTGGATCATTTTAGTGGCAGGACCTTTTTCTTTAGAGAGAGTGTAGAGGGCAAAGAAGCTCAAAAGGTTACTTGATTTCAGATCAACTCTAGGCAAGAAGCAGTCACTTAAGATTCTGAAGGCTGTGTTTAGAAAGATTTCTCTGATGATTATGTGAAGGATGAGTGTAAAAGGCATGAAGGTGGTTACTGTAATCGTCTGAAAGAAGATAATTAAGTCCGGAATTTGGTCAGCGAGTAACAGGCCTAGAAAGGAGGAGATGGCTATGCAGCACTACAAAGTGGGACTTCTTGCAATTTAGTGAAACGAGTGGGAAAAAGTTGTTGAAAATGACTGCTAGCAGGATGATGATGCAATTAATTTGGATGGGGACACAAGAACATATTTGTGGGGAACGTTATTTGATTTGGGACTGAAGTTTGAGGTGCTGGAGGTGGAAGGGTGGGATCCATGTGGTAATGCTCACCAGTTGAAAATTTAAAACTGGATTATGAGAGAGACGTTGAAGAGTGGACTTAAGATGTATACACGTGTAAGTGGTACTGCGTTCAAGGGAAGAGTTGTTCAGCGAGTGTACAAGGCCCTGCCTGAGAAACATTATTCTCACATACATTTAAAACATGTATACTTTGACAAACTCACAATTAGAGCTCTGTTGGCCAGGCTGGTCTCAAACTCCTGGCCTCAAGCAATCCCCCCGCCTTGACCTCCCGATGTGCTAGGATTACAGGTGTGAACCACTGTGCCTGACCTAGTTTTGTTTTCAAAATGGAAATCCCTATGAGCCTTGTAAGGAATTTGACTTCCAGATAATAATTTTTAACTCATCAGAATTCCCACAGTCATTGTGTCATCATCTAATGATGTGTTTGTTTGTTTATTTTGTTTTGTTTTTTGAGATGGAGTCTGGCTCTGTTGCCCAGGCTGGAGTGCAGTGGTGTGATCTCAGCTCACTGCAACCTCTGCCTCCTGGGTTCAAGCAATTCTCCTGCCCCCGTCACCTGAGTAGCTGGGATTAACAGGCATGCACCACCACGCCTGGCTAATTTTTGCATTTTTAGAAGAGACGGGGTTTCACCATGTTGACCAGGGTGGTCTCAAACTCCTGACCTCAGGTGATCCGCCCTCCTTGGCCTCCCAAAGTGTTGAGATTATAAGCATGAGCCACTGCGCCTGGCCGGGTGCTTTTATCTCTAGTACTTGTGTTGTGCAGTGGAACCACTGGCAGGTTTCATTCCAAAGCCCAGGGATTGACTCTTGGGCCAAGCACTTGTTAGTCACCTGACTATAAACCTGAGCTTCAGTTTCACCATCTGTAAAATGACCTACTGTAATTGCTTTATAGGATTTTGCAGATCAAATATGTGAAAGTGCTATACAAATGTAAGAAATTATTCACACAAAAGTGGGTTACTAGCCTAGTACATTGCCTGGCAGAGTAGAAATGAAAAATCTGTTAACTGATGTAGAATTTCCACTGTTAGGAAAGCAGCAGCTTCAGAGCAGTGTCTCTGTACTTCCCACAGTACAGCAGTATGTGAAGTACAGAGACAATAGAATAAAATCAAAATGGAACAAAGGCTGGGCTTGGTGACTCATGTCTATAATTCCAGCACTTGGGAGGTCAAGGAAGGAGGATCACTTGAGGCCAGGAGTTCAAGACCAGCCTGGGCAATACAGCAAGACTCTGCCTCTACCAAAAAAAAAATAATAATAATAATTAGCTGAATGTGGTGGCATGCACTTGTAGTCCCAGCTTCTTGGGAGGCTGAGGCAGGAAGATGGTTTGGGCCCAGGAGTTTGAGGGTGCAGTGAGCCATGATCGTGCCATTGTACTCCAGCCTGGGAGAAATCCTGACTCTAAAAAGAAAAAAAGGAGTAAATACCATACTGTAGTCTCGGGGTTCTGCTTTACCTGAGGGCTCCTGGGCACTGGAATGGGAGGAAAATCTTATAGGACAGAAGTTATTCCTTTCAATGTAATTCTTCTTTTCTCAAGTCAATGTCTCAAGTTTGTTATGGACACCCGTGGGCACTGCTTGCTTCTGCTGGTTGTACAAACTACCAGTTCAGAGACAAGCACAAATAATTAGACCAGGGCCAAACTCCACAGCATAAGAGAACGATTCTTTGCCCACAGTAGGATCAAGAGCCAGGGAAAGGCGAGCACTTCCAAGGTCTGATCGAAAAAACCTACTATCCTAGGGTGAACTGCAGGGTCCCAAAATTCCTCGGCCTTATAAAAAGGATCCTCTGTCATTCTTATACCTGCCCCACAAGGAAACCACATTTTCCAAAATTCTTTTAAGCTAAGGGATGACCCTGTAGTTTCATAGAGCTCCTTCTTCATTCCTTGTTTAGACATGCAGGGACAGAATGCTTCTCCCAAACGGTAGTGGGATACCCTGCTGACCATATGCCAAAGATAACCCCCTTTTAGTTGAGGCCTCCAAAGGGCAGCCTCTGACTGCCTCCAGAGAAGGGGCCAGGTCCTCTCTTCTCAACCCCGGAGTTCTTGCCCCTCTTTTCAAAGCTGTTTTAGTTATTTCACATATGAAAGCACTGTCTAAGGTCACAAAAGAGATTAAAGTCTACAGACTCAGAATCCATCCTAAATCATATCGTCCAGGATAGTGAATCCAGAATTTGGAATTAGATTTGGTTTCAACTCCCAATTTCCACTGATAAATGGTAGTGTTTGTGTCATAACCCTTCAGAGCTTGTTTTTTCTTCTTCTTTTTTTTTTTTTTTGAGACGGAGTCTTGCTCTGTTGCCAGGCTGGAGTTCAGTGATGTGATCTGGGCTCACTGCAACCTCCGCCTCCCGGATTCAAGCAATTCTCCAGCCCCAGCCTCCTGAGTAGCTTGGACTACAGGCGTGCACCACCACACCCAGCTAATTTTTGTATTTTTAGTAGAGACTGGATTTCACCATGTTGGCCAGGATGGTCTCGATCTCTTAACCTTGTGATCCGCCTGTCTCAGCCTCCCAAAGTGCTGGGATTACAGGCGTGACCCACTGCACACAGCCTTTTTTTTTTTTTTTCAAACGGAGTTTTGCTCTGGTTGTCTAGGCTGGAGTGCACGGGTGTGATCTTGGCTCACTGCAACCTCCACCTCCTGGGTTCAAGCAATTCTCCTGCTTCAGCCTCCTGAGTAGCTGGGATTACAGGCACATGCCACCACACCCAGCTAATTTTTTGTATTTTTAGTAGAGACAGGGTTTCATCATGTTGGCCAGGCTGGTCCTGAACTCGTGACCTCAGGTGATCCACCCACCTCGGCTTCCCAAAGTGCTGGGATTACAGGCGTGAGCCACCGCGCCCGGCCCAGAGCTCGTTTTCTGACAACTCTCTACAACGACAGCAGAGGATTAAATGAGATAATGTGCAGAGAAGTATTTTAGAAATTATTACAAATTTATTCTCTCTGAATACTTTTAATACTGTCGCCAGCTACAGACTACTGTGTAGAAGATAAAGAAGCCTGTACTTCTGGCAGCACAGGGCTAGTTGTGGGAAAGACTTTAGGTATGAGCCGTAACAATTTCCAAGTGAGGATCCCAATGTCTAGTGTTAATATCTCCTGGAGCCGCGGGCTGGCAAAACTCTAATGTAGATGCCAGCTCAGGAGAGCGCTAGTTAACAACTTAGAACAAGCAGCTCTCTGGGGCTCCTCCCTGTCTCCAGGCCTTCCCACATGCTGCCTCTCACAGCTCTTCACTGGGCTACTTCCTCATCTCCTGCAAGCCTCACTTTGAATGCCATTGCTTCCTCAAGGGAACCTGCCTTTACCTCCAGACGAGGCCCTGCTTAGAAATTCCTACTTGGAATTCTCCTGTGTGCCACTTAATCCAGTTGTGATTATCTCGATCTAAGTCCCCTAACGTGAATATAGGCTCCACTAGGACAGGGCACATGCCTGTCGGCATCCTTTCATATCCCTAGTTCCTCAGATAAAGACAATACAATGTGTTGAATGAGTGAATGAGGCCAGAACTTTGTGTTCCTTCAATCTTGTTAAGAATTCTGGGGGCAATGAAAATAAAATATAGAAAGAAAATTAATTTAGTGCTGGCAGAAAGGGTTCTGGACAGAGGCATGCTTCCTTGGGCAGTTTTCGCCAATAAAAAGAATTTATGGGCTTAATTAAATCAAGATCTTCAGGGGCACAGGAACGGTCACGGCTCAAGCTTGCTCTGAATTACTCATTTTATTTAAGTGGAGGTGCCCTTCTGGAAAGAGCAGTTACTGTCAACCAGGAAATCAGTACAACTGCCTTTGTAAGCAGACAACTGTCCTTGTTTTTTCTTTGTCAGGGTCTAGGAGACCATTTCTGAGGTCTTCCTAAGGAATGGAACCTACTTTAGGTGAAACCACAAAGGTGAAACTTCATTACAACAATCACACTTTTTTCTCAATTGTTTGTATTTGTTTTCCTCACCCCTATATCTCAGGATAACTTTAAATCAACGTTCAGCCTCCTCTAAGGGAAGTTTCATTTTTACCTATCCCAACTGTGGAAAAAAAAGGTTTTGTCCCCCATAAATATGACTTAACAGTTACCAAATCTGTGTACATTTAGGTCTAGGAATGTGTGTGGGAAGTACACCCTCCTTGAGCCCTCTGGAATCACATTTACCCTACGACACAGCAGAAACATCGCCACCTTGGACAAGCCCCTCATTCTAAAATTCACCTTAATCAAAAACCGCCTAAATCCAAAGGGCATCAGCCTAATGGCTAAGGTCGGCACAACCATAAACCACAAATAACATTTCCAACCAGAAACACTCCAAACTCCTCCCTAACCAAAGACATGCTAACCCCAAGATAAGCCCGCTCTGGCCAGAAAGACATCAGCCCCAAGATAACCTCCCCTCCGCCCAGACGTTCCGACCCCACCATAAAACTTCTCCCTCACATAGAAACATTCCAAGCTTGTGATAAGCCCCCTTCACCCTAAAACCAACATATACTCTTACTCTGTAAGAGAAAGCACTCCTGATGGAAATCAGCCAGAAGCCCCTCTCAGGTTTATTTTCTCTAAAATAAATCTGTCTTTAACTGTTGAGCTGCATTTCGTGTTTCTTTCCTCTGTAACTCTTACACCCTAGTCCTACTTAGCCAAGCTGATGGATTTAGGATGCTTTAAAAACAAACAACAGGCCCTAATTCCTATAAAATGCATTGTCACATTGAAGGAGACTCCTCAAGTAAGACAACACCGATTATTGATAAATGTTGATATATTAAAAAAAAAACCAAACAGTAATTGATAGAGACATGGCATCTATGGCCGTGAAGTGTTGCCTGGACCAGATCTTCTGAGTCAAGAAACAGCAGGCCTAGAAGTCTTTAATCATCAGACAATGTCACAGTTAGAACCCCTCAAGGCCTGCTATCATGACTTCAGTTTGACCTTCTCAAATTTCAACGGTCTAGCTCAAATCAGGATGACTTTGAGGATCTTTGGCTTCAGGGATGCTTTATGAACCTTTTATAATACTCGTTAGTTAATTTGGGCTTTGGCAATTTCTGCAGAATATACATTTCATTGCTTCCCTGTAAATGAAGAGGCAACCCATGAGGTTGTTAAACAAATTCTATTCAGTAGCTGGAAAAGTGAATTTCCTGTGGAATGACAGGAATTACATAGAAGCAAGCAAATTTATTTTCCTCAAATGTAGCAATAATTTTAATCTGTACATACATAAAACAAACAGTGCAATTATAAAACCTTGAAGGTGGCATGCAAATTTTAAGGTGCAGTTGGGATGGGGGAGGATGTTAGCATCTCCAATTTTCCTTACCACTTTTTTTTTCTAGTTCCTTATGCAAAAGCACTGAGTCAGGAAACTTCATCTGGAATGCTGAAGTTAAAGGTGAACCTTCCTGCAGTCTGCGTGTCTAAATATCACCAACAAAATGGAAATGACCTCCTAGAGCAGTTTGGTAGGGACTAGAGTAATATGGCTGGCTTTCAAGCTGGAAATGAATGACATCAGGGATGCATTTTCTGAAAAACTAAAGGAGATAATGTTTGTAACTGAGTGTCCTATTTCTGTTTCATAGTTGCTAACCACATGAGCCCTTCCACCAATCTTTTTATTCGGTATAGTTTCTGAATAGATGCTGTTCAGTGGAGTTATTTGTAACTAGGGGTGGTGAGATGCAGAAGGAAGGACCTGGGGAAATGGCTTCTTCCTTGAAGTCTGAGTCCATGCTCCTCTTCCACTGTTCTTATGGCCTTTTCTCTGCCATGCAGGCAGAGGTAGCTGGTGCAGAATGTCAGGTGCTGTCATCATTCACAGGCCCAGGGATGCAGACAAAGGTCAGTGATGGGGGTCTACCTTTGCTTCTTCCACAATACCTTTCTCAAGCTTTCCTGGCTTTGCAGCGGAACTTCTAGAACTAGAAAGTCAGTTCACTGGGTTCTTCACTCAGAGGCCAGGATGAGATGGGATGTGGCAGAGTGACAAGACACAAAGGGAAAATATGGTACCAATTAGCCTCAGAGCAGGATAGAGAAATTTATATTTGCACTGATGAAAATTCAAATTCCCAAAGTCAATCTAAAAAATGAAGATTTCCTTTGAGTATTAATTTTTTCTCTGTACAAGTAGCCTGTGCACTTCTGTTCAGATGATCCCAGGGACACTCTAGGGCAGTATGCTCTAGATCAGCTGGAACAGCTCTTTCTGGCAGTGACATTTTGATTTGAACCCCAAAGTAAATCCATACATGGCATCACAGTTATTAAAATAATGAAATATTACTAACCAAATGTAACTGCAATTCAATCAATGTTATACTTCACACACAAATTTAGAAAAATCAAGAGTATAATAAAAGCATAAAATTAAACAGAAAGAAATCAATTTCTACAAGAAATCAAATATATTTACAATGAGATTTAAAGGGAAAAATAAGCTACTTGGATCATAAATTTAATTTTATTTTAAATAACTTTAGCCTACCTCAGCTGTTAATACAATAAAAGCAGAAAAAACAGGCTGCCTTTTATTTTTCCAGATTTAATCAGAATATTGTATCTACAATAATTGACAGAACTCACTTCTTGTCCTTCACCCATCTCATCAAAAATTATTGCATTTTCCCCCAAACTGTATTTTTTGGATTCCTCTGTGAATATACTCATTTCGCCCTCTTTCCTGGAGGCATCTTGGTTTAAATCCATCTTTAAAAAAAGGAGAAGGGGTACATATGTGGAGGCAAAATATTCTCTTGAAGCCAACAGATACAGAGTTGCTAGAGAAGCTGATTGTACACACAAGCTGCCTGGGATTGGGATGGGGAGGGCTGCTGATTTCGAGACACGTGACAGCCTTTGGTGGACGGGCACAGGCAAAGCCCCACGGGCCCTTCTTCCCGGGCAGGGCTGGGACTGAGCGGCGGAGGCGGAGCTTCATCTTCTTCTTGGAACTTGTCGTTTTGGTTCTCCTCCAAAAGCCTTCATCCAGATAAGAAGCCAATGACTGATTACAAAAATAAGAATAATTAAATTTGGCTCAAGAAATAGATTGTCCAACTGTTCTGCCTTGGTATTTTTTCAATATCCAAGGCCTTTACAAAGAAAGAAACAAAAACATCTTTCAATCTCCCGACAAAAGCAAACTCCTTTTTTTTTTTTTTTTTTTTTTTGCTCCAAATGCTACGACCTGAAGAATGGCTGCAGATTGAGATATCAAAAATCTCAGAAAAATATATAATATATTTGTATATCTCTGTATGTCTATTATTTAAATTTCACATTCCTTTAAAAGTGGTTATTCAGTCAGTAGCTGCTGAAGGAGGCTCTTCTGCTGGGCCTGGGGGGTCTGTGGTCCTGACGTGGGCTTTTGAGTTCCCAGTGGACCAGGCTGGTTCAGGTAAGGGTCCCCGCCTACCAGATTCACTGTACACTGGACGTCAGCAAACACCTGAACCTGTTGCACCTGCTGGAACACAAATAAAAGATGTGTTTAGACAGAAGGGTCTGCCCCCCCGGCTTATGAGTGGGTACTACTTGAAGTGGAAACTCACTAGAGCATTCCTCTAGTCTGTAGTCACCACAGAGAAGAACTCTTCTGTCTTCTTGTCCTACAAAAAGAAAATCGCTGCACTCATTTTGCTCAGGGTTCTGGAAAGTTCACACTTTAAAAATAAAATCAAAATTGGAATGGTCACGCCTCCTATAGGGTTGCCATCAATACTGAAAGTGAGTATCATTGCTAATGTTGCCAAGATTGGGAGAAGCCCAGTTTCAGAGTCTGGGTATCCAGTGATAGGTTTTTAAAAATATGTGATATTTAGAAAACTGGTTTAAAACCATTCTATGGATGATTTCACTAGGATAAAAAATCTTTATGACGTCACTGAAAAATTAAGGGCTTTCAACCAGTATTAGCAAAACAAAACCACAACTCAATAGGACATCAGCATCTAAGGTTAATGTCCAAAGATTTTTTAGTATTTAAATATACTATTACACAGCTCTTTCACATATTGGCTTTAGAATAACAGCAAATTATCATTAGAACAATTTTATATTTGACTTTTTTCCCGACAGACAATCCATTTAAACACATGAGCTAAAAATAACAGTACATCTACCAGCCTTGAGAACAGTGTGAATTTTCCCCTCACTACTTTCAGTAACAATACACTTATTCCTTAAAAATGTCTAAAGTTGCACAGTTCTAGCATATTCTATTGGGAAAACAAAGCCAGAAGTTAGTCTTTACCAACCAGCCTTATTAAAAAGTTGTTCGTAGAACTGATTAAGGCTAATACCACACTTGTGAATGTTCCAGACCAGGAATGGAGATGCCTTCTAAGGCATCTAAGTGTCTCAAACTTTTTGATAAACTTGTGTCTCCTGTTTGATAGGTCATAAAGTAGTTTAGATTAGTGGTGTATTTTTTTTGGTCATTTATCACTAATTCATGCCAATTACACTCAGCTTTTTTGAAAACTTTTCTATCCTAATTGAATAAAAGTTGTTTTCAATCAACCTTCATTAGCCAAATGTCAAATGTTGTATGCATCAGATTTGGACATCAGTCTGTCCCCTGGTCTCCTATCCTCTTAATCCATTTACAGCTCCACTTTCCTCCCTCTCAGATGAGGCAGATAGCCCCCAAGCTGAGCTTTCCTAGTGCCTAAGGAATCAAATCTCTAGTTAGATTTGCACTGCTTTTCTCTCCTTCTCTTCCCCTTTCCCTAGTTTCCCAAATGTGGCTTCTAGTCCCTACATGCTCCCATTTGTTACTGCCTCCTCTGGGCTCTTTCTCTCGTGTCTATAACACACCAGCGCACCCAGTCTGCTCTCCAGCTCCCTCTGTGCCCTCGCTCTGCCTTTGTGGTCTGTAACGTCTCATTCTGACTCTTTCCTTCTAGAGCTTCACCAGGCCTTCCTCTCTTCCTAGGTCAACGATCCCCCTGCCAGCCCTCTTCCCGGTCCTCTGTTCTCTGGGTTCTCTTCCTGTTCTCTCCTGCCTTGTCTCCTCCCCATTCTATCCCAGTTCTGAAGTACAGCTAGTCCCATTACTCCCCTAGTCCTCTTCTCCTCATCTTTTTCTTCTCCCTTTCTGTACATCTGTCTTTATATTTCTGTCTAACTCACTCCCCAGCTGCTGTCTGGTAAATACACAAACACTGGAGCAAGTAGAGATTTCATGATTGGCCACAGCAGAAAGAAAATTCTAACACTGAAACTTCACATGACCACAAACTATAGTTCTTTTTTAGGCATTGATTTTAAAAAAAGTCAACAGATAAAATTTCATGTTTATGTTTCTACATATGAAACACTGGGGCAGAGCATAAGGTGTTTTTGTACCCAAATTCTTAAAAAGTTCTTGATAAAGGCATGATGAAACAAACTAGAAAGTTCTGCTTCTTTAAAAATACAACTTTTAAAAAGATAGTCTAGGGTGGGCATGGAGGCTCATGTCTCTAATTCTAGCACTTTGGGAGGCTGAGGCAGGAGGATCACTTGGGGCCAGCAGTTTGAGACCAGCCTGGGCAACATAGTGAAAACCACCTCTACAAAAAATAAAAAAAAATTAGCTGGGCGTGGTAGTGTGTGCCTGTAGTCCCAGCTGCTGAGGAGGCTGAGGTGGGGGATCACTTGAGCCTGGGAGATTGGGGCTGCAGTGAGCTGTGAAGGTGCCACTATACTCTAGCCTGGGCAACAGAGCAAGACCTTGTCTCAAATAAATTAAAAAAGTGTATTGGCTGGGCACGGTGGCTCATGCCTGTAATCCCAGCACTCTGGGAGGCTGAGGCGGGCGGATCACCTGAGGTCAGGTGTTCAAGACCAGCCTGACCAACATGGTGAAACCCCGTCTCTACTAAAAATATACAAAAATTAGCTGGGTGTGGTGGCAGACGCCTGTAATTCTAGCTACTTGGGAGGCTGAGGCTGGAGGATCACTTGAACCTGGGAGGCGGAGGTTGCAGTGAGCTGAGATCGCGCCACTGCATTCCAGCCTGGGCAACAACAAAGCGAGACTCCATCTCAAAAAAAAAAAAAAAAAAGTGTATTATTGAAATTAGAGAAAACTGAAAAGACAAAACAAACTCTAAAACCCATTTCAGCCACTTTAAACTATTGCTTAAAAGGGGGTGTCTTAGACCAGTCCACAAAGGACTTCTTAATATTGTCACGACTTCTCAGATAGGCAAAGTGTGACACAAAAGAAGCTTCAATTCTTCCAGGTGAGAAGACTGATGTGAAAGCTGAGTCCTAACCTCTGAAGATTTTCTGGCATAATTTTTACTTCAGTTCAAATACTGTTTCAGGGCAGGGCTCTGGAACTTTAAAACACGGTCGTTTGGGTGTAACTAATTTGTCAAGCTGCCCAGTAATGTCTCTGTGGGTTTGAGGCTTTCAAAAACACCTGGTGAATGAAGACTCTTTATTCCTCGATCTTTTTTTTTGTGAGACGGAGCCTCGCTCTGTCGCCCAGGCTGGAGTGCAGTGGCACAATCTAGGCTCACTTCTAGCTCCACCTCCTGGATTCACGCCATTCTCCTGCCTCAGCCTCCAAGTAGCTGGGACTACAGGCACCCGCCACCACACCTGGCTAATTTTTTTTTGTATTTTTAGTAGAGACGAGGCTTCACTGTGTTAGCCAGGGTGGTCTTGATCTCCTGACCTCGTGATCTGCCTGCCTCGGCCTCCCAAAGTGTGCTAGGATTACAGGCGTGAGCCACCGCACCCAGCTCCCAGATCTTAAAATGCCTTCTCTCTTCTCTTTTTCTTTTTTTTTTGAGTCAAAGTCTCCCTTTATCACCCAGGCTGGAGTGCACTGGTGTGATCTTGGCTCACTGCAACCTCTGCCTGCTGGGTTCCAGCGATTCTCCTGCCTCAATTTCCTGAATAGCTGGGACTGCAGGTGCCTACCACCAAGCCTGGCTAATTTCTGTGTTTTTAGACAGGGTTTCTCCATGTTGGCCAGGCTGGTCTCAAACTCCTGACCTCAAATGATTTGCCTGCCTCAGCCTTCCAAAGTGCTGGGATTACAGGTGTGAGCTACCGCACCCGGCCAAAATGCCTTCTCTTTACCTTGAGAGGACTCAGGTCCTATTTCCTAATACTTAGACTGTGAACCCAGTCTTCTAATCTTTGTCCTTCTCAACTGGCCAATACATCTTCCTTCACCTTCTTCCCAAGATGAAGTCTACGCTAGGACTTCTATCAATGTTCCCTTTCAGGGATGACTCGTCTGTCCATAGGGTTGAATCCAAATCCCTTAGTTTAGCATTCAAGGCCTCTGGAAATTTGCCCCAAGCCACTTTACCAATTTTAATTCCTGTGAATAGCTATGATAAACCCTTTACCTTCAGCTGATTTGGTTTCCCAGGACTATGCTAAGATATTACTATTTCCCTGTTTCTGTGGCCTCTACTTCCAGTTCCTTCTACTTCTCAATCTACCTCTGCACCAGTCTCCAACAACTACCATACCCTTTTCCTTCTCTTTGCCTTGGTAACTGTCCTTCAAGGCTCAGTTCAGCTCTATCTCTTGCAAAAATGCTCTTCTGACCATCTCAGCAATTTCTCCTTTCTTTGAATGCTTATGCTTCATTACTTGTAACAAATTTAATAATTTGCCTTCTTTGGTTAAGTGACAGTTTATGTGCATATGTTGATGTGTTTTATCTTTCAGCAGTCCCTAACTGGTATGGCAGAAACAGTGTGGACTCTGGTGGTAGAAAGACCTGGGTTTGAACCTCAGCTCTTCCTCTTTCTAGCACTGTGAATGGTACATGTAGTTAAACCTCTTCATGTTCAGTTTCTTCATCTGCGAAGAAAAGGAATACTACCTCGTTCATAGGGTTACAGTGAGGCTTAAATGAGATAATGCATACAGTGCATAGCACAGTGCCTGGCAAACCACAAGCATTTCACAAATGAAGTTTCCTTTCCTCACTTCTCCCCACAGTTCACCTAATGCTGATGGAACATATATTATGTGTTTTCCTATTGCCATCTGTGGCATAATCCCTGTGTTAAAAATGTTTTAATTAAGAGACTAAAGTTCGGCCTGGTGTGGTGGATCACCTTAGGTCAGGAGTTCGAGACCAGCCTGGTCAAAATGGTGAAAACCCGTCTCTACTGAAAATACAAAAAATTAGCCGGGCATGGTGGCGGGTGCCTATAATCCCACCTACTTGGGAGGCTGAGGCAGGAGAATCGATTGAACCCAGCGGGCGGAGGTTGCAGTGAGCCAACATCACGCCACTTCACTCCAGCCTGGGCAAAAGAGCAAAACTCCGTCTCAAAAAAAAAAAAAAAAGAGAGAGAGACTACAGTTCAACCAAAGTTACAAAAGTGAATTAAGCCCTTCCTCCAAAATTTCTAAATTAGGTTAATATAGGAAAGTGGCCACCCTTGCTGTTTATGCTGTTTTGAAACATACTTCTTAAGAGGTGAAGTATACAGCAGGCACTCTATTTTGTCTGAATTTACTGAGATCTTCTGAGGTACTCTGATTACAGATGAGTTTTTAGCACCGTGCTTATTTACAAAATAACAATTAGTGGCCATCATTTGTGATCACTTTATCCTAAGCACTGAGTTAAACCATCTGATCTCATTGAATCCTCTCAACAATCCTATAAGCAGGTGTCATGTTAATTCTGTGGTTATACAGCAGCTCAGTAAAGCTCCATAACATGCCCAGGATGACAGAGCTAAGAAGAGCAGAGCCAGGACTCATATCCAGGTCTGACTCCCAAGGTCAGGCTCTTAATGATGCTCACAATCCTCTGTGTATCTAGAGTACATTTGACAGCTCTGGGCTTAGAATTTCCTTACTGACCTGGGTTCCATCTGCTTCTGTTTTGAGAAGGTCAGTGGATGAGAGCTGGTTGCAGTAGAGGCCTGTGTGTCTCAGTGCGGGATCATTTATCTATTAAAGATAAATACAAGATCAAATTACAAGCTAGTTGTTTAAGCTGAAAACCAAATTCTTCAATGAAAAACAATCTCACTGACAGAAAAGTAATAGCAGCACAGCAAAAATGAAAAGCTTAGCAATTAACTGTGTTGTTACAAGTCAGGATAGTAGTTCCCCATGTCGGGGTGGAGAGTGTGTAAGGGACACAAGGAGAACCTCTGGAGTACTGATGACATTCTGTTTCTTGATCTGAGTGGTACTCAGGTGTGTTCACTTTGTGAAAATCCACTGAGTTGTACACTTTTCTCTATATTCATATATATGATACTTTAATAAAAAGTTAATTCACACATATATATGTTAATTAGCGATAGACTCACACTTTGGTCAAGATTTAGTAACAAGGATCAGACTTATCCTCCTGCCTCAATCAGCTAAAAAAACAGACAAAATATGTGAAACAAAGGCACTTAAGACATTAGACAAAGACAATGAAGGATCAGAGTTCCTACTGTGGCAACTGCCCAGCCTATTGCCGGGAGTGTACTTCCGGCTGTGCCATGGAGAAAGGGAACCCAGGCAGCACCTGGCAGGCTCCCTGAGTTAAGGGGACGCAGCTAGAATCCTCGGAGCAGAATATCAGAGAGGGTTCTGGAATAGATCTGCAGTGGCTCTCAAGTCTGTAGCTCAGTACTAATCAGCTTATAGAGGCAGGGGAAAGAATCACCTGAATAGATGACACGGAACAATTCCCAAAGTCCCCAGGGCTGGGAATAGGCTCTGATTTCACCCCCCAGAGTGGAAAACATGATAATTCATGTAGTATCATGTAGCATATTAGAATAGTTTTACCTTGGTGGTAAGGTTAAAATTAGTCCTAGAAAAAATACTGCTTTGGTCACAGTAAACAAAAAAGCAAGGATCAAACTTTCCAAGTAATCTAACCATTTCCTAGAACAAAGCTCAAGAGTATTTGTAGGAATACAAACAAGGTAAAATTCATGTCTGGCATCCAATAAAAAATTACCAGGCATGCAAAGAGGCAGAAAAATATGATGCATAATGAAAAGGAAAGTCAACTGAAATCAACTCAAAAATGATGCTGATAATAGAACTGATAGGTGAGAAATATCAGGACATTTATTGTAACAACCATATTCCATTTGTTTAAGAAACAAGAGGAAAGTCTGTACAGATATGAAAAATATGCTGGAGATATGGAAGATATAAAAAGGATCCAAATATGACTGCTAAATATGAAAACTGCTGTGTCTGAGATGAAAAATACACTGGATAAACAGATTAGATATTGCAAAAGAAAAAATTAGTGGACCTGAAGCTACAGTAATATAAATGTTCTAAAATCAAAGAAAAAATAACTGAACCTCATCCCACTGCCCCAAAGCCCCCCAAACCTAGAGAATCAGTGAATGTGAGACAATTTCAAGTGTCCTATTATACACGCAATTGAAGTCTCTGAAGGAGAGGAGTGAGGATGGTGACAAAAATTATTTGAAGAAATAATGATCAATATTTTCCAAAATTTGGCTGGGTGTGGTGGCTCACACCTATAATCCCAGCACTTTGGGAGGCCGAGGTGGGTGGATCATCTGGGGTCAGGGGTTTGAGACCAGTCTGGCCAATATGGCAAAGTCCCATCTCTACTAAAAATATAAAAATTAGCTGGGTGTGGTGGCACACCCCTGTAGTCCCAGCTACTCAGAACACTAAGGCAGGAGAACTGCTTGAACCCAGGAGGTGGAGGTTGTAGTGAGTGGAGACTGCGCCACTGCACTCCAACCTGGGCGATGGAGTGAGACTCTGTCTCAAAAAAACCACAAAAAAACAAAAAATGACAAGAAAAATTTTTTCCCAAAATTTAATGAAAATTATATGGTCATGAATCAAGAGGCTCAATGAACCCCAAGAATAAGAGATATGAACAAAATACACCAAAGCATATCACAATCAAATTACTTAGAACCGGGGGTGGGGGGGGAGAGAAAAATCTTAAAATCAGCTAGAGAGGGAAAAACATCAATCATATATGGAAGAACAAAGATAAAATGATAGCAGATTGTCTCCTCAGCAATACTGTAGTGGAGCAACATCTTTAAAATACTGAAAGCTGAAACTTCCAAGCTAGAGTTTAGGGGAAAGAACATTCAAAGATGAAGGTGAAAGACTTTTCAGACATAGAAAAGCTCATTAGCTGCAGGCCTGCACTACAAAAATGGTAAAGCAGGGCCAGGCGCGGTGGCTCACACCTGTAATCCTAGCACTTTGGGAGGCCGAGGCAGGCGGAACATGATGTCAGGAGATTGAGACCATCCTGGCTAATACAGTGAAACCCCATCTCTACTAAAAATACACACAAAAAAATTAGCCAGGCGTGGTGGTGGGCACCTGTACTCCCAGTTACTTGGGAGACTGAGGCAGGAGAATCGGTCAAACCTGGGAGGTGGAGGTTGCAGTGAGCTGAGATCACGCCCCTGCACTCCAGCCTGGGCTAAAGAGTGAGACTCCATCTCAAAAAAAAAAAAAAGTTAAAGCAAGACTCGCAGGCAGAAGGAAAATAATACCAAATGGAAATTTAGAACTACAAAAAGGAATGCAGAAAATTGAAAGTGGTGACTATGTGGGTAAATATAAAAAAAATGTTTTATTTAAATTTTCTTTAGTCAATTATAGTTTATAATTAATTTATAAATTCATAATTTATAATTGACTAAAGAAAAAATAATAAATTGCAGGGAACAGAACATATATAGATATAATATGTATGTGACAGTAGCACAGGAGGGACAAAATAGAAATAAACTGTAATGAGGTGCTATACATTATATATCCCTCTATACATTATACTATACCTCTATACATACATATATTACATCACCTCATGTATAGAGGTGTATATTATATCACTTGAAGACAAAAAGGGCAATCAGTATTTATATATTTTTATGATTTGCTGTAAATGATGGCTGCATGGTAATAGCCTACTTACTATGGCGTACTATGTGGTTACCGACACGAATAACGAGAATGGCAACTATAGGGAGTTATTCCAATAATCTTAAATATCGTTTTGAATTTAGTCATTCTTGAATTTAGTCATTCTTAAGAGGCTCCAGGATAAGTTCCACACACTTAGATGGCATGCAACATATCCAAAAAGCTTACCACATTACTTCTCTAAATATAATATAAATATCCCCTTAACATTAATTAGGCTTTCAACCCCTATCCTGCCTAGGTCATGCTGTGATAACCAATCTTGAATGTTTTTTTTCTATTCTGTTTAGGCAACTTTTTCGTAATGGCTTTTTTGACCAGGCCTTTTTTCTTTTAAACTCTCAGTAGTCAACTGTTCATACACTCCTCATCTGACAGAAACACGTATGGCCCATCTCTTAATACACTTGTTTTGTTCTATGATTAAAATGATCCTTTGTTCATGCTGTGTCTTCTCCAACTTGTACATATGTATGTCCCACAAGGCTATCTTTGTACACAGTAAGTACTGAATAAATGCTTACTGAATTAAAAAAGGTAGAAATGAAGAAAATGTGTTCAAAATATAAAGGAGTATTCCAAGACAATATATTACATGTACTGTTTTTTTGTTTTTTGTTTTTGTTTGAGACAGAGTCTTGCTCTGTTGCCCAGGCTGGAGTGCAGTGGCGCAATCTCAGCCCACTGCAATCTCTGCCTCCCGGGTTCAAGCAATTCTCATGCCTCAGCCTCCTGAGTAGCTGGGATTACAGGTGCATGCCACCATGCACAGCTAATTTTTGTATTTTTTTTTTAGTAGAGATGGGGTTCACCATGTTGGCCAGGCTGGTCTCGAACACCTGACCTTGTGATCCATCTGCCTTGGCCTCCCAAAGTGCTGGGATTATAGGCGTGAGCCACCACGTCCAGCCATGTACTGTTTAATAAATCTGAAAAACTAAAAATCTCATGAAACTAAAATCTTATTTATAAAGTCTGTCAAGGCCCAGGAGTAGTGGCTTACATCTGTAATCCCAGCACTTTGGGAGGTTGGGATAGGAGGATCACTTGAGCCCAGGAGTTCAAGACCAGCCTGGGCAACACAGTGAGACCTTGTTTCTGCAAATAGTAAAAAAGTTAATTGGGCAGGGTGGCATGTGCTTGCAGTCCCAGCTACTTAGGAGTCTGAGGTAGGAGGATCCCTTGAGTCTGGGCAGTCAAGACTGCAGTGAGCTGTAATTGAATCACTGTACTCCAGCTTGGGTGACAAAGTGAGACCCCATCTCAAAAAAAAAAAAAAAAGGTCGGTCAAAAATTTTCATTGTGTATCTTAAGAGCCAGTAACTATTAAAAGTTAGTGGGAAAGAATAAATAAAGAAGTGTGGCTGTTTCTGGTGAGTAACTGTCAACATACCTGATTTTCCTCAGAATAATGAACTGTGATGTACTGTGGCAAGTGTGCCAGCTGTGCCACTTACCTGCTCAGGGCACACAGTGTTCATTCCTGGCATCTGCAAAGAGCTCATCTGCATCTGGGCCATCATTGGGTTCATGTTCTGAACATTCGTATTTCCACCTGCCATGGAAACGGTGATGCTCATGTTGTTGTATACTCCTGGCTGTGCAGGTGTGGGCTGGTTCTGGACAGCTTGACTGAACACACTGTAAACTCAAAAACAATCCAGATTACATCCACTGATCATGAACAAGGGATAATGTGACTAGATCCTGTTTCCAAATAAAATACGTTACATCCTTAAATTGCAAGTATGACTGTATCTTCTTAAAATATATAAAAATTAATATAATTCAGATACATTCTGAAGTCTACAAAAGGGATTAAATAACTGAAAAGAACTCATTTTAAGTAACAATTATCTGGCACAATATCAGAGATGATAGGCTACAATCATGTAAATAATTAAGAAAGGAAGTTTTCCATGTAAGTAAATCTTCTAGGTAACTGACATTTACCTATCTAAACAAAGAATGTCCTATTTGAGCAAAGTGTGTGGCATATATATATATGGATCTTCAACAAATGTTCACTGAATGAATTAACACAGGAATGAATGATTCTGTATAGCCTCTTAGACTTAATACTTCAGGGGAATGATGGTATCTTGTTCCACTTATTTCTTGTCTCTATTAACATGTGACATATAGCAGGCACTCAGTAAATACCTGATGAATAAATGAAGTATGGCATGGGTTATTATTTGGTGCTGTCAAATGGTGCAGTTCAGATTGTTTCCTATTAACTGGTTTTCTTGTATCTGTGCCAGTGAAGTGGCATAAATTTTTTGAAGTGTAGTGCAGAGATCATCTACAAGAGAATACTCTGGGACTCATTGACAATCGAGACTCCCAGGTTTTACTCAAGCCCTGGTGAATCACATTTTCCAGGGGTGGGTATAGAAAGATCCATCTTTAACTACTCAGGCACACTAAAATTTGAGAGCCTTTATTCAATATCCTAGCTTGTTGTCACTTCTCAATGTTGTAGCTTGTGGTCACTTTCAGTATGCTACAAATTAAGAGGAAACCAGATGTATATAACCAAATGTTTTTAGGTGGCAAATTCAATCCTTTTAAAGACTTCCAAGGTCTTACCAGGCCTGAATATAGCTTCATGTCTTTTCTAGGAAACAAAATACATAAGCACTTATGTTTTTCAGAGAGCCTGTTTTATTGACTTCTTCACGGCCAAGTTCTGGACTGTTGTTATGCCAAAGATCTCAACTGTAAAATCAGTCTCTATTAGGACGTAGAATAGTAAGCAATAAACTCCACGTAAATTCAACTTGACACTTTGTATTTGAACCCTGAAAATTTTCAGTGATACAGATATACAAATCTAAAGGATAATGATATTAATTCTGTCTTTCCTAAGTTCTATAAACACCAAATATTTTATGATTATATATTAATTGTTAACAATAAACTGCTGGTAAAATTCCACCTATTTTAATGTTAATTCTATAGAATTTGATTTTAAAAATAATTTTCCCCATCAACAGTTTAACTATTCCTTGCCAGCTCTTAGTGTTAAGAAGGATATACTGACATTTACACTTTCTAGTAGACTAAGATAATCATACTGCATTGACAGGCCAAGAAACAGCCTATTTATCATGTCTGAAGAAAAGTACAGAATTTTCCCCCATGTAATTATAAAACACAGATGCCCACAGAAAATTATATGCCTAGGAAATCGTCAATAATACACCTGTGGACCATTAATGTCTGCATAGTGTGTATGCTTGTGGGGCAGTGTTCCTACAACTAAAGGTGAGAAAAAAGCCTATTAATCTATGTCTATTGCCTTTTGTTTTCAGAGACAGAGTTTTACTCTTGTTGCCCAGGCTGGAGTGCAATGGTGCAATCTTAGCTCACTGTAACCTCCGCCTCCTGGGTTCAAGCGATTCTCCTGCCTCAGCCTCCCGAGTAGCTAGGATTACAGGCATGCACCACCACACCCAGCTAATTTTGCATTTTTTTTTTTTTTAGTAGAGGTGGGTTTTGCCATGTTGGTCAGGCTGGTCTCAAACTCCTGACCTCAGGTGATCCACCTGCCTTGGCCTCCCAAAGTGTTGGGTTTACAGGCATCAGCCACTGCACCCAGCCTCTATGCCTATTTTCTAATGAGAACATTTCTTCCTAAGACAGTACTCATTTGTCAACTGATACATAAGTCACCACTGTGGAGGAGCAAGGCTATGTAAGTTAATGCATGTGGAAGCTTCAAGGACTGCAATGATGTCATACTTATGGAAAAAAATTTAGGGCTTAATGTCCTTTCAAATTAATATTTGGGACTGTATATTAGTTTAAGTTCTTTCAAATTGCTCCTGCCAATAGTTCCATTTTGGCATCTTCCATTAAGGGAAGAAGACCAAGCTCTTCTGCAGCTGCAACCACTGTCCCAGGTCCTAGAAAGACATCTGGGTTCACTGGCACCTAAAGTCCAACACTCACAGGCCCTCTTCCTCACTCTGCTTTCCTGCCTGCTTTGTAGCAGCTATCACAGTTTTCTCAGGGTAGCACTAGGTATTTGGTAGTCACTAAATGATGGGAAAAAGAGAAGGATGAATACTCTGACCCAGAGTGGGTCACAGATATTACACATATTAACAAGCAGGAGAGTCCCTGGTCTAATAAGTCTGAGAAACAAAAGGTTAAACAACAGGACTTCTTATCCTTTAAAATGCTAATAAGCAATGGGATTCTCCCATCAACCAGCCTTACACAGAAGCACTACCCAGTTCCAGGACACACAGGTTTGTTTAACCATTTCTTTCTCTTGCCACCAGAGAGATAATGAAAAAGAATTACATTACACTACCTCTGAACTCTATTACATCATTCTACTTAATGGTTCTCTGACCGTTTCATGTTTTAATTCTCTCTGACCTGCCCCCTCACCAACTAGATTCTTCGTTATTTGGCAGCAGGGGTTTTCAGTGTTCCTCATGGTATCTTGTGTTGTGTGACAGAGATAGTGAGCGGTCATCGTCTCCAGGTGATACACGCTAATACACAATGCTTATGCTGACTAATAAACTTCTGCACATGAACCAAATGAACAAGTGTGAGTGTTTCAAGAGTTGATGGTAACTGTTTTCTTTCCCAAACGATCTGGAAAGTCAAAGTTTGCAAAAACTACTAAAATACAACAAAAACCTGCATCCATATTTGAATCTGAATCCAAGACATTGACTTAGGGAGTATTTGCACTCATTTGTTCAACAGATGTAGATGAAGGGCCTCCCTGTCCCAGAGGATGGAGACACAGAAGTAATACAAAATAAAGTTCTTGCTGTTATGATGCTCATATTCTTGATGGAGAAGAAAAATCACAAATAAATAGACTATCGCACAGTATGTCAAGTGTTAATCACTATGAAAAAAAAAAAAAAGAATGGAAAGGAGGAGCCAGGGGTAGAAAACGCTATTATTTCATAAATGATGGCCAGGGAAGTGTAATAAGGTGACATTTAACGTCTGTTTCTAATAAAGTGACATTTAAGGAAAGACTTGAAGTATGAGAGACAAACCATGTGGCCACTGAGGGAAGAACATTCCAGCAGAGAGATTAAAAAATGCAAACATCCTGAGTTTGCAGTGTACTTAGCACATCTGAGGAGCAGAAGGATAAAAGGAAGCCAGTGTGGCAGAGTGAGCGGTGAGAATAACAGATGGGATCAGAGAGGTATCCAGGAACAAGATGATGTGGGGTTTTACGGGCCCTATTCTGTATTTTGAGTAAAATGGGGTGCTACTGGATGAGTTGTGTGTAAAGGACTGACATACTCTGCCTCACGTTTTAAAAGCATGGCTCTGGCTACCATGTGGAGATTAAATGATGGTGCAACAAGGGTGGAAGCAGGAGAGGAAGCTACTGGAATGGCCCAGGGAAAAGATGACTGTGGCTTGCACTAAGGTGCACAAGTGGAATTGGTAAGAAGAGAGAGGTGTTAAGAAGCTGACATGATTTGCTGATGTGTTGGATGTGGGATGTGAGAAAGAAAGACTTTTCTTCTGGACAAGTGGCACATGGAGTTGTCATTTACTGAAATGGGAAAAAGTAACCCAGAGGAGCAGGTCTGGTGAAAATATCACTTTAGTTTTCATCATGTTAAGTTTGAGATGCCTATTAGATTTGTAAGTGGAGATAATGGTTGGGCAGCTGGATATACAGTATGGTGTTCAGGAAAGCCATCTGCACTGAAGGTTTAAATTTGGGAGTCAAATATAGAAATAGGCATTGACAATAGTAAGATGGGTGATGTAACCAAAGGAGGGAGTGGGTATGGGGAAGAGGTCCTAGAATCAACTCTGGGGCCCTCAACTGGAGGTCATGGAGATGAGAAAGATCCTCAAGGAGACTAAGTGATAGGAGGAGAGTCACTTTTCTTGAGAGAGTTGTTCTAGAAACCAAATGAAGAGCTTCAAGAAAGAATAATGCTCAAACATGTCAAATGCTACTGATGAGCATTGCTTTTGGCACTGAAGAGGACATTTAACTATCTTGACAAGGACACTTTTTTGTGGAATGATAGGAATGAAAGCCTGATTAGTTCAACAAGGAGTAGGAGTAGGGGAAGTGGATAGAGTATAATCTTTTAAGGAATTTAACTGTAAAGGGGAGCAGAGAAATAGGTTATTGAGACATGTCACCATGACCGTTTTGTTTTCCCCAAGCCATATTTCGATGCTTATGTGGAGGTACAAAGCAAAAGTTTAGTTGGATTTCATTAGGGAGAATTTTGCCAGGCATAAGTGCAACAGAGGGAGAGCTGGGCAAGGGAGTCAGAGTGCCTGTAAGGTAGTGATTATAATGATGGGCCACAAAATCCAGAGTGAGTTTAGGAAGTTGGGATTGGAATACATTAGGAGACTAAATTCCTCTTATATTACAGATACGGTTCCATTTCTACCTAATTTATACATGGTCTTCATTGAGACTTACACAATTCTCTAACATGAAGATTTTCTCTCACCTTTCAATGAACTTTAGAAGAATATAGTCTCGTGTTTTCAACTTTAACTGCCTTACTTATTATGTTGTCAGATCAGACAGCTTCCCTGTCATTAGAGCTAAGACACAACCAAATTAAAATTCTTATAAAACTCAAAGTGATGTGTCAAAAGTTCAGCAGCCAGGATTTGGAAAAAAAACAGACTTTAGTGAGATAATTCTAAGCACGATGGGTAAGTCAAGGTCACTAAAAATCTAGAGCTTCAAAAAGGGGTAAGCCTTAAAAACTTTTGTTATTGTTATAAAGTCTTTAAATACACTGGGAAAAGTGAAACTTGTGTGCCCACTACTCAGCTCTACTGAATTCTGACATTTGCCATTCTTGGTTTTAGATTTATAAGATTTTAAAGTGTTCTTATAAAGAAAAACTTTTTAAAAAGTACCCATTTCTACGTCTGTCCCAGGGAAGCTGTTACTGCTGTGAGCTCATCATATTCTGCACGTGTGCTCAGGTTAGGATGGAAAGGTTGGGGACACTAGATCTCTTTTCTGTACTGTTGGAACACAAATTTGCCTTAGAAGTGACTTGATACTTCTAAGATTTAAAAATCATTTTTCTTTGCTGATAATATAAAATTTAGTTCTTTCCATTATGCAAATGGAAGTAGCCAATAATCTTCTACTTAGCCTGTGAATACAATCAGCCCATGAAAATATGGCTGTTCTTATGTGCTGCTTTCTGTCTCCACATATAAACGGGGAAATGTCATATAAATGTAACCATATGTGGCCTTTTGTGTCCAGCCTTCTTTCACTTTGCATAATGTTCCTGAGGTTCAATCATTGTAGCATTTATCAGTATCAGGGATTTATCACAGTATCAAGGATGCTCATATATAAAAACTGCCCCCTTACTTGTTTCCTATTGCTCCTTGCTGCCAGGCCTTCATGTCTGGTGACTGATACCCGGAGGCAGGCGGAGTTTGCTGGAGCAGAGAACTCTGAGGAGGAGGGATTGGCATCGGCACCATGGAGCTCCCAGGGCTTAGAGATGGAGCAAAGTTGGCCTCACCTTGGGGAACCATTCCTGTAAATTGACACAAATTAATTTATGTTGATATACTACAAATTTATTAACCCCATAAATGAAAAAACCCAAAAGGATCTGTCACAATATATTTACAAATAACTTTCTTATTTGCCTTGTTTTGTGTCAGGCAACATATTTACAAATATCGTATTCAACAGAGCATGGAAAAAATTAAGTATCTTAAACCAGGGCAAGAAATCTCAGCATAAACCAATAGATAAATAAATGTAAGTCTGGAATAATGCTTTCCATTCACTAAGATGTTGATTTGTGCAGCAGGATTGTATATGGTCTGTTTCTGTTCTGTTTGCTTATATGAATTTTTAAGTGTAAAAATATGTATGAACATACATGATGAATTACTTTTGTAGTAAATTAAACTCCCCCCTCCCCCCACCCTGAGATGGAGTCTTGCTCTGTCACCTAGTCTGGAGTGCAGTGGCATGATCTTGGCTCACTACAACCTCCGCCTCTTGGGTTCAAGCAATTCTCCTGCCTCAGCCTCCATAGTAGCTGGGATTACAGGCGCCTGCCATCGCGCCTGGCTAATTTTTGTATTTTCAGAGGAGATGGGGTTTCACCACGTTGGCCAGGCTGGTCTCGAATTCCTGACCTCAGGTGATCCACCTGCCTCAGCCTCCCAAAGTGTTGGGATTACAGGCGTGAGCCACCACGCCCGGTCATAAATTAAACTTGAAAAGGAAAAAAATAGCTAAGAAAAAGCCATGTGTGGCCAGGTGCGGTGGCTCATGTCTGTAATCCCAGCACTTTGGGAGGCCGAGGTGGGTGGATCACCTGAGGTCAGGAATTTGAGACCAGCCTGGCCAACATGAAAAACCCTGTCACTACTAAAAATACAAAAACGCCTGTTATCTCAGCTACTTGGGAGCCTGAGGCATGAAAATGGCTTGAACCGGGGAGGCAGAAGTTGCAGTGAGACGAGATCGTGCCACTGCACACCAGCCTGGGTGACAGAGCAAGACTCTGTCAAAAAAAAAAAAAGAAAAGAAAAGAAAAGAAAGCAAAAGAAGAAGTCACGTGTGAAAATAAAAAATGAGAAAGTTTTGTTAGCCACTCTTCCCCTCCTCCTTCCCCTTTTTAAGTTTTATTCAGACATAATCTACACAACATGAAATTGACACACTGTAACTGCATAATGCAATGATTATTAGTAAATTTATAGAGCTGTGCCGCCATTACCACAATCCAGTTTAGACATCTAATCATTCTCCAAATTCCCTTGTACCTGTTTGTAGTCAATCCTTGCTCTCACCCCTAGTCCCAGGTAACCTCTGATCTGCTTTCTGTCTCTAAAGGATTTGCTTTTTGGGGGGAATTTCATGTAAATGTAGCCATACATGGTCTTCTGTGTCTGTCCTGCATTCACTTAGCATGATGTTTTTGAGGTTCAGCCATTTTGGAGCACTTATCAGTAGGCTATTCCTTTTTATTTAGGATGATGCTTATTAGCAGCCATCTGACCGAACTGTCAAAACTCAACTGACCACAAAAGTAAGGGTTTATTTCTGAACTTTTTATTCTGTTCCAGTGATCTCTAGGTTGTACCAGTATCACATTGTCTTGATTGTTGTGACTTTATGGCAATTTCTGAAATTAGGCAGATATCCAACTTTGTTCTTCTTTTTAAAAATTGTTTTGGCTACTCCAGGTCCTTTGCATTTCCATACACATTTTAGGATGTTTGTTAATGTCTCCAAAAAGCATGCTGAAATTCTGCATTGAATTATAAGATCAATTTTGAGTAAATTACCAGTTTTTTTTTTTTTAAGTCTTTTTTCTCTGATTTCATTTTGGATAGTTTCCATTGTTATATCTTTAAGTTCACTAATTTTTTCTTTTCTTTTGACGGAGTCTGGCTCTGTCGCCCAGGCTGGAGTGCAGTGGCCGGATCTGAGCTCACTGCAAGCTCTGCCTCCCAGGTTTATGCCATTCTTCTGCCTCAGCCTCCGGAGTAGCTGGGACTACAGGCGCCCACCACCTCGCCTGGCTAGTTTTTTGTATTTTTTTTAGTAGAGACGGGGTTTCACCGTGTTAGCCAGGATGGTCTCGATCTCCTGACCTCATGATCCACCGGTCTCGGCCTCCCAAAGTGCTGGGACTACAGGCTTGAGCCACCACGCCCAGCCTAATTTTTTCTTCTGTAATTTCTAATCTGCTGTTTATCACATCTAGAGTTTTTTTTTTTTTTTTTTAAATCTCAGACACTGTAGTTTTCATCTCTGGAAGTCTGACTTGGGTTTTATTTACATCTTCCACGGCTCTATTTAACATGTTCAAGCTTCCTCTTGCTTCTTGAACATACAGAATTTATAATTTATAATTGCTTAATGTCTCTGTCTACTAATTCTATCATCTGTGTAATTTCCGAATTTTTGATTGGCTGATTTTTCTCTTCATTACAGGTTGTATTTTCCTATCTCTTTGCATACCTGGTAGTTTTAAAAATCAGATTCCAGACCTAGTGAATTTTACCTTGTTAGGTGTTGGATTTTTTTTCTACTCTTTTAAATATTTTTGACCTTTGTCTGGGGTGTGGTTAGGTTACATGGAAACAGGTTAATTCTTTAGGTCTTGTGCCTAATGAGACAAGGGCAGAGTTTAGGCCTTATGAATTTGCCCCACGACCGAGGCAAACCATCTCTGAGTATTCTACTTGATACCCCCTGAATTACAAGGTTTTCTACTCTGGCTGGTAGGAAGAGGAACTGGCCCTGTGTGAACTTTGAAGATTGTTCCCTCTTAGCTTTTCAGGTGGTTTTCTCTGGCCTTGATTTGTACACACATACATGCGTGCCTGCGAGTGGGCAGCAGCTTTCAGCTGAATGGGACCCTCTGCATATCCTACAGTTGTCTGGGTAGTGCTGTCCTCTCTGGTATTGTGCCCTGCTACCTCTAGGTGCCTTGGCTTTCCCAGACTGCCAGCTGTACCTCCTCAGCTCAGGGAAATGGCCTGGGATTCTCCCTCCCTGCAGCACAGTCTGGACAATCTTAAGAACTACTGCTGAACGTACTTTGTCTGTTTTTTGATTATTTGTTTCAGATGGGAAAATAAATCTGGTCCCTGTTATTCCTTTGGCCAAAAGTAGATATCCATAACAATTTAAAAGAGTAAAATGTTTTTTAAAAAATGTTTAGTGCTAGCACTCTGTTTTTTTTTTTTGTTTTTTTTTTCCTGACAAAACACATCTCACAGTTAAATACTTTTAAGGCAGAAAAAGTTATGAAGGCGCAAAAAAAGGATGCCATAGTATGACTGCCCATAATTTAGCATAATTCCTTTACATCTTTACAAAATCCTGTAAGATTCCATGACCTGCTTCTTTCACTCAACATTACATCATTAACATGTTTCTATGTCCTTGATGTCTCTTTGCAAATATGTGCATATATGCCTGTGTAGTATCTACTGTGTTCTGCCACTATTAATGTAATTTTTTTGTTATTTTTAATACAATGATTTTTTTTCTCTTTTTACTTGGTTTATTTGGTTAAACAAAAAAAAATCATTATATTTGCCAGAGACGTAGTTAATTTACTCTTTTTTTATTACAGGCTACTTTTTTTTGAGACCGAGTTTTGCTCTTGTTCCCAGGCTGGAGTGCAATGGTGTGATCTCTGCTCACTACAACCTCTGCTTCAAGCATTTGGGTTCAAGTAATTCTCCTGTCTCAGCCTCCTGAGTAGCCGGGATTACAGGCACATGCCACCATGCCCAAATAATTTTTGTATTTTTAGTAGAGATGGGGTTTCATCATATTGGTCAGGCTGGACTTATCTCCTGACCTCGTGATCCGCCCACCTCGGCCTCCCAAAGTGCTGGGATTACAGGCGTGAGCCACCATGACCGGACTTACAGGCTACAATTTTATTTTTATTTATTTTTATTTTTTATTTTGTTTTTTGAGATGGAGTCTCGCTGTGTCGCCCAGGCTGGAGTGCAGTGGAGCGATCTCGGCTCACTGCAAGCTCCACCTGAGCCTCCGAGTAGCTGGGACTACAGGCGCCCACCACCACGCCCGGCTAATTTTTTGTATTTTTAGTAGAGACGGGGTTTCACCGTGTTAGCCAGGATGGTCTCGATCTCCTGACC
>NW_012111919.1:6897747-6933292 GCF_000951035.1 Colobus angolensis palliatus | reverse complement strand
CACCATGCCTGGCTAATTTTTTGTATTTTTAGTAGAGACGAGGTTTCACCATGCTGGCCAGGCTGGTCTCGAACTCCTGACCTCGTGATCCATCTGCTTCGGCCTCCCAAAGTGCTGGGATTACAGGTGTGAGCCACCGCACCCGGCTTTTTTTTTTTTCCCTGAATGACTCTAGAGGGTGGGTATTTTGTTTTTGTTTTGCCACCATCTTCACTTCTAATGTCTTTGCATTAACCCTCCATTTTAAACTATTTTGGTTGTGATCCTTAAAAGAAAAATGTCTTGTATTAATGTGTTTTTAACCTCATTTATGATGAAATTAATTTCTTTTAGAAAAAATATAGCCTTGGTGTGGTGGCTCATGCCTGTAATCCCAGTGCTTTGGGAAGCAAAGGTGGGAGGATGGCCTGAGGCCAGGAGTTTGAGACCAGCCTGGGCAACATAGTGAGATCTGCTTCTATAAAAAAATAGAATAGTTAGCCGGGCACAGTGGTACATGCCTGTAGTTCTAGCTACTCATGAGGCTGAGGTGGCAGGATCACTTGAGACCAGGAGTTGGACACTGCAGTGAGCCATGATCATGCCACTCGTGGGCAAGAGAGCAAGACCCTGTCTCAAAAGAAGAGGAAAAAAAAAAAAAAAGAAAAGAAAAAGAAAAATATGTATGTGAGAGGGACAAGATGCTTATCTCGTATTCTGGATATTACTTTGTGGGGTCAACAGTAAACAATAAATAAGAGACTCCAAGTACAAGAGCAAGCTTTTTGATATTTCTTTCTGGCCTCATCTCACATTCTACCTGTCCATGTTGGAATGAACAGTTTTCCTTGTGACTTTTTTGTTGTTTGTTTTGTTGTTGTTTTTAGTGTTAGTCTTTTAATTTTATAATTTTAAAAAAGACTTAATTTTTTAGAGAAGTTTTAGGTTCAAAGCAAAGCTGAGTAGATGGTACTGAGATTTCCTAACTTTAGACTTTACAGCTTTTTCTTTCACTAGATAGGGTTTATTTTTGGTAAAGATTATGTAAATGAAGCTCCATACCCCTTCTCCACTCACTCACATGTATAGCCGTCTTCATTATCAACATACCCCAGAGTCCACAGATTACATTTGGGTTCACTCTTGGTATTGTACATTCTATGGGTTTGGACAAATGTATGATATGTACCCACCATTATAGTATCATAGAGAGTGGTTTCATTTCTCTCAAAATCCTCTGTGAAATGACCGAGTTTTAGCAGAAAGAACTAGCCTGTAGGTAATGAATTAGAGGAATACTTAAGAGTTCTGGTCCCAGTTCTGCTACTACACTGGACCTTGGATAACTTCCATCAATCAGATAATCTAGTTCTTCTAGATGAAAAATTTTACAGTTCTATCTTTGCCTAGACTATGTTTGGTTTTGTTTTCTTAGACAGAGGCTTGCTCTATTGCCTAGACTGGAGTGTAGTAGTGTGATCTTGGCTCACTGCAACCTCCGCCTCCTGGGTTCAAGCAATTCTCCTGCCTCAGCCTCCTGAGTAGCTGGACTACAGGCGCCCACCACCACACCCAGCTAATTTTTGTATTTTTAGTACAGACGGAGTTTCACCATGTTGGCTAGACTGGTCTCAAACTCCTGACCTCAGGTGATCCGCCTGCCTTGGCCTCCTAAAGTGCTGGTATTACAGGTGTGAGCCACCGTGCCCAGCCGGCCTAGACTATGTTAAGTCTCCCTGCTAGACCGACCATAACTAGCACTGCAGACACGTAACAGTGGCAACTAGAATTAGAATTCATACTTTCATTAATTTATTTCTTCAAAGATTCATTGAGCATCTATTCACTGTGAGACCACTGTGCTAAGCACTGGAGAAACAATGGTTAAAAAGGTCACACTCTGCTCACGTAAGGAATTCGCTATTTAAAAGAAAGACACCTAGGTTAACAAGTGGTTTTAAGATAGGGTGGTGAGTACTTTATGATTAGGAGTGTCCAGGAAGACTCTGCAGGGGAGATAGATCTGAAAGGAGGGAAGAATAGGAATGAGAAGTAAAGGAAGAATACTTTAGAGTATAGAGAATGTACAAAGCCCCTGGAAGTAAAAGAGAACAAGGTCTGTGCTGTTTCTCAGAACTCAGAAAGTTTACTGTAGCTGGAACACAGAACTATAAAAGGGAATGTGGAGTTGATGAGCCTAGGTTTGTACAAGTTAAGTTTGGGGTGTTGGTTGAAAACGCAAGTATGTGCATCCAGTAGGAAGCTGTACATATGAGCTGAGAGATACTGTTTAGAGATAGAGAATAAAGTCACTAGCACGTAAAGGTCCCTGAAATCCCAAAAGGAGATGAGATCACTGAGGAGGAATAGGTGGAAGAGGATTTTATTGTAGTTCACAGAAAAGAGGTCTTTAAATGGGCTTCAAGGAATCCATGAAGTGGGCAGATACACTAAAGAAACCAATTTCTCATATTTACTTTGAATACTGCATTAATAGACAACAATTTCTAAATGTCTGATTCTGTTCTTGCACACTCATCATCATAGCATGGTAGCCTAGAAGTTTCTTGTTAAACTTACTCTGCCATTACTATGACTTACTTGTTCCTTTATTTACTTGGGGCCTATATTAATCAGAAAGAGGTGAAAGCAAAGGATATAAAGTAAAGCTAATGCAGTTATTCATTGGTTTTACTGTCATCACTTAACACAGAAATCAGCAAGCTTTTTCTGCAAAGGGCCAGATAATACATGTTTTCAGTTTTGCAGGCCATAAAGTTTCTTTAACAACTACTCAACTCTTCTATGTGAAACCAGCCATAGATAATACATAGAGCAGTAAGTATGGCTGTGTTCCAGTAAAACTTTATTAACCAAAACAAGTGGGCTGGATTATGGACCTTAATTTGTCAAACCTGGAAACATGTTGGGAACACATATATTTTGGTACTTTCTATTTCTTAGGAATAGAAGCATAAAAGCAACAAAGGCCAAAAAGCCCTTCTATCTGGATTTCCTTAAGCCACAATAAACTGTTTTTGTTTTTGAAAAGGCTGGAAGTTTTCCAGAACTTGATTTTGTGCCAACACAAAGCCTGGTCCTCTACCAGACTGCCAATCAATTTGGAGCAAGTTTATAATTAAGAGTGGTGACAGAAATTTAAAATATTGCATCTTTAAACGTTCTTACTCTTTCCAGAAAAGCTAAACATTTTTCCAGTATTATTTTGAAGCAGTCCATGGAAGAACTGACAGCCCTGCCATTTCATTACAGTTTGCAACTGGATGAAACCGCTGTTCTCTTCACTGCACGCAGCTTCTGGGTTTTGTTTGTAGTATGAATGCTGACTTTATAAAAAGCAAATTATTATTTTGTGAAAATATTTTTGTCAATCAAAAGTTGGTCTGGAAGAAAAACCCAGGCACCAGATACTCATGATAGGTGGCAACTCATCTTTCCCATCATGGTACGGGGAAAGAGGAAGCTCTACCCACTCCATTATTTCAGCTCACTTTGTTCTATGCTGACACAACTCAGATCAAAGACTAGACGCACAACTGTGGAAGAAACTTGTCAATTTCATGAGAACTGGGGCACTGAAGGCCCACCTTTCCAGGTTGCTTTGTCAAGGAATGAAAGCAGGATATAAAGTCCTCCTTTCTTGACTTTCTGGAGGAAACTTTAAAGTGCATGCCTGAAAATGGACAGAAATACTACTTCTATTTTTTATAAGAAAAAAATCCTTAGAATAATTTCATGAGGAATTTATTAATGTTTGGCTTACTTCTAGTTAGTTTTTTCCCCTAATGCAGGAGATAAATATTTTGATTTAGGGCTCTGCAATCAATATCAGGAATGCTGCTAAAAACCCATTTGCTGTTTTAGTTAGGTTGTCATTTTGGAGGAGGAATGGGGATGCAGATAACTACATAAGTCTTCTAATGTTGGAGGAAGTACTTCTACAAGCTAAAGTGAAAAAGCTTTGTCAAATTCTTTGCATACAGAAATTGTAAGACACATGGAAACAAAACCCTTTTGAAGGCCACACTCTTGTTCAGGCAACCATATAATTAAAATATGGATTTATAATCCTTTTCTTGCCCACACAGATAGCGTCAGTGATATAAACCAGCCAAAGATGACTTCATTGTCTTGAGGACAAAGAAACTGATGTGGCATAATTTTGATTAAAATCTCTTTGAAAGTTCTGGTGCTCTCTGGCACAAATCCTTAGATACTTAATTTGATAGTCAAAGGATTTTAGTACTTGCTACCATCACAATGGAAACTTTAAATTGATTTGGCTGTCAAAACTGATAAGCATACTGCCATGTCAAAAATATCTGTATAACTTTGACATTTTATTCAAGTCAAACAGCAGCCTTCTCACTGAAATTCATTTTTTTTTTTTTTTTTTTGAGACGGAGTCTCGCTCTGTCGCCCAGGCTGGAGTGCAGTGGCCGGATCTCAGCTCACTGCAAGCTCCGCCTCCTGGGTTCACGCCATTCTCCTGCCTCAGCCTCCCGAGTAGCTGGGACTACAGGCGCCCACCACCTCGCCTGGCTAGTTTTTTGTATTTTTTAGTAGAGGCGGGGTTTCACCGTGTTAGCCAGGATGGTCTCGATCTCCTGACCTCGTGATCCGCCCGTCTCGGCCTCCCAAAGTGCTGGGATTACAGGCTTGAGCCACCATGCCCGGCGAAATTCATTTTTAAGGAGTCTTAAAATTTACCTATTTTCTTTCATTTATATAATCAAGGGATTTATTTCAATTATTTTTCAGGAACTGACAATTAATTTTGCATAAAAGTCTGATTAAACAGAGTAGACTAATCAAGTGTGTATCACTGCCATTACCTATTAGAATCTCAAAGTGACAGAAAAGAAATAAGAAAAGATATTATCACCCAGGACAAAGAGAATGGAAGTCAGTGCCAAAGAAAGATTAAAAAAGAAAAAAGCTTTTGGAAGCCAGAAAGTTGACTGAGGCTGGAGAGGAAGCTGCAACAGCAGCAGCTGAGAGTGATGACACCAATGAGTAGTCTGAGATACCCTGTGGAGATAAATTATCCTTGTGCAAATTGGCAAAAACAAAATCTCACACACAATGAAAAAACTACATGCGAATTTTGAATTAATGTACTAAAATCCATTGTGTGGGGAATGCTTTCATTGAATTCTCATAGAGATCAATGAGAGAAATTAAAAAATAAGAGAACAGGCTGGGTGTGGTGGCTTACCTGAGGTCAGGAGTTCAAGACCAGTCTGAGCAACATGGTGAAACCCTGTCTCTACTAAAAATACAAAAATTAGCTGGGCGCGGTGGCGCATGCCTGTAATCCCAGCTACTCAGGAGGCTGAGGCAGGAGAATCACTTGAGCCCAGGAGGTGGAGGGTGCAGTGAGCTGAGATTGCGCCACTGCACTCCCAGCCTGAATGACACAGCGAGACTCCGTCTAACAAAAAAGAAAAAAAAAAAAGGGAATGTACTTTGTATACAAAATGCCCAAAATTTTAGAGTCAGACAGGTCCTTACAGATCCTCTAATTCAATCATCTCAGCTACAAAAGGGAGATAAGCCTCAAACCAGTCAATCATTTAGTGTCAAAAGCTGAGTCTGAATCCTGGGTCTCCAGATTCCCATGTCAGTATCTTTCCTCTTCCACACACTGTTTTAATGTCCAAGAAAGGACATGAAGATGGAGAGAGATCTAAGCCTGTATGGATTACTTAGAACAACATAAAGTGGTGACCCTCCTACCTGCTCCTGGATACTGGAAGACATTCTGCTGTATCTGAGGATTGATTCCAGTGCCAAACTGTCCTCCCATGTTTCCTGTCATGCCTCTGCTCACCATGCTGTTGCGGTTGGCCAAGGATGCTTCAGGATTTGCTGCTAGTTGTGAAAACGGGCTGGTAGAAGCAGGTGGGGTTCCTGGATTTGTACCATAGTTTGGTGGATAGGGGAATTGCTGTGGAGCACCCTGAGGAAGACGGGGGTTCCCCATTTGAACTGGTAGTCCAGATGAGGGAGGGAGGTTGTTCCCAAAGCTTTGTTGCCTCATAAGCATGGCTCTTTGCTGCTGTATTAGCTGCCTCTGTCGGTGCTGTTGACTGTACAATTCCCGCTGACGTTGTGCCAACATTTGAGCATTCAGGGGTGGCTGAAAAGCAGGAAAAAACTCACTTACTAAAATTATTATAATCACTCTCTATCCTGGAGAGTTTATTGGATTAAAACCTACTTTCGTGGAGCAATAAAGTACGTAGCAATTATCACTGTACAGGGAAACTAAAACAGAAAAGGAACGAAAACCTCTTAAGTAACACACACAGGAGAAAAAATGAATTAAGTACATTTTACAGACTAAAAGTAGTCAAGAAATGCTAAACAATATCTGACCATTATAAACGAGCACGTAAATTCTCAATTAAAAGTCACACAGAACTGAAAAATTAAAAGAAAGTATATATTGATTAGTATTATAATATTGGCCATGAACATTATTAAGAGAAACATGAAGACCATAAGGAGGTGAAAGAAAATGTGCTTAATTACTTCTGTCCTATCCTTCATTAGATCATTAGAAGACTTTTTCAATTCCAAAAAATTTATTGTGTTTCTGGTAAGGAGAAACCTAGTTTTCCTCTTTCCTCACTGAGATCATTATCTGACTTTATTTAAATGAATAAAATGTGATTATAGGTGATTTTAATTTTCTTCATTATACTTTTCTGTATTTACCAAATTATCTACAATGAACGTGTATTACCTTTACAATTAGAAAAAACCTACAAATACCATTAAAAAAGGAAGATTCAGAAATCTAGGATCCAATGCCTAAGAAATCATCACTTAAAAAGAAAATAAGTAGAAATAAAATAGTAAAAAAAAAATAAATGAAAACAGCTATGTTGTATTATTATTGGAGTTTCAGATTATTCCAGGCATTAGTGTAAGTGGTTTAACAGTTGTAATATTATGGATGAGGAAAAAAGTGGTCAAATTAGGTTAAAATCACTTTTTCAATATAACATGGCAATATCAATAAAGCCTTCTTTGGAAAATGTCAATTCAGATTGAGAATTTGGTTAAAGCATACAGCTCTTGCCAACTACATACAGTCTAATCTAGAAGACACTATGAAATAAGACTTTCTGAAAGGAATTATCTTTATGTGAATCCAAAAGTGGGGTCTTGTTTCCTTACAACCTAATTACTCCTGCAATAGCTAGCACTAAGATTGATAAATTGTAAGACAGAGAAACTGAAATCTGGATCCATGAAGATGTCAATATCTGCTGCTTACCAGCAGCTTCAGTCAATACAGTCACGTGATGAATAAAGACATTTCAGCAATAAGGCATTTTAGTAATAAGACATTTCAGTTGCACACGACGGACCAAATTCGGTGGTCCCATAAGGTTATAGTACTATAGTATTTTATTGTACCTTTTCCATGTTTAGGTATGTCTTGATATACAAATACCATAACAACTGACTACAGTATTCAGTACGGTAACATGCTGTACACGTTTGTAGCCTAGGAGCAATAGGATATACACATAGCCAGGATGTATAAGTAAGCTATACCATGTAGGTTTATGTAAATACACTCTATGACATTTGCGCAATTACAAAGTTGCCTAAAAACACATTTTTCAGAACATATCCCTGTCTTTAAGTGATGCATGGCTGTATTTATCCCTTTAATAATACAGGTGCTGGCTTCCTGTATGTGCCCCTGATCCATCTAGTTCCATATTGTGGAGAGGAAAAGAGTACTGTTTGAATCCTCTAAAATTCCTTATCTCCCAGACTTTTACATCAACTTTGTTATGAAATAAAAGTAAGTAGTTGAAACAAAAAATTTTTAAGTATGTATGGGGGTAAAGTAGGGAGTGAGTACTAGGTAACATTTAGAAATCCACCTAGTTCTTTTTATGTTTAAAGTTCTAATGGCGCTGGGTTTATTAAAAAAGGGATTTAAAAAATAAATAAAAGTTAGAAAATGCTGATGTTCAGACTGAATACAGTACACAAGATAGTTAAGACAGCTTAGCAATGTGACTGGGTTTTGATCAGGTTTCGGGTACCGTTCACATAGTTTCATATCAGAGGCTTCCTGTTACTGGTGCTATTCACTACAGCAATAAGAGCTTTTTCTACTTAGTCATCTGGTATCCAATAACAATGACAATAATAACAATAAAACAAAACAAAGCACCATTTGCTTCAGATCAAATATCAGTAAGAGGTATCAAAAGTAATTATTAATTCATTCTAGAAGAAAACTACACTACAAACATCATTAAAAGATCAGCTCACAGATCAGTTCAAAGACACTCAAGTCAACACTTTATGAAACACTGTGTGGGTTAAAGAAGTACTAATGACGTCTGGTTTCCTCACATTACCTGAGGTGTAATTTGCTGTTGCATGCCTGATCTCATATTGATGCCAACAGGAGCAGTTGCTGCAAACTGGTTTAAGATAGCTTGCCGATTTTGGTGTATCAACTAGAGAAAAATGGAAACAGTAAGATACCATATTTCTACACACAAGCACAACACTGGCCTTAGAAAGTAACACAAACTTTCTATTGACTACTAAAAAGTTTTAGTGTTGCAGGTTTGGTAAAATTATTTCCTATGTTTATTTTCCAAAAGGCCGGTAGTTTACAACATTTATAAAACACTTATTGCCTCCAAAACACTATGGCAAAGTATTTAAAAGTGGGATACACACATTGCACTCCAGCCTAGGTGACAGAGCGAGACTCTGTCTCAAAAACAAACAAACAACAACAACAAAAACATGTTAATAGTTATTTTAGATAACTGCTGTAATGGAGAAGAAGAAATACCAGCCTTAGGTCTTAAAATATTATAAATGTAAAAGCAGGTATACAACAAGGGCACATTTTACAAAGGTCTAAAAGATGAAGGGAAAGTTGAGCAAGCTGGATGGTATTCTCACTTGGAGGTACTATATCTGGTGGATACATATTTGGGGAAAATCCAATACGATTTCATTAGCTAGACAGTATTACGTAAGAAACAAATGGTCTGAAAAAATGGATTATTTATTTAACTAGAAAAAGTAATTACTTTAGACCAGTTTCCCAAATTGGTATGCTAAAAAACATTGTTCTGCAGGATATTAATAGATGTGCTGAGAAAACAGCATTCTGTGCTGTATTAAGTATTGGAAATGATGGGTTACACAAGGTAAAATAGATTTATTTACTGCAGAAATTTTATAAGCCTTTAATTGGCCAAAAGCACATTGTGGATCTCCAAGAAGGGATATACTATGCAATTTATTTATCATGAACCTTTTTTTCTGACATCTAACCATTAAGACCCATCTCCCAGAACAATTTTCTATGAACACTGGTTTGGAAGATCAGTCTAGACCAGGATTAGGGTTCCAGGTCATAGGCATGCCAGGCATGCCTTAACTGTATCTGATAACAGAAGAAGTATTCTTGGAAATGAGATTTTCTTGCAAACAGTCTATAGCTTAAAACATTTCTTCCTCAATAATTTGATATGAATAAACTATTCAGGAAGATAACAGTAACAATAATATTAATACTATTTTATGTTTATATACCTTGTATAACACAAATTATATGTATATATCATACATTAATATATTTCAATGTATTATACATAAACTAGAAAGCCTACGAAAGTTTTCTAAGAATCTAAAGAGCGATGAATGTGATTAAATCTCTTGTCACCAAATAGCTCAACTCTTAATTCTAGCTTCAGTCATTTTCTGACTCCCATTAGATCAGAAAACAAACCAATTTTTGGGAAAAATTCATTATAATATAAATGTTAAAATGACAACTCTAAGGCATTGTAGAATAAGTTAAAACGTCTTTTTGAAGTTCTGAGTTACTTCAAAAAGAAAGATACCAACATTATAGTTTTAAAAGTCAAAAAGACTCTTAAATACCAAAACTGATATACTTCTTAAACTTGAAAGACCATGAACATAAATTTAAATAAACCAAGTTAATTTTATAAAGATTTACTTAAAAACTCAGTACATTCAAGATACTGTATAAAGTTTGCAGGTTACAAAGGTGAGCAAATTCCTGTCCTTCTGGGAGTCCCCTACTGAACGGCAAAAGCCAATGCACAACAGTAAAATGCACAGGTGCTTTGTCTGCATAGACAGACACATCTACGGCAGCACAGAGAGAGCAGCTCATTCAGCCTAGGGATGAAGACAGGGACCATGAAGCATGAGTGAGCTCAGCAGTCTTGAAGGATGAGAATGCGAGGTGGCAAGGAGGAGGGCAGAGTTAACTTGAGGCAGAGGGAACAGCAAGTATAAGAACAGGAGAGGAGGCAATGAGGACAGGTAAAAATACATTCCAAACATATAGCTTTATATGTTCTTTGAATTGTGAGATAATATACAAATGAAATGGGTAGGGATGGAGGAAAGATGTCTGACAAGTAGTAACAGGCTCTTTTTAAGAAGTAGAAGGAATTATTCTAAATAGCATAAATCTACAAGTACTATCTGTTATAGGAAACCTGATCTATTTCTGTGCTTGAATTAACCCTTGTTCATTTTTTTCCTCCCCTTGACTATCTATGTGTGCAACCTGACTAGTGCTGTGTACATCTGTCCTACTTTGACCTGCCTCTTTTCTTCAATTATTAAAATGCTTTGTTTTTTAACAAGTAGGTCAAGTTCCACTTCTTCCAACAAAGCCTTCCCAAAAGGATCATTACATTCCTTAGCTCCTTGGAAATCTTAACTTTCAGAGAGGTGGGGGATGGGAGGAGATTAGTTGTTAGTCCTTAGACACAAACACAGGTTAAAAGGCTTGTTGTAGAACAAAAGGAAATGTGGGGCTGGTGGCCAGTGGAAGAGGGCAAACCCATTCACAAGTATAAAATAAACACACGCAGTTCAGGCTAGCTGTCACTTTATCTGCCGGAATGGATATTTTTCCCAATGCTTTACCAAGAAGTCCTTCTATAGGAAACCTAAAAGATGATTATCTAGCCTAGAGGTTCTCAACTAGGGGTGATTCTGCCAAACAAGGGACATTTGGCAAGACATTTTTGCTGATCACAACTTGGGGAGGAGGTACTGCTGACGTGGGCAGAGGCAGGAATGCTGCTAAACATCCTTAATGCACACAACATCTCCCCCATATCAACAATTATCCAGCCCCAAATGTTAAAGTGCCAAGGTTGAGAAACCCTGAGCTAGCTACTGCACAAATTCTTGCAAAGACAAAAGTATTCTTTAAAGAAGTTTCTTGTTCTATCAGGCATTTTCTATTGCCAGAAACCTGAAGGTAAAATGTTTGTCTTTTCTGTCCTTTAATCCTAATTCTGTTTTCTGATCACTTCTATTTTCTACAATATATAAAAGATTATCAATGGTGGTTCTTATAAAGTCAGATACATACATTTGTTCAGTACCCTAACACATACATATCTGGATTTCACTTGTTTTAAGATTGCTAACTATACCATATTTGTTTATGTGTCTCCCTGTCACTTTTTCTTTATATTATTCTCCTCTTGATAGTTTTGAAGATCATGATCCTTGCTGGGGAAGAAGAAAACAAAACTGGAGGAGAAAAATCGTATGTTTTGTCAGCTAATATGATACCATTTTCTTTTTCTTCTTCTTCTTCTTTTTTTTTTTTTTGAGACAGAGCTTCGCTCTTGCCGCCCAGGCTGTAGTGCAATGGTGAGATCTCGGCTCACCGCAACCTCTGCCTCCTGGGTTCAAGTGATTCTCCTGCCTCAGCCTCCCAAGTAGCTGGGATTACAGGCATATGCCACCATGCCTGGCTAATTTTGTATTTTTAGTAGAGACAGGGTTTCTCCATGTTGGTCAGGCTGGTCTCGAACTCCCAACCTCAGGTGATCCACCCGCCTCGGCCTCCCAAAGTGCTGGAATTACAGGTGTGAGCCACCGTGCCCGGCCTTCTTTTTCTTTTTTCATTTTTTTTATTATGATTTTTTCTGTCACCCAGGCTGGAGTGCAGTGGTGCTATCTCGGCTCACTGCAAGCTCCACCTCCCAGGTTCATGCCATTCTCCTGCCTCAGCCTCCTGAGTAGCTGGGACTACAGGTGCCCGCCACCATGACTGGCTAATTTTTTGTATTTTTAGCGGAGACGGGGTTTCACCGTGTTAGCCAGGACGGTCTCGATCTGCTGACCTCGTGATCCGCCCACCTTGGCCTCCCAAAGTGCTGGGATTACAGGTGTGAGCCACCATGCCCGACCTATGATACCATTTTCTAAAAGCAGCAGGTCTATCCATTTTTGCTGTTGTTCTTTTTCCCGAAATAGAATTTTAGATGTCCTTTATTGATATTATGGATATATTTCTTGGGTCTTTGCTCATTTGAGAAGTAAGCCAGTATTACACCTAATGGCTTGTAACTTTGTATTACTTTTTAATCATCAGCTCCTTCCTTCCTTTTTGCTGTTTTTTAAAAGTCTCAACCAATACAGATATACTAGTTTCCTAAGATGTTTTTCATATCTCTCCTCCCAACTGGGGATTTATTCATAACTCTATAATTGAATTTAAAATGTTATAATCTTTTTACTGCTTTACACAAGGAGTAAAAAGTATATACCAGCCAGTGAGATATACTTAGGGTCAATAAATGGTATCTATTTATATATTTTATTTTTTTAACATGTTTTTAAACTGATCTTAAAATTCACTAAAAAGAAACAAACTATAATGTATATCTGAGTATACTCCTATTTTCTTTTCTCAAATCATTAGGCATGGTGCTAAATTCTTGCTATGAGATGCTTACAGTCTCCTGTATTTGGGAAGAGGGAAGGAGAGGATATAACCAATAAGTGAACAGATGGGTATCAATCCAGTGAGGTAAATATATTATGAATAGCAGATTACAAACTGGGTATATTCTGGATACTAGTCCTTTGCCAGTCATATGGGTTGAAAATATCTTCTTTGAGTCTTTGCCTTGCCTTTTAACCTTGCTTATGGTATCTTTTGTCTTGTAGGTCTTAAATTTTAATGTAAACATTAACTTTTTCCTTTATGTCATTTTAAAGAGGCTATAGAAATATTTTCATATTCACATTTAGGTCATTAAAACACTTAGAGTTTATTTTTGTGTCTTGTATAAAATGAGGATCTAATTTAATTTTTTCCTCCTCATGAATAGTCAAACGTACCAGCATTTCTGATGCATGCCATTCTTTCCCCATTGTCACCTCTGTCTCTTATTAAGTCTCTCCAATATGTCTGGGTGTGTTTCTGGGCTTTCTATTATGCAGAGCTATTATGCAGAACCCTTTATTATGTAGAACTCTATTATGGTAGAACTATTTATCCTCATGCTAGTTCCACACTGTTTTAATTATTTTTTTAGAGACAATGTCTTGCTCTGCCACCCAGGCTGGAATGAGACGCACAACCACAGCTCACTGCAGCCTTGAATTCCTGGCTCAAGCCATCCTTCCAACGTAGCCTCCTGAGTAGTTGGGACTACAGGTGCATATCCCCACACCTGGCTTTTTGTTTTTTGTTTTTTTGATAGAGAGAGAGTCTTGCTATGTTGCCCAGGCTGGTCTCAAACTCCTAACCTCAAGCAATCTTCCTGCCTAAGCCTCTCAAAATGGGGGGATTATAGGTGTAAGCCATCATATCTGGCCTGCTTTAATCTTTAAAGCTTTGTTTTAAATCTTGATATCAGTAGAGCAAGTATACCCTCATTTTATTAATACTTAAAGATTGTACTGATGCTTCTAAAACAAATTTAGCATCTATTTGTCAAATTCCACGTTGAGATTTTGTTGGAATTCCACTGAATTTACTGATTAAATTTGGAACAATTGTCATCTTTTTACTAGCAACAACCAATCAGAAGATATAATTTCTTTCATGAGTATTTTTTATTTGGATATTCTTCTTGCCTTTCAATTATGAGTTTCAGTCTTCTAAGTTTTCAACAGTGTGAATTTCTTTTTTTTGAGATGGAGTTTCATTCTTGTCGCCAAGGCTGGAGTGCAATGGCACAATCTTGGCTCACTGCAACCTCTACCTTCCAGGTTCAAGTGATTCTCCTGTCTCAGCTTCCTGAGTACCTGGGAGCATGCCACCACACCTGGCTAATTTTTGTATTTTTAGTACAGACGGGGCTTCACCATGTTGGCCAGGCTGGTCTCAAACTCCTGACCTCAGATGATCCTCCCACCTTGGTCTCCCAAAGTGCTGGGGTTACAGGCATGAGCCACTGTGCCTGGTCTGAATGTATTTTTAATTAATTTTCTAGTAAAAATAATTGTCATTTTTGTTTCTTGTTCTTTTATCTAAAATCCTTGCTGAACTACTCTATTTGTTCTAAATTCCCTATAGATTCTTTAGGATTTTCTATATAAACAGTTGTATTATTTACATATAATTTTCTTTCTCATGTTTGCTTTTTATATTTCAGAATGACTTAATTTTTAGTGCACTAATAGTATTCATTTTTTGTCTACACTGACATGTACTTAGTCACACACAAAAAAATACAACCTGTCATTTAATAGGATTTAAGTCAGGATACTACCTCAGTTTACTATTTTATCCCAACTGTGAATTTAACTATATAACTTTAAACAATACATTTAAACCTCAATTTCTTGATTTAATCAGGCACTGTTATTGCCAACCCACAGCCATTTATTCTCCCATTCTTTCTTGAAGACAGAATAGATTTTGTTCAGCTGACCATCCCAAATCACACAACTCCAGGGGTAATCCAGGAGTACTCTCAGTCAGTCTTTGCGAACCACTGGTTAAGGGTGTACATGTGACTCAGTTCTGACTAGTCAGACATGCAAAGTATTTTTCTCCCTTTTTAATTTTTTTTTTGTTCCTTTTTTTCTTTTTTTGGTGGGGGATGGGGTGAGAAGACCTTCTGAAAAAAGTTTCCTGGCTTTTGGAAAGAGGTACATAGGAAAGAAACAGTCCCTTTTCTTCTGCTGGTTATAGTTTTGTTTGCCTATGATATTTGTAATCATGGCATGCCAAGGATTGCAGAGCAAAAAGAGAAAGAACCTAGGTCCTTGATAACATCCCTGAATCTCTGAAGTAACCACACCTTGGTCTGCCTCCATTTTGAATTGTCAATTGGGTCCAAGTATTTTCTTTACTGTTTTACTATGCTGAGTTGATCTTTTTTTCTTTTTCTTTTTTTTTTTTTTTTGAGATGGAGTCTCGCTCTGTCGCCCAGGCTGGAGTGCAGTGGCTGGATCTCAGCTCACTGCAACCTCCGCCTCCCGGGTTCCCACCATTCTCCTGCTTCAGCCTCCCGAGTAGCTGGGACTACAGGCGCCCACCACCTTGCCCGGCTAGTTTTTTGTAGTTTTTAGTAGAGACGGGGTTTCACCGGGTTAGCCAGGATGGTCTCGATCTCCTGACCTCGTGATCCGCCCGTCTCGGCCTCCCAAAGTGCTGGGATTACAGGCTTGAGCCACGCGCCCTGCCGATCTTTTTTTCTTTCCTTGTGGCTGAAAGCATCTTAACTAAGACACTGACTGAGAACCTTGGCCAGATCTGCTCACAGAAAGCCCTGAAGTGGACACAGGGAAAATTCCTAGTATTTGCAGTACAAGTGAAGCTGAGTGACCTACTGCTGAAACAGAAAGAACTTATGGCTTAGAACAGAAAGAACAGGCCTGGATGTGGCTCATTAGATAGCAGAGTTACTGTCTTAGTTGGCAGTAGAAGTTGTTTTTGCGTATAGACATATCTGGGGTTTATAACATAGTGAGCCCCAAATTCTGTGTTTCTTCGACTTGGTGGATACTTTATACTCTGTTGGGCTACCATGCCATCTCTGGATAGGCATTCATGAGATTTAAAGGAAGCAAAGAACAGCAGCTTTCACCTATTTCCATCTTATTCTCCTACCTTTGCAGGGCTTCTCTGCTTATCAGCTGTTTTAGGAGCAAAAGAAAGCCAAAACAACTTTTTTTCTGAACCAAGTACGAATAATCATTCCATTCATTCATGAACCTGACCTAGACCTTTGGTCTGGCCTTGCTCATTGACCCTTTAATATTAGGCAGTATTTACAGAACTTTACATTGTAAAATGAGAAACTAGCACACCTACACTTTCCTTTACTTTTTTGGTTTAGCCCTTAATCACGTACTGCTTGCAGTGTCACTTAACTTTTCAGGTATGTAGTCAAAACGGTTTCAGGTTTTGTAGTCAAAAAGCCAAGCAGTTGCCTGTTTCTTTCACTCCTTGTATTCTTTATAGTACCTAGTACAGTCCCCTTAAATATGCTCTGTGAAAAATTAAACACGGGGAAACTACTAAGCATTTCTTATTTTGGTGCCCTCTATCTAAAGATGAATGGAAAGCTACAAGAAGTAGTTTGTCTTCAATTAGTATCTCAGAACATTTATGATTCCTTCTCTTTCTCTTTTCCTCTCTCTTCCTTTAATTCTTCTTTGAATCCTTTACTCCACCCTAGCATTTAAAAAATTATTCCTTTTATTGTTATTCTATCATTTAAAAAAAATTTTCCTTTCTTAGTTCTCCTTTTCTCTTCCTCTCTTTCATCATCTTCCTTTTTTTAAACAGAATGGAAGCACATTTTATATCACGTATTATGTTTATTAATGCAACTTTATAGTAATAGCTAGTATTTATCAACTACTACAATATGCCAGGCATTATGCTACAAGCTTTAGATGTTTTGTCTCATTTATTCCACACAACCAGCAGTGAGGGAAAGGAATTCTTTATTAGACTCTTTTTATAGATGAGGAATTAGAGGCTTTAAAAGGTAAATCATTTGATTAAGGCAAACCACCTAAGTTTAGAACTGGGACTTGAAACTAGAACTCTTAAAACCATTATATCACACTGCCTTTCCAATATAATTTATCTACTTCTTTCTCTTCCTTCCTGAATTAGTAAGTCTCCAGGGAACCTCTTTAAATACTTTTATAAAAATTCAAAGCAATATACAAATATGATTTTAGAAACTACAAGATTCATAACAAGAAGCAACAATCTACAGCTCAGGTCCCCCTTTCCACAGCAGACATTGTTTTTTTTTTTTTTTTTTGAGACAGAGTCTCACTCTGTCGCCCAGGATGGAGTGCAATGGCACGATCTCTGCTCACTGCAACCTCCGTCTACCGGGTTCAAGCGATTCTCCTGCCTCAACCTCCATAGGAGCTGGGATTATAGGCATGTGCCACCATGCCCAGTTATTTATTTTTTGCACTTTTAGTAGAAACGGGGTTTCGTCATGTTGGCCAGGCTGGTTTCGAACTCCTAACCTCAAGTGATCCACCGGCCTTGGTCTCCCAAAGTGCTGGGATTAGAGGCGTGAGCCATCATGCCTGGCCCATAGCAGACATTTTTAACCATTTGCTCTTGTGGTCCTTAATAATTATCTCCGTATCTGTTGCTTATACAATCTTAAATATTTACGCCACTACGCCTACTCATTTCCTGTCATAAGAGAGAAGATTTAACTCACTCACAACTCCCAGGCCCCCAAACTATCCTTTCCTTCATTCTCCTAATATAATAACATCACTAGGCATCAATCTCTCCAACCTCAAACAATATAAGTAAACTTTATTTTCTGTTCCAATAATCATAAACAGTATCTCTTGATGTTCTACTTTGTAAATTAAGCTGGTTCTCTTAATTTAACAATCGTATGATGTTCCTCTTAAATGGTTTGTATCTCAAAAAATAAAAATTAAATTGTCTTTAAGTTGTAGGTCTCAAAGTGCTTTATTAGGAGCCTACTGTCTTTAAATGAGTGAAAGGCCCCTTATCCCTTTCCTAGGAGATCAAGGATGGCTCTTCAAATCTTTCATGAAGGTTCCGGGAGTGGACTTGACACTTTTATTGTAGCAACTGGGCTGCCTTGAACAGAGTTTTGGTATCTATCTTTAAAAACTATCACCTGCTGGCCAGGTGCGGTGGCTCACGCCTGTAATTCCAGCACTTTGGGAGGCTGAGGTGGGCAAATCACAAGGTCAAGAGATCGAGATCATCCTGGCCAGCATGGTGAAACCCTGTCTCTACTAAAAATATAAAAATTACCTGGGAGTGGTGGCACACACCTGTAATCCCAGCTACTCAGGAGTCTGAGGCAGGAGAATTGCTTGAACCTGGGAGGCAGAGGTTGCATGGGCTGAGATTGTATTACCGCACAATAGCCTGGAGACAGAGTGAAATTTCATCTCAAAAAAAAAAAAGTATCAACTGCTAAACAAGAGCACTCACCTGCTGTTGTCCCTGTAATCGCTGTTGTAGTTGAAGTCGAAGCTGGTTAGGTGCAGCCGGAGGTCTGTTTAGAGTTTGCCTGGGCTGCATGCCCATGCCAGGTGAAAAAGCACCTCGGGGAGGTGTTACTTGAACAGGCATCGTCCCCAGTGAAGGTTTTTGCCTGACTATGCCTTGGAAAGGGCTAGGGAGATTGGCAGTAGGGGAAGGAGAAGAGTAAGGCTGGGAATAAAGGTTGGGTCTTTCTTCCATCATCAAAGGTGGTGTTGCTTGTTGTGGTGGAAATCTCTCTGATAATACATCTAATCCACCCCCCTGTTAGAAAAGAAACCAGAATATTTTACAAATAAATTTCTGCCAATAAGTGATATGCTTCTGTATTTCTAGAAAATATCATCATATATTCATTCTGAATTCATGCTCTCCAGAAGTTTACTACCTAAAGAAATCATTTATAAAACCTGCTTTTGAAATGGAGTAACAGATTAGCTGAGATATTTAAAATGTCAGTACAGAGATGGCAATATAGTTAAAATAAAGGCTCCAAATCAATGAAATATAACTAAAAGGTTTGGAAAAAAACTTCATTGCAAAGCCTAAGAATCAATAAACTTTACATTTAATAGCTTACTATAGGAAGTAGATTCTTTTATTTATTTATTTATTTTTTTGAGACAGAGTCTCGCTCTGTTGCCCAGGCTGGAGTGCAGTGGTACGATCTCGGCTCACCACAAGCTCTGCCTCCTGGGTTCATGCCATTCTCCTGCCTCAGCCTCCTGAGTAGCTGAGCCTACAGGCTCCCGCCACCAAGCCTGGCTAATTTTTTTGTATTTTTAGTAGAGATGGGGTTTCAGCATGTTAGCCAGGATGGTCTCGATTTCCTGACCTTGTGATCCGCCTGCCTCGGCCTCCCAAACTGCTGGGATTACGGGCTTGAGCCACCGTGCCTGGCCTATAGAAAGTAGATTCTTAAAGGAGGGATCAAGCAGGCATTTTTCTATCTCAGATATAAAATTCATGCTTTTATTTGAAAAAAAAAAAAAATCCACAGCTGATGTAACAGAAAGCTGTAGTGTTATGGTTTCCAAATGTTTTCACTATTACCCACTGTAAGAAATATAAATTGTGACCTATTTGCGCACACGCGCATGTGTGCATGTGTGTGTGTGCGTATATGCAGCTGAAAGGAATTTCATAAAACATGACTTCTTTTTATGGGTTACGCATTCTCACACTTTGTATTCTACACTATTCTACTCTATTTAAAAATGCTGGTCAAGATGCACTAAAGTGATTTTATCACCCTATCATCTAAAAAAGGCTAACCTGGAAGTTGGAATACCATGGAATATACTGGCAGAAGACAAGCGTGAATGAAGGATAAATTAAGCTCTAAAATATAGTGATGCTATAAATCTGGATTCTATTCTGGCTGGAGCTTGTAAGATTCTGTTCCATGGTGAAAAGCTAAGACTTATTTCTAATTCTAATTATTATAATATTTTTCTTTAAAAAAACACTATGTATTATATATTTTGATAAGTTTCACAAGGGGTAAATTATAAAACAGCTAAAGCACAGTGGGTACAATATTTTAAAATCTTGCTTAAAATAATTTTCTAGCTTCTTAGGGCTCCATCAGTTAAATAATGTTGACTTTAATAAATACCTGAACAAGTTTGTCAATTCCCAGAGCTCTGTCTAGTTCAGCTAGCTCGGTTTCATCTTTGCCACTAAGGAAGGATACCAGCTGTTCAAGAAGAGCCTTCTCATCATTTCTCCCTTCTACTGTTGTGGGTGGACAGAGAAGCTCATCTAATTGTGAGCTAATACACTGGCTGCAGGATTAAAAAACAAGAGAGTTTCAGACTGACAGCAAATAATTTATTCAATCTTTATGTACATATATAGGTGCAAATTTGGTCTTAGAAAATTCTCTGTTGAGATGCTTGGCAATTCTAATGCCATGGAATGTTCTATGTTTAATGTGCAGAAATTAAATGAGTATTTGGTATGTAGCTTGAATATATTTTTTGTTCTTTTGTCAATCATTGAACTTTGTTCCCATATTCTTCATGTTACAGAAATAGCCTGGAAAATTAACCAACATAGTTAAGAAAGGGGAAATAACTTATAATAAAAGTAAAAACAAAATCAGCCAAAAACTCAGAAAAAATCATTTAGCCTATATTCAGATTTATTCTACTTCTTCTATTTATCTATTTTATGAATGCCATTAACTGTTAATAACAACCACAATCAAAACAGTACATATTATATTACTTAACTTTTAAAGATGACCAAATCATCTTGATTGTTAACATGACATGATTATCATTTACAAAAGAAATCAAACTGGAAAAATGAAATATGCTAGGTATTAAGCAACAAAACAAATTATTCACTGCTTACATGTAGGAAATACACAGTCTAATTCAAATTGATACCAACTGATAGATAAAACAGAAATATATACAAAATAATACTAATCCTAATAACACTAATATAATAATACAATTATTAGAACTCTTCCTTTGGGAAGGTAAATGGGAATACAGTTCCTAGTTAAGGCACTAAACCACAATCAGCACTATCTAGTCTTCCCATGGTTGGCAGGTATGAGATGCACTCTGTGTTATTGAATACGGCTGCCTGTGGGGAGTAAGAAATTCAGTTCTAATCAAGATGTGACATTGAGTAGATGGAAAAAGTATACTTTCCTTTCTTATAACTTCTTGCACCAAATGAAGAGAAATGCTGGACAAATATAACTAAAAGTTCAAGAGCAACATAATTATTGTACTGAGGCCAATTCATCCATAGGTCCCAGACACATCATGGTAATCAATTAAAGTTATACATGAAATATAAAACAATAGCTACATATTATATCAATCTCCTGGTGATTACAATGTATACTAGCCTTGTGGTCATGTAGTCAATAAATCTATTTAATTCAGTGTCTTTCCCTTGCCCCACTACCCTTGCTTTTTTTTTTTTTTCCCCTGAGACGGAGTTTCTGTCTTGTTGCCCAGGCTGGAGTGCAATGGCGCGATCTTGGTTCACTGCAACCTCCACCTCCCGGGTTCAAGCAATTCTCTTGCCTCAGCCTCCTTAGTAGCTGGGATGACAGCCGCGCACCACCACGTCTGGCAAATTTTTTGTATTTTTAGTAGAGACAGGGTTTCACTATTGTGGCCAGGCTGATCTCAAACTCCTGACCTCAGGAGATCCACCTGCCTCTGCCTCCCAAAGTGTTAGGATTACAGGCCAGAGCCACTGCACCAGCCCACTTTTTTTTTTTTTTAAATAGGTATTTACATCTATTAATACCTCACAAAATACCACTGTAGACTGAAATCTAGTTTGGAAAAAATAGTTCTCTGTTTAGAAGTTGGTATCTGATACCTTATAAAATACAAAATGTATTACTTACTCTTCTGATTTATTCTGATTTATAGCTGTCACTGTATTATTTGTCCATGGAATCTGATCGCCTGTTCCTGGTTGTCCAAATTGGTTATCAATTGCTTCCAATTCCAGCTCAGGTAATCCTGATTGAAGAAGAAAAGGTAAGAAGTCATTATCTCAGTGGAGGATAAAATGATAGTATTTTCAAAAATAATATATTGGAGAGTGAGATTTCCCCTTTAAAGTATGACTTCAATGATACAAAGGTCACTTATTCAGCACTTTAAACTATCCAATAAAAAGTAAATGAGAAAGTGAAAAAAGATTTCTGAATCAAGGATAATCTGATATTAAAGTTTGTACATAGGTTAATGTTATCCAGAATCACTCAGGACTTTGTCAGAAATTATTTATTTTAAAGATAAATTTAACAATTTTGGTTATCTGCTTTTCAGTCACATCGTAACAGAATATGCTTTAAGTAACACAGTGTCATCCCCATGAAATGAGAGTGGTGAGCAAAAGATAAAATACATTCTATCAGAGGTAGGAACAGAAACTAGAATCTGAGGCCATGTAGCAAATGAACACAGCTCTAGAGTTGCCAATCTTAGAATACAGCTGTACAGTAACAGTATAAGAACTGAGACTTACAATGATGGCTCAAATGAAAAAAGAAGTCGAATTATGTTTTGTAACTGAAGAAAATATATGTATTTTAGAAAGTTTTTCTGTAAGACTTTTTTGGAAAGCTTTATGGTCATCTCTGTACTATTTATACTAGAAAAAAATTTATAAATAACCTAAATTCCAGAAATTGAGGGACTGATTAATGAATTATGGTATAGATACTGACAATGTGCTGTTAAATGAAAAAAGAAAACATATTCCAAAACATTATTTTCAAGATGACTCTGTTTTTACAAACTATTTCATATATGTTAATATAAAAAAAATTCTGGGAGGATACACACACACACACACTTTAGCTCCACTTTAGGTAGTCAGATTAAAGGCTACTTTTCTTTCTATGATGGTTATTACAAATAACCATCCAATGGTTGGTATTACAACCAACCAATGGTGAGAAATAAAAGTTATATAAACACATTTACTTTTAAATGTATATAATTACAGCTTTCGATTAACCTAAAATGAATATATATTAATTGATCATTGTTATGGGCTGAATTGTACCTCCCTCCAAATTAATATGCTGAAGTCCTAACCCCTGGTATCTCAGAATGTGACTATATTTGGAGACAGGGCCTTTAAAAATGTAACTAAGTCAAAATGGGTCTTTACAGTGGGCCCTAATCCAGTAAGACTAGTGTCTTTCCAAGAAGAGACTGGGAGAAAGATAATACAGACAGAGGGATAACCTGACCCAGAGAGAAGAGGGCCATCTCCCAGCCAAGAAAAGAAGCCTCAGAAGAAATCAAAACTACTTTAGGCTTCCAGAATTGTGAGAAAATAAATTTCTGTTGTTTAAGCCACCTAGTCAGTGGTATTTTGTTATAGTAGCCCAAACAGAATCTTTTTTTAAAAACTAAAATAGCCTTGGAGTTTGTTTTAAGGGAAAGCTTATTGAGATAGGATCCCTCATTCGAATGAATGAAGAATAAGTAGATATAAAGATGCCTCCCAAAATGTACTTAATGATAGTTACTGAACATTATTGCTACATAATTCATGCAGGCTCACTTTTAAGTGAAGTATAGTCAATATTTAGTATAAGTGAGAAATAAAAGTTATATAAACACATTCACTTTTAAATGTATATAATTACAGCTTTCGATTAACCTCATCTCTATCATGACAAATGATAGATCAAATTCTGTAGGATTCTGAAAAACACAACAAACAAAAATAACCAAACTAAAACAACAACAAAAATGGGAAATAATCACTTACTTTCTGTCATTATTTAAATCAGAAAGTTGGTCAAAGATTATCTAAACTGTCCCATTGCTCTGCCTACATGTTAATTCCTTAATCTTACTTCAATAAATCTAATCTTAATTATTATAACCAAAATTAATTAATTTAAAAGTCTAAGAAAATTTACATGGCTGTCCACTGTCTACTATCAATACTAAGTTTTACAAGATAGTTTGACTCAATAATAGGACACAGTATCTAATTTTACTAGTCTTGAAAAAAATGTTAAGAAAATAAGTTGGATAAAATATTTTCAAAATAAAACTCACATGCTGAGTTTGGTGACTAAGCAAACAAAAATAAACAAAAAAATCCCCATACTAATAAAATTTTGATTCAATAAAAAGTTTTGTTTGGATAGACTGTATGCTTAAAAGAAGTTGGTTTTTATTCTGAAAGTCATTTCAACCTTTTGCGACTTTCTTTAGAAACTGCCTTCTGTAAAAAATGTGAAGGTTTGTTTCACCTATTTCTTCTAGGAAATGCACAGGCTCTCTCTCTTTGTCCAGAGAATAAATGAAATATTTTTGGTCATTTCTGTGATACAAACATGAGTAAGTATACATGTAATACAAGACAATACAGTCATTTCTGCTGGAAACAGGCAGCTGAAATAGGGGCAGAAAACAAGCCCTAGGGATCCCTTGATCAAGCTATTAACATTTGTTATCTTTGCAAAGGGCTCAACATCATACTTCCTCCATTTAAAATATAGCTAAAAGGGACAGTGAATCCAGCAAACAAAACAAAACAAAAAACAAACAAAAATCCTTATATTAAGAAATAATTTAAAAATTTCTGTCACTTCCAAGATTAGGCTACAGAAAAAAAATTTCAAAATTTCTGTACACCAAGTAGAGAGCATTTTCTTAACCATGAGGGTGGCTTTTGCACATTCTACTCTTCTAACAGTTGATTTACTATCTACTGATTCTGATATTCACAGTTAATTTTTTCAGCTGTTGGTAAGGAAGTTTCTGGCTTAGTTTTGGGTTGCATTTGGCAGTAACTGCACAGTAGCTACAGTGTTTTATTTTTTTCAAAACATGATGTAGACAAATAACTAATTTTTCTAATATATAAAAAATTCTATAAACCAATAGGATAAAAACCCAACAATAGGTAAAGAATATGAACATAAATGAATATATAAAATCATTCAAATATGATCTAATTCACGATAAAAGAAATAGAGATTAAAATGACATTGAATACCTAAAAAAATAAAACCATCAGATGGGCAAAAATGAGAAAGTACATCAATGTATTGACAAGGATATACAGAAATGGAAACATTATCAGTTAGGGTGTAAGCTGAAACACTTGCTGGAAAGGACTATTTGGCAATATCTATCTTTTGACCCAGCAATTCTATTCAGAACTTGTATCTCAGATATACTGTCACGTGGTAAATTATCTCTATATAAGATTATTCATTACAGCTTTGTAATAGCAAAAGATACCTATCAGGCTACTGGTTAAGTAAATTCTGGCACAACTGTAAGAAGTTGTACAGCTATAAAAAAAAGAATAAAGATGCTCTTTATGCACTGATACAGAATGACATCCACAGAACATTAAGTGAAAAAATGACTAAGATACAGAACAGCTCATGTGCATAGTATGACACTATATGTATTTTAAAAAGGGAAGTCTATGTACGTAATTTTTGAAGGTACAGAAAAAACAATACTACTAGAAAGAGATTTTTCAGTATATATTTAAAAAATTTTTTTGAATGTTGAATCATGTGAATATCTTAATCACTATAAATAAATAAATAAACAGAAACCATGAAATGTAACCTCAAAGGATTTTTTTTTTTTTTTTTTGAGACAGGGTCTCACTGTCACCCAGGCTGGAGTGCAGTGGCATGATCTCGGCTCACTGAAACCTCCACCTCCTGGGGCTAAAGTGATCCTCTGGTCTCAGCTCCCCAAGTAGCTGGGACTACAGGCGCATACCACCATGCCTGGCTAATTTCTGTATTTTTTGTAAAGAAGGGGTTTCAACATGTTGCCCAGGCTGAAAAATTGATCTTTTTAAGTACTGAAAATGTTGCATGTGAACATAATGATGTTTATAGTTATATAATATTTTTGATGTACTACAAATTAATAAAGATTAAAATAAATTATCCCAGAATGTATATGTTCACAGAACACAAAAACAACTGCCTCACACGGTCATTTCCTTATTCCAGTGATGTCAATGCTTAAATATTTCTGGAATTCTTCAGGAACTATCTCAACCAGTCCACATGTCCTTCAAGAAACTAAGTTTCCTCATAGGTACACTTATTTTTAGTTTTTGATTAAAAAAAAATAGCATTATTCTTTTTAGATCAACATATTTGGTTCCACATAACTCTGGACATTTTCAAAAGTGAAATCTACCCTCAAAGAATAGGGATTTGAAGACAGTCAAAAGGACACAGCAAAGGTTTTGAAGGTACCGCCAAAGAGGCATGCTGTACACATTCTGATCAACAATACCCTCATAAAAGCTGTCTCCATTGAAAAAGCAGTATTTACCTGGATGTGCTCTGGTAGAATATTTCTAACAAAATTATTTAAATCACTTGGCCACATTGCTTGGGGGTGTGTGTGTACATACAAATAGCATGTTTTGAAACCAGGTGGATTGAGAGTTAAATTCTGGTTATTCTGCAAATATTAGTTGTATTACTTTGGGAAAGTTTTTGTCTGTGTGTGTTTATGTGTTTCCCTTTTCTCTGGACCTTTGTTTTCTCATTTGTAAACGAACCCAAGGAGACTTGTGGTTCAATGTGGCAGATTTATCACTTATATTTTATTTTCCCTCCAAAAACATGACTGAAATAACTAAGAAATAAAAAAGAGGAACACAAATCTACAGCTGAAGGAAAGGCAGAAGAAATTTTCATGGCAGCAGACTAAAACAACAAAGGATTTCTGAAAGACAAAACATAAATGGAAACAAACTGATTGTGAAACTTCAACTAAACTAAAACACTTGCAACAGGAGAAAGAGATTTTCCAAAGAGGGGAATTTTCCCAGAACACCAGAACAACTCCAGGCTTAGTGGTCATTTGAGCAAATAAAGGAACAGGCCATGGGCAATTGCTGGGATAATTATGGATGGCTGAACAGCTGCTGCCAGGCCATTGCTCTGAGTGCAGCTGACTCTGGCACCTGTCCATGGGATTACAATTGTGAGCATATGACTAAAAATGGGAGTTCTGCCCAGGGAATCTCCCAAAGGGGATGCTAGGGCTGCCACAGGGGGTTTCCCCACCTCCAAGTACTATTCCTCACAACAACTGAGAAGTAGGGCTTCTATAATCAGAATCTACATTCACTGCCAGGGGAAAAGGGCTTCTCACTTTAGCTAAAGAAACACACTAGCTACCAACATTTTAAAATTCTAGACCTTTTTCAATATATATGGAGAGACAGTCAAAATTTACCAAACATTCAAGAAAAGTCAACAGTAGGAAGAAAGCAACTTTAAGGAAGAAAATAATGTTGAAGAAAAAAGGGTTAGTATAGAAAATGAGTGAACCCCAAATCACAATAAATATCACCATACAGATTAAAAAGTCTATTGCATCCATAAAAAGTAATAGACTCCTAAGAAAAAGAATGTTTAGAAATCTTAAAATTATAGCTATGATGAAACGATCTCAATAGATGGACTGAAGGGCAGAATGGACATAGCTAAAGATTTAGTTTTGATCTGGAAAGTTGAGCTCAGAGATTCTCTCAGAACACAGTGCAAAATGGCAAAGAAAAGTATTAGAAAAAAAGGTAAGTGTCATGGGGGATAGAGCCATTACTTCTAACTGTGTATCTCAGGTGGTGAAGGAGGATGATAAACTATTTTATGCAAGATATTTGAACTTGACACAGTTTAGCTAAGATTGAAGACTAAAGTAAGGAAAGGTGCTTGATTTTCCTGGGCGGGCACAAGCTTAAGATGTGGGCCAATCAATAGTGGACTCTGGTTCTAGTAAACAGTAGTGATGGACAATTTAGAGGTAAAAGTGGGGCAGAGAATCAGAAGTGATTCTTCTTCTCTTTATACGCTATCATATTTTTGTTCCCATCTTTTTTCTTTCTTTTTCCTTCTGCAATCCTTAATTCTTTTTTTTCCTTTTTCACATCCAACTTGTTTCCCTAGCCTTATGGCCTCTGAGTTCTTTTTTCTTTCCTGTCTATATCTACACAGTGTAGACTGGTTGTCTGCATCTATTGACCTCCCCCATATCTGCCTCGGTATCTTCCCCTCTATGCTCTTGGCCTCTGCAAACGTATCAGCACAAGGTGAAACAGATTCTGGCCTATTTGCATACTTTCACTTATAGAGCTGTACTCAGGAGGGGAAGCCTCAAGGGAGAAAAAAGTTATTTGCCTCAATACAGACTATGAAAGAAAACACCCCACTTGCACAACTTGCAAAGCTAGCAGATACTTTCTATTTCTATTAATTCTAGTTTTCATCAAGTTAACACACATACATAATTTTATAAGTCAGAACCAAGAGGCCCATAATAAATAATAGCAGTTTCTTGCCTCACCCCTTCCAGTCACTTAGTTACCTCCTTCTCCATAGAGGCAACCATCTGCAACTCTGAAAATTGTTTACTTTGGCATTGCCTATATGTTCCTAAATATGCGTATACTGCTATTTCTTGATGTCTCAATTTTAGATTTACCGACTTTCCCTCATTATAGATGAGGTCTTAGCTCTTCCATATGTACCTCTCTTACTACCATCCTGGTTCCCAATTTGCTAACAGAGATCATAGTTTTTTATAAAATCAAAAGTTAATATTTTGATTCTTATGATTATGAAAATATTGCTCACTGCTAAGTCAAACCGTGCACTTTGTTTGAACCTCCTCTCTTGTGCCATACTTTTTTCTGGAGTTAATAATTTTCTTATTTTTTCATTTGTCAGTGGTTCTAGTAGAATTTATCAGATGTTTCAACTTTTTGACATAAATCTATCAATAACATTTTCTATAAACTCAAGGAGATCAATTCATTTCTTCCCCAGATGCCGCCTTTCTAGCCTTTCTAGAGGATTTGTCAGGCCCCCAGTTCAATATGCACTGGTTGTTCCCTAATCTTGTTGATCAGGTGTCATTCCTGAGCTTCCTTTCAGATCCTTTGCTTCCTCTGTCTCTTTTGGTTTTCCCCTGTTTGCTTAAGTACATCCTCCAGGACCTCTGCTAGAAAAGGTGAATATATCAAGCAAATAAAATGTGAGGCCTTTTATATCTGAAAATGCTTTATTCTATCTTTACAACTACAAGAAATGTGATACCTAATTATTGGCTGGAAATCATTCTACTCTCAGATATTTCTAAACTAAACCTTATTGATGTGTAATTTACACACAATAAAATGCACCCATTTTAGGTTCAAATTTTGTACAGTTCAACAAATTCTGAGAAAGGTATAAACCCAGGACTTTCCACTCAAATCAAGAAAACAGAATATTTCTATCACCTCTAAAATTTCCTTCATGTTCCTTGGCTATCAATCTTCCCTAACTTAGGCAAACAATGATCAGACTTCTATTTTTTTTTTTTTTGAGACGGAGTCACACTCTGTCGCCTGGGCTGGAGTGCAATGGCCGGATCTCAGCTCACTGCAAGCTCCGCCTCCCGGGTTCACACCATTCTCCTGCCTCAGCCTCCCGAGTAGCTGGGACTACAGGCGCCTGCCACCTCGCCCGGCTAGTTTTTTTGTATTTTTAGAGATGGGGTTTCACCGTGTTAGCCAGGATGGTCTCGATCTCCTGACCTCATGATCTGCCCGTCTCGGCCTCCCAAAGTGCTGGGATTACAGGCTTGAGCCACCGCGCCTGGCCAGACTTCTATTACTACAGATTAGTTTTGCCTGAGAGCTTAAAAAAAAAATTCTGAATATATATGGCTTTTTTCACTTAGAATGTTTTCAAGAATAATTCATTCCTTGTAATAGTATTATGTTTCCTTCTTTTTCATTGCTGAGCAGTGTTTCATTTTATGAATACACCATTTGTTGATGGACATTTAGTTTGTTCCGGTGTAGGAGCATTTTTTTTTTTTTTTTTTTGACAGTCTCATTTTGTAGTCCAGGCTGGAATGCAGTGGTGCGATCTCGGCTCACTGCAAGGTTCAAGTGATTTTCGTGCCTCAGCCTCCCTAGAAGCTGTGATTACAGGCGCTTGCCACCACACCTGGCTATTTTTGTATTTTTTTTAGTAGAGATGGAGTTTCACCATGTTGGCCAGACTGGTCTTGAACTCCTGACCTCAAGTGATCTGCCTGCCTCAGCCTCTCAAAATGCTGGGATTACAGGCGTGAGCCACCGTGCCTACCCAGTTTGGGGCTATTTTGAATAAAGCTGTATGGATATTTGTAGTCAAGTATCTTTATGGACATGGACTTTCATTTCTCTTGGTTAAATACCTAAAAGTTGGATTGCTGGGTTACATGGTAAATGTATGATTAATTTTATGAGAAATTGCTGAACGATTTCTACACCATTTTACATTCCATTAGCAATGTAAAAGTTCAAATTGTTCTACACCCTTGCCATCATTTGGTATTGTTAGTTTTTGGGCATTCTAATGGGTATGCAGTGGTATTTTACTGTAGTTTTAATTTGCATTTCCTTTACGATTAAAGATGTTAAGTATCTTGGCAGGGAGCGGTGGGTCATGCCTGTAATCCCAGCACTTTGGGAGGCCAAGGCGGGTGGATCACTTGAGGCCAGAAGTTCTAGACCAGCCTGGCCAACATGGAGAAACCCCATCTCTACTGAAAATACAAAAAAATTATCCAAGCATGGTGGCACACACCTGTAATCCCAGCTACTTGGGAGGTTGAGGCATGAGAATTGCTTGAATTTGAGAGGCAGAGGTTGCAGTGAGCGGAGATCATGCCACTGCACTCCAGCCTGGGCAACAGAAAGACTTAAAAAAAAAAAAAAGATAGTAACCATTTTTTCACATGCTGATTTGCCATTTTCCTATCTTCCTTTGTGAAATGTCTTTTAAAATCCTTTGCCCAGTTTTTAGATTGGACAGTTTTTCCTACTACTGCATTAGTGCGGTACATTTGTTAGAACTGATAAGCCAATATTGACACATTATTAAATAAAGTCCACAGTTTACATTAGACTTACATGTACAGCTCTTTGTGTTGTACATTCTGTGGATTTTGATATTTTGACAAATACATAATGACAGGATACATGTCATTGCATAGACATGATTTATATATATGTAAGTGTATATGTCTATATACATTTATATACACATGATATGAACACAGGGGATTTTTAGGTATGATATTTATCACATAAAATCCCATGTTCTCCTTATTCATCCTTGCCTTTGGCAACCACTGATAACAAACCCCTGGCAACTGCTGATCTTTTGACTGTCTCCACAGCTTTGCCTTTTCCAAAATACGGTTGGAATTATACAGGATGTAGCCTTTTCAGATTGGCTTCTTCTCAGCAATGTCTTTCCATGGCTTGATAGCTTCCAAGTTTTGGCAACCATGGATAAAGCTGCCATAAACATTCATGTGCAGGTTTTTGTGTGAACATAAGTTTTCAACTCATTTGGGTAAATATCAAGGAGTGCGACTGCTGGATCATATGGTAAGAGTATGTTTAGTTTTGTAAGAAACTGCCAAAATGTCTTCCAAAGTGGCTGTACCATTTTGTATTCTCACCAGCAACGAGAGTTCCTGTTGCTCTACATCCCCGCCAGCATATTGTTGTTTTAATTTGCAATTTTCTAATGACATGCGAGTTGGGCATCATTTCATATGCTTACTTACCATCTGTATATCTTCTTTGGTGAGGTGTCTGTTCAGATCTTTTGCCCATTTTTAAATTGAGCTGCTTGTTTTCTTATTGTTTCATTTTAAGAGTTCTTTGTTTATTTTGGGTATCACTCCTTTATATCAGATATGTGTTTTACAATGTGAGTCAGGAGATATTTTCTTTGCTTCTATTTTTTGGAAGAGATTATAGAGAATATAATCTCTTCCTTAAATGTTTGGTAGAATTACAAGTGGGTTTAGCTCAGTGATTTCTGTTTTGAAAGGTTATTGATTATTGATTCATTTTCTTTCAAGGTGGTCTTTAAAGAGTAGAAGATTTAACATTTAATGAAGTCTAATGTATCAATATTTTTTCTTTCACGATTAGCACTTTTTGTGCCCTACCAAAAATGTGTCTATCTCAATGACTTTTTTTTGTTGTTGAAAAGCTTTATAGTTTTATATTTAAGCCTATGATCGACTCATAATAAGTTCTTTTTTTGTGTATGGGATGAGGAGAGGGGTAAAGGTTCATTTTTTTCTACATGTTCAGTTGTTATATCACCATGTATTGAAATGACAATTCTTTGTTTAATTACTTTGGTGTCTTTGTTGAATGTCAATTTGCCATATAAATGTGGGTCTGTTTCTGGACTCTCCATTATTTTGCATTGATCTATATGTCTATTTTTATTCCAAAACCACACCATCTTGATGACTGGTGCTTTATAGAAGTATTAAAATCAAGTAGTATAAATACTCCCGTTTTCTTTTTTTTTAAATGGTTTTGGTTATTTCAGGACCTTTGCATTCTCATATACATTTTAGAAAAAGCTTGTCAAATTTTACTAAAATGCCTGCTGGGATTCTTTTTTTTTTTTTGAGACAGAGTCTCGCTCTGTTGCCCAGGCTGGAGTACATGGGCGTGATCTTGGCTCACTGCAATCTCAGCCTCCTGGGTTCACACCATTCTCCTGACTCAGCCTCCCGAGTAGCTGGGACACCAGGCGCCACCATGCCTGGCTAATTTTTTTGTATTTTTTTAGTAGAGATGGGGTTTCACCATGTTAGCCAGGATGGTATTGATCTCCTGAACTTGTGATCCACCTGCCTCGACCTCCCAAAGTGCTGGGATTACAGGCGTGAGCCACCGTGCCCGGCCGCCTGCTGGAATTTTTATTGGGATTACATTAAATTTACATGGGTCGATTTTGGAATAATTGACATCTTGACAAAATTGTGTCTTACAATCCATGAAAATGGTATCCCTCTCCATCTATCTGGCCCCCTCTAATTTCTCTCAGCAAAGTAGTTTTCAGTGTAGAGTACTGCACATGTTATTCCATCTAAAATTTATGTCTTAACATTTTATGTATTTTGTAAATTGCTTTTTCTATATCATTATCCAATTGTATGTGACTGATACATAGAAATACAACTGATTTTTTAAAATACTGAGTACACATATTGTGACTTTGCTAAGTTCATTTAATTCAAGTAGCTTTTCCTCTCACTTCTTTAGGATTTTCTACACACAGGACACTTCTAGAGTATTTTTCTATTAACAAAATGCATTTTTAACTTTAGCCTCTAGCCTCAAATATTATACTATTTCATAGAAAACAGTATTTTCCCATTTATTCTACTCCATCTGTGGTACTATTACTGTCACACACTTTTCTTCTACATATTACATATATAATTCACTGTTATTATTTTTGCTTTAAACAGTTATTTTTCATTTAAATAAACTAACAAATGAGAAAAAAGAATTTTCCATTTATTCATACCTTTAGTTATCTGGCTCTCTTATTATTTTCTGTAGGTTAGAGTTTCCATCTGGATTCATTTTATTTTAGCTTGAACAATACTGTAATCTGCTGGTGACAAATTTTCTCAGTGTGGTTTGTTTGAAAACATCTTTATTTCACCTGCATTTCTGAATGATACTGGATATAGAAAGTTAGTTGTTTCCTTATCTTTGTTCATCGTATATCATTTTCTATCTTTTTTCATCTCTATCATTTTGAATGATACTAAGTATAGAAAGTTAGTTTTTTTCTTGTTTATCTGACATAATGTGTCATTTTTCTTTAAGATTTTTGTTTTAGCAATTTGATTATGACATGGCTTGTAGTAGTTTTCTTTGTGTTTATTTTGCTTGGGATTCATTAAACTCTTGGATTTGTAGGTTTATAAATTTCTACAAATTTGTAAATACTTTGGCTGTTATTTTTTTCAAAAATTTCACCTGCTCCTCATTCTTCCATAATTATGTATTATTTATACATTATGTGTATATTAGACTGCTTTGTATTGTTCCACAGGTGACTGAGGTCCTTGATAATTTTGTGGTATTCTTTTCTCCTCTAATTTGAATAGTTTCTAATACTATGTCATGTTTATTGCTCTTTTTTTTTTTTCCTGCAGTGTCTAATCTACTGGTAGGTCCTCCAACAAATTTTTCATTTTAAATATTGTATTTTTCAGTGCTACCAGCTCTATTTGGCTCTTTTTTTTTTGTAGTTTATATCTCTTCCTTCATTATGTTCATGTTTTCCTTTAAGTTCTTCAACATATTTAGAATAGCTATTTTCAAGTCTTTTTCTATTAATTCTAACATCTCTGTCATTTCTGGATCTATTAACTGAGTTTGTTTGGGTATGGGTCACAGTTTCTTGCTACATCATGTGTCTTAATTTTTTTATTATATGTTGGAGACTATGAATATAATGTTGCTGAATGTCTGAATTTTGGTATCCTCTTTAAAAAATATTGAATACTGTTCTTTCAGACAGTTAATTTACTTGCACATCAGCTTGATCCTTTTGAGCTTTGTTTTTAAGATGTCAAAGCAGGTCTAGAGTAAATCCACTTTAAAGTGAGGCCATTTTCTACTAAATGTCCCAGATGTTCAAGAAGGTCTACCAACTCCTTGGCAGACTGGTCAGGACTTGATTATCTTCCAATCTTGTGTGAGTTCTGGTAGTTGTTCCTTCCTGATAGTTGTTCTTCCTTCACAAACTGTTCTTTGCCCCACCTAATGGAGTATTGTTGAAAACATGCACAGTGTAGTATTCAGCCAAGGATTTAAAAGAACCCTGATTCAGATTTCTGTTGCTCTTTTTCTACATATCCTTCTCTTCTCAGGTACTTTGTTCAGCAAGTTATAGTTGCCCCAAGGTCACTGAACTCCTATCACTATTTTCTGAGTTTAGTAAAATATCCATGCTTATTTTGGGTTCCTCCTACCTTTACTTGGTTTGGTAAACGTCTCCAAGAAAAAAGTTGAGATGACTGTAGAGCTCACCTGACTTGCTTCCTTCTCAGAGAGATCACAGTCTCACACTGCCTATTATCTATTGTCTTACAATAATTGTTTAATATATTTGCTCTTTTTCCCATTATTTACAGTGGGAGGACTAGACCAGTGTCAATTATTGTTGTCACAGTTGAAAGTAGAAGTCCTGGCCGGGCGCGGTGGCTCAAGCCTGTAATCCCAGCACTTTGGGAGGCCGAGACGGGCGGATCACGAGGTCAGGAGATCGAGACCATCCTGGCTAACACGGTGAAACCCCGTCTCTACTAAAAAATACAAAAAACTAGCTGGGCGAGGTGGCGGGCGCCTGTAGTTCCAGCTACTTGGGAGGCTGAGGCAGGAGAATGGCATAAACCCGGGAGGCGGAGCTTGCAGTGAGCTGAGATCCGGCCACTGCACTCCAGCCCGGGCGACAGAGCAAGACTCCGTCTCAAAAAAAAAAAAAAGAAAGTAGAAGTCCTCTTTCTCAAATCATCAATGTCTTCTAGTTCCAACATTACCTTTGAGAAATTCCTGATTCACTGTATGGAACTAACAACTTCTCTCTGAAAGGTTTTAGAATCTTTTCTTTATCTCTCATGTTCCAGAATGATACGATGACAAGCTTTGGTACAAGTATTTTTTTTTTTCCATTTGTGTTGGGTACTTGTTGAAACATTGTAATCTGGGAATCTGGGGAAGCAACTCCTTTAGTTAGTTGCAGAAAATTCTCTCACATTTTTTGATAAGTTTCCCCCTTATTGTTTGTTTAATTCTTTAATTTTTAAATTTTTAAAATTAAATAATTAATTG
>NW_012111919.1:6894630-6897532 GCF_000951035.1 Colobus angolensis palliatus | reverse complement strand
CAGGATGGTCTCGATCTCCTGACCTCGTGATCCACCCGTCTCGGCCTCCCAAAGTGCTGGGATTACAGGCTTGAGCCACCGCGCCCGGCCCTGTTTGTATAATTCTTAATCATTATTGGCCCTCTGAGGTGGACCTTGTAATTTCCTTAACTTTTTCTGCCCTACTTCCCATTTGTCTTTCTGGGAGCATCTTTTTGTTCTTTCTGGAAGCTTTTCTAAGCTTTATCATCTTACATTTCTCTCATTAAAAAAAAAAAAAAAATGTTGGATACCTAATTTCCAAGAGTTTTTTCTGTTTTCTGTCCCTTTTTTTCCCTTTCCATATTTTCAGGGGTAATACATTTTTATCTTTCAAAGATTTCTAGTAGGTTTTTTCTTTTTTGGTTTATGTATTCATTATGTATTTCCATTGCATACTTTTTCTGTTTATTTCTTTTTTTCCCTTTCAAGTTGCAGAGTTTCCTCCAAGTACTGATGATTCTTGACTGTGTCTGTTGAGTCAGTGTCCTAAAACATGGACTGAGAGGGCTGAGTGCTAGGCTTGTCTCTCCTGGCATCCTTCATTGTTGGATGATGAGATGGCAGAATGGCTTTTGTACTTATATACTCACATCTAGACATCTTTCTGCCCATTCAATGTCCCCTGAGAAAATTCTTCCAGTCCCCCATATTGGATGGGGAAGGAGATAAGAACCCCCAAACCAATCAATATGCAGACTTTCATTTGATCTCTTTTCAGCCTTGCATCTTACTGTTTCCTCAACTGTGACTGGTATTCCAGTCTAGAGTCTCACTGTTTCAATTAGAAGAAACTTTCAATATCATTTAATCTATTCTTATATTGCAGATAAAGAGAATTAAGGTTCAAAAAATGCACTTCCTTGAGGTAAGACTGTTAATGACTGGAGAATGTGAGATTTGAATCTAGGCTTCTGACTCTTCCTCTAAAGCTCTGGTCAGCTAAAATACTGCCTCCAAAAATGTCACAGATGATTCAAGATTATTCTTTGCAGCTGTCTGAAATCTTGGCAAACTATCAGTAATTGGGTCATGACAGCTAAAAGTTCCAGTTGGATTGAAATAACTGAAGTACCACATCTGATACCATCAGAAAAGGGACAGGACTAAGGTCGGAAATCCAGACTAATTTTGAAAGTGAGCTGATTAGTTTCCTTTAGTTTCAAGGTCATACAATGGAATTCTTACCACTGGTTTTTTCAACATCAAAATGTGATGGGTAAAAAAATCTGACAGCCTTTCATAAATTTAATGTATTAAACTATCAAAGTGTCTCTCAATTAGGAAAATGCTAACTTGGGTTAGAACAATAACATATTTTAACACAGCTGTCTCCTAAGCAACTTCATGGAAAACTCATTCTCTGGTATAACATGTATTACTTGAGAAAAGAAATTCCATAATCAGGAATGTTTGGGAAATGTTGGGTAAAAGAAATCTAAACTACTTTCTTTAATACAAGACTTATCAAAACTGCTAACAGGCATTGAAACATCAATACAAAATGTATGGAATATGTAGCATTTGCCCAGTGTATTTTAGTGCCAAATCTTTTATTTCTGCAACTCATAGGATTAGTTTTCAAGGAAGATATCTGGAAACAATCTGACCCAATATTGTATTTCTGAAAATCCTGTTATGGGGTGTTTTGGGTGAGACAACAAAATTTTTCTCCTTAACATCAACTGCTCACCTTAACATTAATTACAAAAGGGTAGAGGTTATAATTTAAAATACACATGATGCATGAAGTTCACATGCCTAAATATAACTGTTTTATTATTTACAGTGGCATTAATAAAAAGATATTTCACTCTTAAGCCAAGGATCTGTGTAATACTGGTGGGAGATAAGTGCTAATCCACATTATCACTAAACGTTTAAAATGAGGTGTTGTCCCCAAAACATACTATTTAGCCTGGAAGTGGGTCTGGCAGTGGCGGACTGAAGTGAAGCTGGCAGGATCTCCGATTTGATGGTTACGCTGGTGACCGCACCATCCATCCTGTCTGTCTCACACAAGCCTGGCAACTGTGCTGCCTTCTCCAGCGTGGGCAGTAACTGATCAAACTGGTCAAGGTCAGCTGTAAACTAAGAATGGAAACCAAAGTTAGAGGACATATATTCTATACTTTCACCTGAAACAACGCAGAAAAAAGGCTCCTTCTTTAAACTCTATGAATTCAGTGTGACTTTGAGAGAAGAAAGAAAGAAGAAATAATTAGAATGATTGGGGCTACTTGGAAATTACACGAACTAACTATTCCATGGGGGAAAATATTTGGATGCTTCTGATATAGTATTCATATACTGCAGGATATAAATAATATACCTATAATATTTGGCTACTTTAGATCTTGGTATAAAAATCTATGTATAAAAAAAGATTGGACTGGAAAAAGGTGTCAGTAGTATTGTGTTACGATGATGGCATTATTGTTGATTTTTTTCCTGTCATATTTTTCAAAATTTCATAAAATGACTTACTTTAAACTTATATTGATTCAACTTTTTTATAATTTAAAAAAGTTTGGGAAATTTTTTCATAAATTATGTATCAGCTTTAAAGATATCAGAAAGATTACTTCCCACTTAAGGACTTAACAGTATAAGAAACATATCTTTTAGAATAGATAGGGAGGCCGGGTGCAGTGGCTCACACCTGTAATCCCAGCACTTTGGAAGGCTGAGGCAGGTGGATCACCTGAGGTCAGGAGTTCGAGACCAGCTCGGCCAACATGGCGAAACCCTGTCTCTACTAAAAACACAAAAATTAGCCGGGCATGGTGGTGCATGCCTGTAATCCCAGCTACTTGGGAGGCTGAGGCAGGAGAATGGCGTAAACCCGGGAGGCGGAGCTTGCAGTGAGCTGAGATCCGGCCAC
>NW_012111919.1:6886516-6894514 GCF_000951035.1 Colobus angolensis palliatus | reverse complement strand
ATTAAAAAAATTAAAATACAAAAAAATTAAAAATTAAAATACAATAAAAAAAATTAAAAAAAAAAAGAATAAATAGGGAGTTCCTACATCTGTCTTAGGTTATGTAGAGAAGAAAACTGGCCTTTATTTCACAATATTGCTATATTATGATTACTTTTTGGGTTTCATTATCTAGTTCAACTAAAATTTTTGTTTCTACAGTATATAAATAGAACTAAATGTATGTATTTAATTATATTTCTGAGGTTCAGGCACTGTCACATTTAGCAGTAGTTCATTCATTTTTATTGCTGAATAGTGTCCCACTGTATGAATATGTCACAACATAATTATCCACTCTATTGTGATGGATTTTTGGGTTGCTTCCAGTTTTTGGTTGATACGAATAAAGCTGTTAAAAACATTTGTGAACATGTCTTTTGTCACACATGTGCAAAAAGCATTAACCATAAAGGAAAAGATTGACAAACTGAACTATATTAAAGTGAGTAACTTCACTTCATCAAAAAGTGCCAGTAAGAGAATGAAAAGGTAAGTCTTAGCATTGAAAAGATATCTGCAAATATATCATACATAAAGAACTCTTAAAAGTCAATAAGCAAAATAAAAACACATTAAAAAATGGTCAAGAGACTAGACTAGGCAATTTACAAAAGAAGATATCCAAATGACCAATGAATATTTATCAGGGAAATGCAAATTAGAACACACCCTCAGAATAGCTGAAAATCTAAAATATGGATAATATCATGTATTAACAAGGACTTGGAACAACTAGAAAAAATACTGATACACTAGGAAAACTGGCGTTATCTACGAAAAAGGACATACGCATAGCTTATGATCCTGTAGTTCTACTCCTAGGAATCAATTCAACAGAAATACATGCACATGTGCACAAAACAGATGCACCAGAACTGAACACAATGGCATTATCTTATAAACCTTTTCCTTTTAAAGTTAGTATACTTATTATTTAATGCTGTTTTCTGCTTAAAAATTAGTTTCATTGTACCAAGAAACATGAGACAGCCTTATCCTCAAAGAACACACATGTACAGAACCAGTCAAAATAGTGTTACTACAAATAGTAAACAGAGACCATATGAAGCACTACAAGAGGACAGAGGCAGCAAATGTCTAACTAGGGATACTTGGGGAAGGCTTTATGCAGATGTTATTTGAATTGGTTTGTGAAGGATGAATAGAAGTTCAGTGGGCACAGAAAGAAGAGCAAGGCAGAATATGTTTAGAAGAAAAATGGCTTATTCTAGGAATGACAAGGACTTCCATCTGCCTAGAATGCAGTATTCCTGAGGGAAGAGAGTGACTCTTGTGAGATAAGAGTACAAAACTAAGCTGAATCAAGAAACCGAAGGACCTATGCATACTAAGTGTGACTCGTGTTTTAGAACGGAGTCTTGTGGATAAACTGCTTTGTACATACATTGTCTGCTGATGAATGAATGTCTATATTCTGTCTCTAAATAAGGTGAAAACTCCTAGGAAGGGCCATAGTTTTTTAAAACTATATTCCTTCAGAGTCCATAAGCAATTATACAATAAATGAAGATACCTGTTTACTTTTACACCAGTTTCACCCCATCCTAAACATAGAGGTTTCTAATCCATAACAACTTACGGAAAGGTTTGTCTTTATTTACGTCTGTTTCAGGTCATGTTTTGCAAGGGCAATATTCTGTTACCTGGAATATTCAAGCCCCTATTCTCTGATGGTTGAGGGTGGTCAGAATCAGATGAAAAGGAAAACAGCCTTAGGAAATGCTTCAAAGGAAATAAAAAACAAGCCAGACTAGGTAACCTTGTCCACCTCCTTACATTTTTCTCCCACTTCATTTACATCAGAGGTTCCCAAACTTAGGTTTGGTTCCTAGGTTTTATTTCTAGAGATTTACATTCAATAGGTGGGGATGGGAAGAAGGGGCACGGAAGGTATTTTTAAAAAAGGTCTAAAGATGTGAACTCTGATTTTACAGAGAAAGAAAAATCTCCTTTTTTAGAATTCTACATTAAAACTGTAGCCTTCTGAAGTTCTCAAGAAAACTTTTGAGGGCATGCTGTGATCAATTATTGATACTAACTTCTTAATATATGCCCAATGGATAGGAAAAAACATAGTATGAATTCATATCTGGTCTATAGATGGAATAGAATAAATAAAAAAAAAAATTACTAGGAATGACCATTCTGTGAAGCAAGCAGTTACCCACCTGGCTCTGGGCCTCCAGTTTTATTTCCTCAGGAGTGGGTTTGGTCATTGGGGTTGGGTTTGTATTACAAGGATCCATCTGTTCTTTCTTTTCCACTTTCACCTTTACATCATCCAGGCTCAGGTTTGGAGTTGATCTTAAATCTTTCTCATCTTTATCTAAAAGATAGCGTAGGAGCTGATGGTCTTTTGATTCTTTTTTCTTTGAAGCATCCAGCTCTAGTTTTATACTGGAGTTTCCTTGTACCTGTCCAGTCACTGACACAGAAGTAGATGCACTGTCCTTTTTATCAGGCTCGACAGACAAAGTGGTGATATCTGAGGGGCTACCCTCCTGTAAGAGCCGGTGCAGAATTTTATGCCGCTCTGTCAATGAGCTATGAGAGGAGGGACAAGAACCTCCTGAAGAGTTAGCAGAGGCAGAGTTGGAAGTGCCTGTGCAAGACAGGACATCTTTGCAGCTTGTGTCTATATCAGCATGCCGTAACTGCTGTTCGGCTGTTGTCGTCAAAAGCTGCACTAGTTTGTGACTGGTTTGAGAGTATTTACTGTCTCCATCCGAAAGTCTGTCATTGTTATGCAGAAGCCCTGAATCCAGAGGTTTGCTATCACTAGAGCTGTTGTCAGATTGAATCATTTCATTTAAAATGGATGCAATCTCTTTGTTATCTTTGGACTCAGCTTTTGCTGGTTGTATATTTAATCTGCTAGGTGAATTCTGTGAGCTCATCTGCCTGAGGACTGGAGAACTGGCAGAGAAGCCAACGGAGTTATTGGGTCCTTCATTCATACCCTGTAAAGATGTTACTGGGATGTTTGAATAAGATCGGTTAGTATTATTATTACAGGCACTACTTGTCATGCCAATGGGAGAGCTTAATGTCGAAATATTAGGAGGAAAGGAATTGTTTGGCATCCTGGGCCTTGTTGTCAATCCAGAAGTAACCTGCCTCCTTGGAGACATGAACTGTGCTAGGGATATTCCTGTACCTTCCATAGGAGAATTATTGAGGTTTAAAGAGGGATTACTGCTCTGTGAACTGGCCTGTCCTTGGTTTAAGGCAACATTGGCTACAATCTGACTTCCAGGTGAGCATCCAAAACTTCCTTGGCTGTTGCTAGAATTACTATGACTGCCGCTATGAAGGTCTGAGCTCTGCTGGCGGTTTATTCTGGTGGATACCATGTTGCTGTTGGATGGTGGCAATGTGGATGAACGAGCCACACCATGAGCTGGAGAGATACTAGGATTGACCGAGGGGTTTACTCGGGGAATTGACATTCCAGAATTAGTGTCATCTTGAGGAGAAAGCCCACTGTGCTCCCTGGGGGAAAAAGACATTATTATTCAAACATCTTCATTTGTTTCTATTAAAATATTTTCATGATACATATTCTAAAACAAGACCATTGATCTCATTAATATTGCAAGCTATCAAGTAAAGAGCTTCTGTATCATCTTAAATTAAGAAAAAAGTTTCTTAAATTAAGAAAAAACTACTGTAAAATATTAGCACCACTTAATAAGAAATGATGCTTATCGACTCTTACATTTGATAATGGTCTCAGTTACATGTAAAATAAATTTTTCTTGGTTTTGGAAAAAATCCAATATATGTTCTTTTAAACAATTTCTCAACATATACACAATTAACATTAGAATAATTTTTTGGTTGAAAAAGAAACTTCTCACACTTCTGTTTATAAAGCATTTATTTATGACTTCTGTTACAGCTTTTAAGTATTTCAACTCCAAAGAGGAAGACTGGGTAAGGAAAATACTGTGTCACTGATGTAAAAAAAAAAGAGTGATATGCAGACATAGCAGATGTTTTGAAAGAGAAATCACAATATGAAAAAAAGAACTGTGCTAATTCCACTCACAAGCATAATTTAAACTAAAAGTAGAAAAAACCAGAATACTGAATTCAGGTTTTCAGTGAGTTCTTTACTCAAATTCATAATTATGATAACAGATTTGTGACTGGCATTACCATGTTCCAATAAGCAAATACATTAGATGAGAAAAAGATGAAGTGAGGGGAAATGTCTTTGTTTTTAATGCTACATTTTAACCATTGTAAATGTAGGATTTCTAAAAATTCATAGGATAAAAGAATAGTTTCAAGAATTTACCATATATCAGTGTAAAACATACTTAGAGAGGGGAACAAATTAGAGGCAATGGCATTCAAAAATCAAGTTGATAGTTTAATGATTTGTAATTTCTGCGAGAAATTGTCAACTTGAACTCAGGAGCCACCAAGTATGCCAAAATGAAAATAGAGCACTTTCAAAAATAAAAATAAAAATAACAATGTTAACAAACTCTGAAATCTCTTATAAGATTCACATATGGAATGTTGTAAATTTTTAGCCATCTTTTTGGTTTTACCCTCTAAAAAGCATATTTTCACCCTCCGCTTTCCTACCTCCCTTTATGAACAACAAAACTATTACATGATAAAACTATAAAACCCAATATGGATATATTGATTATATATACTCATCACACTAGTTTTATGCCTAATTTAGAATATCTGCTTTCTAGCCATCAAGAGTATAAAAAATTTCTCTAATAAGAGATATGTGAACTGGCTTATTTCATATGAAGCTCTCCAAATAAGTAGTACCTGTCGATGATATGAATTCCCATGATGAAAGGCTGCATGTCTGGACTTTGAGGGTAGCAAAGTTTACACTTGGTGTGGGCGCTAAGCATTGTCCCATCATTCAATATGAATCTATAGGAGGGGCTGGAGGCAGTGCCACGAGTCATCACTGTTTCAAACAAAAGAGAAACCTAGTTAAAATTCTGATACTTGTACACTGGCTTTAAGTCACCAGGCTTTATTTCTACTTAGAACCTCATTTTAAATGCCCTCCCAACTGTTGACTGCTTAGACTCAGAACAAAGAATAGTTCAGACAAAGCAGATATCTGAGGGGGAAAGATGATTCCAGTTGAAATATACCACTTGATGACAGGTTTTAATTGAGTCATAGTTGAATGGGTGCCTCCTCACATAAGTTAAAATTATGAGGAAACCCCAAATCTGGGAAACATCAACTTTAATCTTTTTATTTTTTTTTCTTTTGAGACAGAGTCTTGCTCTGTTACCCAGGCTGGAGTGCAGTGGCACGATCTTGGCTCACTGAAACCTCCGCCTCTGGGGTTCAAGCAATTCTCCTGCCTCAGCCTTCCGAGTAGCTGGGACTACAGGCGCCCACCACCATGGCTAATTTTTGTATTTTTAGTACAGGCAGGGTTTCACCATGTTGGTCAGGCTGGTCTTGAACTCGTGACCTCAAATGATCCATCCACCTTGGCCTCCCAAAGTGCTGTGATTACAGGTGTGAGCCACCATGTCTGGTCCAACCTTAATCTTTCTCTATACTGGGGTCAGCTCTTCAAATTTATTAACTCTCCATTAAAAACACCAGAAAATACTTTTCTCTCCTCTCACTCTCAGTATTACCTTTAACAAGTTTGTTTTCTCTTTTGCTGGCTGATTTTTTTAATAACATCTCTACTAAGATATGACTCACACAGCATAAAATTTACTTTCTAAGTTTTGATCAGCTTACAGAGTTCCTTAACTAATATTCAAATTTAAGTTTTCACTCAGGAATGTGAATCACTAAGGTCCCATTCGACAAGTTATTTATAAATATGTGTAAAATCTGTGGACTATTTTTAATGTTTGAATTGTTAAAGTTTAGTAAGCAAATTAAGATAAAGCCAAAGGTTATTAGTATAAGGAACAAAAACTAAGTTAAGACAATCAAGTCACTTTATAAGCAGCATAATTTACTTTTGGCTTAAAGCTTTACTAACAGCAGAAAAAATTCTAACCATGGAAGTATTTATTAAATATGTAAAGGCTATGCCAGACTATTATGTAATAAAATATCACTGATGTTTTGATAATACCATATAATTCTATTTTAAGAAAGATTGAGTACTATCACAAATGACTATTATAATTTAGCCTGTGATAAATATTAGTCCAATTTTTCAAAGACATTTCAGAAGGGGCTTTGATTACATTTTAAAGGACATGAGAAAGAGGCTTAAAATTACCAATTAATAAATAATTTTTGAAGTTACATGTTACTTGAAGTAAACAAGACATGTTCTATTTTATTGTCCTGTGTATACAGTACCAACGGAAAAGGTATAGTTTGTTATAAATCTGTATCATAATATATCTGCCTAAGTACCAAAACCAGAATATAAATCTAATTGAAAGGATAAGACTTATATCTAACCAACCACATTCTTTACGCACCTGGCAAATTTCAGCTAAATCACTGGCATAGTTACTAAATATAATGTATCTAAACTAGGAAAAATTTCGAATTTGGGGAAGCTTATTAATTTAATACAAGACAATTACCACACTTCATGTTTTGAAATTAGATTACTTGTTTTGTATGAGAATGTATGGACTAAGATTTGGCATTTTATAATTCATTCAGCCATTCTTGGAAATGAGAAAAAGGCAATATCTAATATGGTAAAACTTCAATTAATTAGAACTCAGTAAGACTCTCCAGTTAACTAAAATTCTGGTGCTTAATTGTTCAGATGAAGAGGTCAAAGGAAGGCAGCATAAATCAATGAAAAGAGTAAGAGCCTAGGAGTCAGATTCAGGTTTGACCTCTCACTGTCATTTACAAGTTTAAGACTTAATGCAAATTAATGTTCACCCATCTCAGTCAACTCATTACTAAAACTGAGCCAATAACATTGTAAGATAATATCTAGCATGGAGCCTAGCATAGAGTACATAGCAGGTATTGAATGAATATTTCCTCAATAAACATCAGAGGGAAAAAAACCCAACAAATATGCAGCTTCCAAAGTACTTATGTTCTGAGTTACACACATAGTCAATCCCTAGACACCATTTATGGCAACAGTTTCACTAATACTTTGAATTAAGAGATGAGTAAGGTAGCCACAGCTCTTCACAGAGTTGGTTCAATAAACATTTGCTCTACACATCAAATTTTCCTTTTAAGTGGGTTTCAAGGTTTAGTTTTGTAATCTCATTTTGTTTATAGGTCCTGGCCTAGTTTTCTGACCTAATTTTGTCATCTTTATAGCTAGTATTTTGATCTCTGATTCCTGTGTTCATTTCTAAACTTTTTAGAACAGTTAGTGGGGAAAGATATTATTGAAAGACTATTATTGACACCTCAGAATCCTTCCAAAGAAACTTTAACATGACAGCTGTTCCCCCCCGCCCCACAATAGGCCTCAACAGAGCTACAAAGCAAAAGAAACATTAAAATTTCCCTGGTTACAGCAGCTGTAGAAGCAAAGCTTTTTGGGTTTTTGATCCCTCTCAATTTGGTGGCGAGATAACCTCAAACAAGCATGCCTTACTGATATTAACAAAAAAGGTAAAAAATGTGTGGCAAGGTACTATGGGTCAATGTTGGTACGGGTTTATTTTTCTTTGTGGTAGTCACCTAAACATATGCAGGAAAAGAGAAAGAATTAAAAAATTGTTGTTAGGTACAAAAAAAATAATTACCCCTAGATGTTCTAAAATTCTCAATCACCAATGAGCAAATTAACAGGACAGTAAACTCACATTTTAAATATTTTTAACAAAGTTTGGGCCAGGTGCGGTGGCTCAAGCCTGTAATCCCAGCACTTTGGGAGACCGAGACGGGTGGATCACGAGGTCAGGAGATCAAGACCATCCTGGCTAACACGGTGAAACCCCGTCTCTACTAAAAAATACAAAAAACTAG